>NC_041384.1:44579269-44616381 GCF_002162155.2 Triticum dicoccoides | reverse complement strand
TAACCCTCTGGCACTCCGGTTTTCTCTGAAATCACCCGGAACATTCCGGTGTCCGAATATAGCCATCCAATATATCAATCTTTATGTCTCGACCATTTCGAGACTCCTCGTCATGTCCGTGATCACATCCAGGACTCCGAACTATCTTTGGTACATCAAAACACATAAACTCATAATACCGATCGTCACCGAACGTTAAGCGTGCGGACCCTACGGGTTCGAGAACTATGTAGACATGACCGAGACACGTCTCCGGTCAATAACCAATAGCGGAACCTGGATGTTCATATTGGCTCCCACATAATCTACGAAGATCTTTATCAGTCAAACCGCATAACGATATACGTTGTTCCCTTTGTCATCGGTATGTTACTTGCCCGAGATTCGATCGTCGGTATCATAATACCTAGTTTAATATCGTTACCGGCAAGTCTCTTTACTCATTCCGTAATGCATCATCCCGCAACTAACTCATTAGTTAGATTGCTTGCAAGGCTTATAGTGATGTGCATTACCGAGAGGGCCCAGAGATACCTCTCCGATACACGGAGTGACAAATCCTAATCTCGATCTATGCCAACTCAACAAACACCATCGGAGACACCTGTAGAGCATCTTTATAGTCACCCAGTTACGTTGTGACGTTTGATAGCACACTAAGTGTTCCTCCGGTATTCGGGAGTCGCATGATCTTCTAGTCATAGGAACATGTATAAGTTATGGAGAAAGCAATAGCAACAAACTAAACGATCATCGTGCTAATCTAACGGATGGGTTAAGTCAATCACATCATTCTCCAAAGATGTGATCCTGTTAATCAAATGGCAACTCATGTCTATGGTCAGGAAACATAACCATCATTGATTCAGCGAGCTAGTCAAGTAGAGGCATACTAGTGACACTCTATTTGTCTATGTATTCACACATGTACTAAGTTTCCGGTTAATACAATTCTAGCATGAATAATAAAAATTTATCATGATATAAGGAAATATAAATAACAACTTTATTATTGCCTCTAGGGCATATTTCCTTCAGTCTCCCACTTGCACTAGAGTCAATAATCAAGATTACATTGTAATGATTCTAACACCCATGGAGTCTTGGTGTTGATCATGTTTTGCTTGTGAGAGAGGCTTAGTCAACGGGTCTGCAACATTCATATCCGTATGTATCTTGCAAATCTCTATGTCTCCCTCCTTGACTTGATCGCGGATGGAATTGAAGCATCTCTTGATGTGCTTGGTTCTCTTGTGAAATCTAGATTCTTTTGCCAAGGCCATTGCACCAGTATTGTCATAAAAGATTTTCATTGGACCCGATGCACTAGGTATTATACCTAGATCAGATATGAACTCCTTCATCCAGACTCCTTCATTTGCTGCTTCCGAAGCAGCTATGTACTCCGCTTCACATGTAGATCCCTCCACGACGCTCTGCTTGGAACTGCACCAACTGGCAGCTCCACTATTTAATAAAAATACGTATTCGGTTTGTGACTTAGAGTCATCCGGGTCAGTGTCAAAGATCGCATCGACGTAACCGTTTACGACGAGCTCTTTGGCACCTCCATAAATGAGAAACATATCCTTAGTCCTTTTCAGGTATTTCAGGATGTTCTTGACCGCTGTCCAGTGATCCACTCCTGGATTACTTTGGTACCTCCCTGCTAAACTAATAGCAAGGCACACATCATGTCTGGTACATAACATTGCATACATGATAGAACCTATGGCTGAAGCATAGGGAATGACTTTCATTTTCTCTCTATCTTCTGTAGTGGTCGGGCATTGAGTCTGACTCAACTTCACACCTTGTAACACAGTCAAGAACCCTTTCTTTGCCTGATCTATTTTAAACTTCTTCAAAACTTTATCAAGGTATGTGCTTTGTGAAAGTCCAATTAAGCGTCTTGATCTATCTCTATAGATCTTGATGCCTAATATATAAGCAGCTTCACCGAGGTCTTTCACTGAAAAGTTCTTATTCAAATATCCTTTTATGCTATTCAGAAATTAAGTATCATTTCCGATCAACAATATGCATGTCATCTACATATAATATCAGAAATGCTATAGAGCTCCCACTCACTTTCTTGTAAATACAGGCTTCTCCAAAAGTATGTATAAAACCATATGCTTTGATCACACTATCAAAGCGTATATTCCAACTCCGAGAGACTTGCACCAGTCCATAAATGGATCACTGGAGCTTGCACACTTTGTTAGCACCATTTGGATCGACAAAACCTTCTGGTTGCATCATATACAACTCTTCTTTAAAATATCCATTAAGGAATGCAGTTTTGACATCCATTTACCAAACTTCATAATCATAAAATGCAGCAATTGCTAACATGATTCAGACGGACTTAAGCATCGCTACGGGTGAGAAGGTCTCATCGTAGTCAACTCCTTGAACTTGTCGAAAACCTTTTGCAACAAGTCGCTTTGTAGACAGTAACATTACCGTTAGCATCAGTCTTCTTCTTGAAGATCCACTTATTCTCTATGGCCTACCAATCAACGGGCAAGTCAACCAAAGTCCACACTTTGTTCTCATACATGGATCCCATCTCATATTTCATGGCCTCAAGCCATTTTGTGGAATCTAGGCTCATAATCGCTTCCTCATAGTTCATACACTACAGGAATCAGCTACTTTGCCGTCTGCCAAGGCAGACGGCAAATGCATGGAAGGCGAACGGCAAAAGGCGCCGGCAAAGAAAGGATCGGCAAAGACCTTCTTTGCCGTCTGCTTCCTGACGCGGACGGCGAAGGAGCCTTTGCCATCAGCGGGGACGACAAAGAAAGCAGACGACAATAAACTCGCTGTTAGTCCATTAGGTGGCTAACGACAGTCTTTGCCATCCGTGGCTGACGGCAAAGAGCATCAGACCTTTGCTGTCTGCCACTATAGGCAAATTGACCACGTGGTGGTTGCCACGTGGCTTCTTTGTCGTCAGCTGCCAGAAAACATAGGTGGTTGCCACGTGGCTTCTTTGCCGCCCGCGGCGGACGACAAAGAGCCCATTGCTGTCGGTGGCAGACGACAAAGAGCCTGCATTGCCTCTTTTTTCTGTTTTTTCTTATACTCAACTATTTTCACAACAAATAGATGATACATATATATTTTTCACATGGCAAGTTCACAGCAAACATATGAGATATCCAACACATATAATTTCATCATAAATGTATAGTTCCGTCAACCATACATAGCAAGTTCCACATACATCCATCCAACCATACATATTACAATAGTGTCATCAAAGCATACATGCATAGTTCATCAATACAAAAGAAACATAGTTCATCCAAATAAGCACTCCATGTATGCAAGCTTCCGTGAAGCGAATGAATTCTGCAAAATGGGAAATAAGAAAGTTAGAAGAAGAATATTAGAAGAAGATGATGAAGAAAATGAAGAAGAAGAATATATGACATTTATGAGCTAATTTAGGTGAAATTGATCGTTTGTGAGCTAACATAGGTGAAATGGATCGTTTATGAGCTAACCTAGGTGAAATGTATCGCTTATGAGCTAACTTAGCTAAAATGCATCATTTTAGAGCTAACCTAGGTAAGATGGATCATTTTGGAGCTAACCTAGGTAAGATGGGTCATTTTAGAGCTAACTTGGGTAAAATGGATCATTTATGAGCTAAGTAAGGTAAAATGGGTCATTTTAGAGCTAACTTTGGTAAAATGGATCGTTTATGAGCTAACTAAGGTAAAATGGATCATTTTAGAACTAACTTAGGTAAAATGGATCTTTTATGAGCTAACTAAGCTAATTATGCCATTTTTGACATAAGTAAGCTAAGTACATGTCATTGCTACGTCTTGAGCTTGCGTTGGTTTTCCCCGAAGAGGAAGGGATGATGCAGCAGAGTAGCGTAAGTATTTCCCTCAGTTTTTGAGAACCAAGGTATCAATCCAGTAGGAGCCCACGCTCAAGTCCCTCGTACCTGCACAAAGCGATAGCTACTCGCAACCAACACGATTAGGGGTTGTCAATCCCTTCACGGTCACTTATGAGAGTGAGATCTGATAGATATAATATTTTTGGTATTTTTGGTATAAAGATGCAAAGTAAAAAGTAAAAGCAAAGTAAAAAGCAAAGGAAGATTAAAGTGATGGAGATTGATATGATGAGAATAGACCCCGGGGCCATAGGTTTCACTAGTGGCTTCTCTCAAGAGCATAAGTATTCTACGGTGGGTGAACAAATTACTGTTGAGCAATTGACATAATTGAGCATAGTTATGAGAATATCTAGGCATGATCATGTATATAGGCATCACGTCCGTGACAAGTAGATCGAAACGATTCTGCATCTACTACTATTACTCCACTCATCGACCGCTATCCAGCATGCATCTAGAGTATTAAGTTAAAAACAGAGTAACGCCTTAAGCAAGATGACATGATGTAGAGAGATAAATTCATGCAATATGAAATAAACCCCATCTTGTTATCCTCGATGGCAACGATGCAATACGTGCCTTGCTGCCCCTTCTGTCACTGGATGAGGACACCGCAAGATCAAACCCAAAGCTAAGCACTTCTCCCATGGCAAGAACTACCAATCTAGTTGGCCAAACCAAACGGATAATTCGAAGAGACTTGCAAAGATAACCAATCATACATAAAAGAATTCAGAGAAGATTCAAATATTATTCATAGATAGACTTGATCATAAACCCACAATTCATCGGCCTCAACAAACACACCGCAAAAAGAAGATTACATCGAATAGATCTCCACAAGAGAGGGGGAGAACTTTGTATTGAGATTCAAAGAGAGAGAGAAGAAGCCATCTAGCTACTAACTATGGACCCGAAGGTCTGAGGTAAACTACTCACACTTCATTGGAGGGGCTAGGATGATGTAGAAGCCCTCCGTGATGACGGCCCTCTTCCGGCGGAGCTCCGGAACAGGCCCTAAGATGGGATCTCATGGATACAGAAAGTTGCGGCGGTGGAATTAGGTTTTTGGCTCCTCTTCTGATCGTTTGGGGGTACGTGTGTATATATAGGAGGAAGAAGTACGCCGGAGGAGCAACGAGGGGCCCACGAGGCAGGGGGGCGCGCCCTAGGGGGGGCGCCCCCCACCCTCGTGACCGCCTCTTTTGTTCCTTGGAGCAGGGTCCAAGTCTCCTAGATCACGTTCGGTGAGAAAATCACGTTCCTGAAGACTTTATTCCGTTTGGACTCCGTTTGATATTCCGTTTATCCGAAACACTGAAATAGGCAAAAAACAACAATTCTGGGCTGGGCCTCCGGTTAATAGGTTAGTCCCAAAAATAATATAAAAGTGGAAAATAAAGCCCAATATAGTCCAAAACAGTAGATAATATAGCATGGAGCAATCAAAAATTATAGATACATTGGAGACGTATCATGCATCCCCAAGCTTAATTCCTGCTCGTCCTCGAGTAGGTAAATAATAGAAAGAGAATTTTTGATGCGGAGTGCTACTTGGCATGATTTTAATGCAAATCTTCTTAATTGTGGTATGAATATTCAGATTACAAAGATTCAAGACAAAAGTTTATATTGACATAAAAAATAATAATACTTCGAGCATACTAACAAAGCAATTATGTCTTCTCAAAATAACATGGCTAAAGAAAGTTATCCCTACAAAATCATATAGTGTGGCTATGCTCCATCTTCACCACACAAAGTATTCAAATCATGCACAACCCCGATGACAAGCCAAGCAATTGTTTCATACTCTAACTTTTTCAAAACTTTTTCAATCTTCATGCAATACATGAGCGTGAGCCATGGATATAGCACTATAGGTGGAATAGAATGGTGGTTGTGGAGAAGACAAAAAGGAGGGGAAGATAGTCTCACATCAACTAGGCATATTAACGGGCTATGGAGATGCCCATCAATAGATATCAATGTGAGTGAGTAGGGATTGCCATGCAACGGATGCACTAGAGCTATAAATGTATGAAAGCTCAACAAAAGAAACTAGTGGGTGTGCATCCAACTTGCTTGCTCATGAAGACCTAGGGCAATTTGAGGAAGCCCATTATTGGAATATACAAGCCAAGTTCTATAATGTAAAATTCCCACTAGTATATGAAAGTGACAACATATGAGACTCTCTATATGAAGAACATGGTGCTACTTTGAAGCACAATATATGAGACTCGCTATATCATGGTGCTACTTTGAATCACAAGTGTGGTAAAAGGATAGTAGCATTGCACCTTTTTTTGGGCCTTCTTTTTTCTTTGGCCTTTCATTTTTTTATTGGGACAATGCTCTATTGAATGATGATCATCACACTTTTATTTATTTACAATTCAATCATTACAACTCGATTCCAAAACAAAGTATGACTCTATATGGATGCCTCCGGCGGTGTACCGGGATATGCAATGAATCAAGAGTGACAAGTATGAAGAAATTATGAACGGTGGCTTTGGCAAAAATACTATGTCAACTACATGATCATGCTAAGCAATATGACAATGATGAATGTGTCATGATGAACTAGATGGTGGAAAGTTCCATGGCAATATATCTCGGAATGGCTATGGAAATGCCATAATAGGTAGGTATGGTGGCTGTTTTGAGGAAGGTATATGGTAGGTGTATGATACCGGCGAAAGGTGCGCGGTATTAGAGAGGCTAGCAAAGGTGGAAGGGTGAGAGTGCGTATAATCCATGGACTCAACATTAGTTATAAAGGACTCATATACTTATTGCAAAAATCTAGAAGTTATCAAAGCAAAGTATTACGCGCATGCTCCTAGGGGGATAGATTGGTAGGAAAAGACCATCGCTCGTCCCCGACCGCCACTCATAAGGAAGACAATCAATAAATAAATCATGCTCCGACTTTGTTACATAACGGTTCACCATACGTGCATGCTACGGGAATCACAAACCTTAACACAAGTATTCTTTAAATTCACAACTACTCAACTAGCATGACTTTAATATTATCACCTCCATATCTCAAAACAATTATCATGCTTCAATCTTTTCTTAGTATTCAACACACTCAAAAGAAAGTTTCACAAATCTTGAATACCAAGCATATTATTATTAAGCAAATTACCATGCTATTAAGAGACTCTCAAAATAATTTAAGTGAAGCATGAGAGATCAATTGTTTCTTTAAAACAAATCCACCACCGTGCTCTAAAAGATCTAAGTGAAGCACATAGAGCAAAATTATCTAGCTCAAAAGATATAAGTGAAGCACATAGAGCAAAACTACTTAGCTCAAAAGATATAAGTGAAGCACATAGAGCAAAACTACTTAGCTCAAAAGATATAAGTGAAGCACATAGAGCAAAACTACTTAGCTCAAAAGATATAAGTGAAGCACATAGAGTATTCTATCAAATTTTAATTCATGTATGGATCTCTCAAAAGGTGTGTACAGCAAGGATGATTGTGGCATATTGAGACACAAAGACACAAATAATACAAGACGCTCCAAGCAAAACACATATCATGTTGGTGAATAAAAATATAGCTCCAAGTAAATTACCGATGGAAGTGGACGAAAGAGGGGATGCCTTCCGGGGCATCCCCAAGCTTTGACTTTTTGGTGTCCTTGGATTATATTGGGGGTGCCATGGGCATCCCCAAGCTTAGGCTCTTGCCACTCCTTGTTCCATGATCCATCAAAAGAATTCACCCAAAACATGAAAACTTCACAACACAAAACTCAAAATAGAAAACTCATGAGCTCTGTTAGCGAAAGAAAACAAAAGACCACTTCAAGGTACTGTAATGAACTCATTATTTATTTATATTGGTATTAAACCTACTGTATTCCAACTTCTCTATGGATTATAAACTATTTTACTAGCCATAGATTCATCAAAATAAGCAAACAACACACGAAAAACAGAATCTGTCAAAAACAGAACAGTCTGTAGTAATTTGTAGCTAGCGCAAGATCTTGAACCCCAAAAATTCTAAAATAAATTGATTGACGTGAGGAATTTATCTATTAATCATCTTCAAAAATAATTAACTAAATATCACTCTTCAAATAAAAATGACAGCAGTTCTCGTGAGCGCTAAAGTTTCTGTTTTTTACAGCAAGTTCAACAAGACTTTCCCCAAGTCTTCCCAACGGTTCTACTTGGCACAAACACTAATTAAACAGAAAAAACACAACCAAAACAGAGGCTAAATAATTTATTTATTACTAAACAGGAGAAAAAATCAAGGAATAAAAATAAAATTGGGTTGCCTCCCAACAAGCGCTATCGTTTAACGCCCCTAGCTAGGCATAAAAGCGAGGATAGATCTAGGTATTGCCATCTTTGGTAGGCAATCCATAAGTGGCTCTCATGATAGTTTCATATGGTAATTTTATTTTCTTTCTAGGAAAGTGTTCCATGCCCTCTTTTAATGCAAATTGAAATCTAATATTCCCTTCCTTCATATCAATAATCGCAGCAACCGTTCTAAGGAAAGGTCTACCATGAATAATAGGGCAAGAAGGATTGCAATCTATATCAATAACAATGAAATCTACGGGCACATAATTCTTATTTGCAACAATAAGAACATCATTAATCCTTCCCATAGGTTTCTTAATAGTGGAATCCGCAAGATGCAAGTTTAGAGAGCAATCATCAAAATTACGGAAATCTAGCAAATCACACAAAGTCTTGGGAATAGTAGAGACACTAGCACCCAAATCACACAAAGCATAAAACTCATAATCTTTAATTTTAATTTTAATAGTTGGTTCCCACTCATCATAGTGTTTTCTAGGGATATAAACTTTCAACTTAAGTTTTTCTTCATAAGATTGCATCAAGGCATCAACAATATGTTCGGTGAAGGCTTTATTTTTACTATAAGCATATGGAGAATTTAGCACGAATTGCAACAAGAAAATACAATCAATTAAAGAACAACTTTCATAATTAAATTCCTTGAAATCCAATATAGTGGGTTTAACAACATCTAGATTTTTATTTCTTTCAATCCCACTTTCATCAATTTCATCATTAAGATCTAAATACTCCGAATTTTTAGAACGCCTTCTAGGTAAAGGAAGATCATATTCAGTTTCATCAAGATTCATATTTCAAAATAAAGATTTAATAGGAGACACATCAATAACTTTTAGATCTTCATCTTGATTTTCATAGGTATTGGAAGAACACGCTTTAATAAAGGCATCTTTGGAAGCACGCATCCTAGCGGTTCTTTCCTTGCACTCATCAATGGAAATTCTCATGGCTTCGAGAGACACATTGATATCATGCTTAGGAGGGATAGATCTAAGCTTTAAGAATCAACCTCAAGAGAAATTCTATCAACGTTTCTAGCCAAATCATCAACTTTAAGCAATTTCTCCTCAAGCAAAGCATTAAAATTCTTTTGTGAATTCATAAACTCTTTAACACTAGTCTCAAATTCAGAGGGAATCTTATTATAATTTCTATAAGAGTTGTTGTAGGAATTCCCACAATTATTAGAAGGATTACTAGGATATGGCCTAGGATTAAAATTCCCTCTATAAGCGTTGTTACCAAAATTATTCCTACCAACAAAATTCACATCCATAGATTCATTGTTATTCTCAATCAAAGTAGACAAAGGCATATCATTAGGATCAGAAGAAACACTCTTAGTAGCAAATAATTTCATAAGTTCATCCATCTTTCCACTCAACACATTAATTTCTTCTATTGCATGCACTTTTTTATTAGAAGATCTTTCAGTATGCCATTGAGAATAATTAACCATAATATTATCTAGGAGTTTAGTAGCATCTCCTAAAGTGATTTCCATAAAAGTGCCTCCCGCGGCCGAATCTAAAAGATTTCTAGAAGCAAAATTCAATTCGGCACAAAATTTTTGTATGCTCATCCACAAATTCAAACCATGAGTAGGGCAATTACGTATCATTAATTTCATTCTCTCCCAAGCTTGTGCAACATGTTCATTGTCGGGTGGTAGGTGCGACATATGCCAACGGGTGGCTTATCATTGTGGGAGCCAGTAAGACGTCGCCGGTGCCTCGAAACGGGATGAGGCGAAGACATGCACGCCGGCGAATCTTACCCAGCTTCGGGGCTCTCCGTGGAGATAACACCCCTACTGCTGCTCTGCGGGGTCTCCGCATGATCACTAGATTGAAAAGTAGTTACACAATGCTCCTTGAGCTGTTCGGTGGGGGGAGGAAGAAGGGCACGGTTAGCTTGTTTCTTCTCCTTGTGTGGTGTCTAAACTTAGCTGAGGGTCCAACCCTTTGCATGGGTGCCCCGGGGGGTTTATATAGGCCTACCCCCCGGGGGTACAATGGTAATCCGACAGGGCGCGGGGCCCAGCCGTCTGTGACTGCGCTCACCGGCTTCTGCGCCGACTGCTGGGGCCCGCCAACTGGTGGGTCCCGCCGGCTACCAACTCCTTGGCAACAGGCAGGCCCCACTGCCAAGGGTCTTGTCGATGGCTGGTTACTGTTGCCTCAACCTGATGACGAGGGCTTCGTCGAGGTAAGCGTGGCTACAGTGCCGCCGTCCGGTGGGTAATTACTGTAGCCTTACCGCGTCTTGTCTCCTTAATGGGGCGTCTTCTTCGAGGGGGGAAGCGAGCCGGCTGCGGGGAGCCGGCCCTGTCTCGGGCCGACTAGGGGAGGCCTGGCCGCCTTCGGGCGTCTCTCTGCCCAAATGGGCCCACCTCCCGTGGGCCATACTGGCGGCCCGTCGTGGATGACATCAGGGTCAACATGGCAACAGTGCGGCGCCAGACGGGTCATGGCCACTCCGTACGGCGCACTGTGCCAGGCGTGCTCCGAGATTCGGGGGTGGCAGGCTTTACTGTAGCCACGCCCCGTCTCATCACCGCTAGGTGGATGCAAACTTTGAGGGTACAGTCTCAGCCGTTCTATGGGAGCCGGCTTCTCGGAGTCGGCCTTCTCGCGGCCGGCTTCTTTATGAGGGCTAAAGTCGGGCCGCCTTTCGAAAGCCGGCCTGGGTGACAGCCAGCAAGGGGAAGGCGGCCCCATGTCTTGGATTCCTGAGAGCCGGACAGGCTTGTAATTTTTTCAGAAGGGCCAGGCGAAGCCGGCTAGGCTACCCATGGCTATTTACTCCGACAGTAGTCCTCGAAGCTGATCGAGCTTCGAGGCGGACAAAGGGATGAGAAGCTTGGTCAGCTTCTTATCCTGAAGAGCCGGCTTTGCTTGTGCACGCCGACTTCAGAGAGTCCCCAAAGCTTGGGAACGCGGGCCACATGGCGAGGAAATCCTGCCAACGCACGCGCGCGACGGGACGTCGCCGCAGGCCCGAGCCCGCCACTTGCAGGCCTCGGTCCGATCGCGGATCTTCCGTGGCCCACATGGACCACTCGCCTTCCCGCGACGGTTTTATTCCGCCATCATGGCACAGTAATCGCGGGACGTGGGGGAGTAGGCACGATCGATCCCCACGCTCCCCCACGCCGCGCCTCCTCGGCTCCGCCACGCGAGCCTATAAGTAGGGGGAGGAGGGGGAGCGACAGAGGTTCACACACTCTCTCTCGCTCCGCCCCTTCTCGTCCTCCTTTCTTCCTCTTGTTGCCGCCGCAACCTCCCGTCTCAGCGCCGCCGCGCCGCCACATCGTCTTGCTCCCATGGCGCTGTCGAGCTCGTGGGACGGCTCCAATGTCCATGAGGACCATGTTGAGTTCCTCCGCCAGACTCGGCGCCTGCCCGACGCCAACCTCGTGCGGGTCCGCCTGGCGCCGGAGACGGAGATCTCGCCGGCACCGGAGGAGGGCGGGCGGGTCGTCTTCCGCTCACACTTCCTTCACGGCTTCGGCCTTCCGGCGAGCGGATTCCTGCGCTCCTTCCTCGAGTTCTACAATCTTCAGCCGCATCACCTCATGCCCAACGCGGTGATGTTGCTATCGGCCTTCGTCTCTCTCTGCGAAGGTTTCTTGGGGCTGCTCCCCACGCTGGAGCTCTGGGGGGAATTCTTCTAGAGAAAACTCGGCACCGTCGTCGCAGGCGTGCCCGCCCCCCGCGGAGCCTTCATCGCCATGAGGAGGGCGGGCGAGAACAACCCATTCCCGCCCATCCCCCTGATCCAGTCGGTGAAGATCTGGCAGAAGTCATACTTCTATGTGAAGAACGTCGCCCAGCAAGGAGACCACGTCAACCTGCCGGCTTACGTAGCCGGCCCGCCGGCTGGGAGGCAGCCCTCATGGAGTTTCCGGTCCCGGTCATTGTCTCAGGCCGGGAACGCTGCCGTCTCCCGGCTTTGGGTGATGATCCAGTCGGAAGGTCTGAGCGGGGCCGATTTGGTGGCCGCCTTCGTGGAGCGCCGGATATCTCCTCTCCAAAGCCGGCCCCACATGATGTGCCAGATGAGCGGCCGCTTCGACCCAAGCCGGCTGAGCACCAGGGAGATGCCTCACGCGGAGGTGTCATACATGGTTAATTATATCTCCAATTGCAAGCTCGCCGAGGACTGGCGATACGGCAAGGCACCGTATTCTCGCACCAACCCTCCGCCCGTGGTAAGTTTTCCTTTCTTTCTTCTTTTTATAGGTAGCCGGCTTTATGATGGCCGGCTTCTGATCGGTCGGTTCTTCTTAGCAGAACCCCCTTCTTCCGCCGACGACCGGGGCAACAGGGATAGAACACCAGTACATCACCGACCGCACGGTGGACGATGTCGACGACCCGGATTTGGAGGCGGCCGCCATGGAAGATGCCGTCGTGGGGGACGACGCCGAGCCCGGAGGCACAAGGATCACCACCAGCTTCGAGGACTGGCCGGATGACGCCAAAGCCGAAGTCGCCCCGCGTCGCCAGCCGGCGGCCGACCATCAGGGCGCGGGCTCGTCCACCGTGCCGGCTGCCAGCGGCGGTGCACAGAAGCGCCGGGCCGCGTCAATCCTCTTCGGCAGTCGGCCGAAGAAGTCCAAAGCTTCCACCGCGGCGACAAAGCGAGATGAGGCGGCCGCGAAGGCGGCCCGCTTCTGCAAGGCAGTGAAGCAGCCTCAGGCAGTCTCAGCGTAAGTCGTCGATTGCCTGGTCGCATGCTCTTCATCATTCTCTTCTTGTTCGACCATTCTTCTTAACTTTTTTCCGCTGGCTGGACAGGGCGCCGCTTTCCCTTGAGCGGGGTCCGGACGGCTCCGTAGTTGGGCCGACTGGAGGGTCTTCAAGCTCCCGCCGCGTGGACCCCCGCGCTGACCTCAGGAAGGCCATGGAGCGGAACGCCCGTGAGGCGCGGGAGGAGCGCGAGGCGGCGGAAAAAGCGGCCGCCCAGGCGGCGAGGGAGCAGGCCGACGCGGCAGCCAAGGCCCAGGCGAAGGCGGAGGGTTCGCGTAACCAGCCTCCGCTGCTCGCCATTCCCCTCCGAGCCGTGGCCCCCGACACCCCATTGCCCCTGGCGGAGGAAATCGTCCAAGACCCGCCGCTGATGGAGAGGAGGGAGGACCCCGCGGCCTTTGCGAGGAGAGCGCCGCCGGCAGTGCCAACCGGAGCGGGCCAAGGCGGCCAATCGTCAGCGGTGCCAGAGGAGCCGGCCGGGGGCGAGCCGGAGAACAGAGACGACCTCGAGGTGCAGCAGGTGACGCGTCGGTGCACAGGGGGAGGCGCCGCTCCGCCGGAGTCGCGCCGAGCTGTGGGCGCCGGTCAGTCGGCAGAGGCTCTGGAGACGGCCAGCACCGCCACGTCCGAGTGGACTCCCAGCGGGGGGATTGGCGAGCTGAATGTGGCGGCTCAAGAGGTCCGGAGCCGGCTTCAAGCTCAGGCCGCCCTGCTGCAGCAGTACACCCAGGAGTTCCTGTCGACGCGGGCCGTCATCCGGGTGAGTCTTTCATTCTTGGCCACTTTGATCTCTTGATTTCTTCCATGGGGGCGCGTCAGCGCACCCACTGGGTGTAGTCCCCAAGATTCAGACCGACTGCTGCGCAGTCGGGTTGGATCTTTCTTGACGACTTCCTTATTTTTGCTTCCTGTCTGAACTTCCAGGAATATCATAACTCCCGTGCTGCCGCCTTCAACTCCCAGGCTCGGGAGTTGAGTCGGAGGACCGACTGTTGGGGAATGTAGTAATTTCAAAAAAATTCCTATGCACACGCAAGATCATGGTGATGCATAGCAACGAGAGGGGAGAGTATGATCTACGTACCCTTGTAGATCGCAACGGAAGCGTTGACACAACATAGAGGAAGTAGTCATACGTCTTCTTCCCGATCCGACCGATCCAAGCACCGTTACTCCGGCACCTCCGAGTTCTTAGCACACGTTCAGCTCGATGACGATCCCCGGGCTCGGATTCAGCAAAGCTTCGGGGAGGAGTTCCGTCAGCACGACGGCGTGGTGACGATCTTGATGTTCTACCGTCGCAGGGCTTCGCCTAAGCACCGCTACGATATGACCGAGGTGGAATATGGTGGAGGGGGGCACCGCACACGGCTAAGGAACGATCACGAAGATCAACTTGTGTGTCCATGGGGTGCCCCCTGCGTCAGTATATAAAGGATGGAGGAGGAGGAGGCCGGCCAAGGCTATTGGTGCGGCCAGGATGGGAGTCGAGGAAGGGAGAAGGAAGTGGAGGAGAAGGAGAGGTGGCCGGCCCCCTTTTCCCTAGTCCAATTCGGACCAAAGGGGAGGGGGGGCGCAGCAGCCCCTTGGCCCTTTCTCCTCTTCCCACTAAAGCCCATCAAGGCCCATTGCTTCTCCCGTAACTACCCGGTACTCCGAAAAATACTCGAATCACTCGGAACCTTTCCGATGTCCGAATATAGTCGTCCAATATATCGATCTTTACGTCTCGACCATTTCGAGACTCCTCGTCATGTCCCCGATCTCATCCGGGACTCCGAACTCCTTCGGTACATCAAAAATCATAAACTCATAATATAACTGTCATCGAAACCTTAAGCGTGCGGACCCTACGGTTCGAGAACAATGTAGACATGACCGAGACACGTCTCCAGTCAATAACCAATAGCGGGACCTGGATGCCCATATTGGCTCCTACATATTCTACGAAGATCTTTATCGGTCAGACCGCATAACAGTATACGTTGTTCCCTTTGTCATCGGTATGTTACTTGCCCGAGATTCGATCGTCGGTATCCAATACCTAGTTCAATCTCGTTACTGGCAAGTCTCTTTACTCGTTCCGTAATACATCATCTCACAACTAACATATTAGTTGTAATGCTTGCAAGGCTTTATGTGATGTGCATTACCGAGAGGGCCCAGAGATACCTCTCCGACAATCGGAGTGACAAATCCTAATCTCGAAATACGCCAACCCAACATGTACCTTTGGAGACACCTGTAGTGCTCCTTTATAATCACCCAGTTACGTTGTGACGTTTGGTAGCACCCAAAGTGTTCCTCCGGCAAACGGGAGTTGCATAATCTCATAGTCATAGGAACATGTATAAGTCATGAAGAAAGCAATAGCAACATACTAAACGATCGGGTGCTAAGCTAATGGAATGGGTCATGTCAATCAGATCATTCAACTAATGATGTGATCCCGTTAATCAAATAACAACTCTTTTGTCTATGGTTAGGAAACATAACCATCTTTGATTAACAAGCTAGTCAAGTAGAGGCATACTAGTGACACTCTGTTTGTCTATGTATTCACACATGTATTATGTTTCCGGTTAATACAATTCTAGCATGAATAATAAACATTTATCATGATATGAGGAAATAAATAATAACTTTATTATTGCCTCTAGGGCATATTTCCTTCAGTCTCCCACTTGCACTAGAGTCAATAATCTAGATCACATCACCATGTGATTAACATCGATAGTTCACATCATCATGTGATTAACACCCATAGTTCACATCGCCATGTGACCAACACCCAAAGGGTTTACTAGATTCGGTAATCTAGTTCACATCGCTATGCGATTAACACCCAAAGAGTGCTAAGGTGTGATCATGTTTTGCTTGTGAGAGAATCTTAGTCAACGGTCTTTCACATTCAGATCCGTTATGTATTTTGCAATTTTCTATGTCTACAATGCTCTGCACGGAGCTACTCTAGCTAATTGCTCCCACTTTCAATATGTATCTAGATCGAGACTTGGAGTCATCCAGATCAGTGTCAAAACTTGCATCGACGTAACCCTTTACGGCGAACCTTTTTTTCACGTCCATAATCGAGAAACATATCCTTATTTCCCTAAGGATAATTCTGACCGCTGTCTAGTGATCTACTCCTAGATCACTATTGTACTCCCTTGCCAAATCAGTGCAGGGTACACAATAGATCTGGTATACAACATGACATACTTTATAGAACCTATGGCCAAGGCATAGGGAATGACTTTCATTCTCTTTCTATCTTCTGCCGTGGTCGGGCTTTGAGTCTTACTCAACTTCACACCTTGTAATACAGGCAAGAACTCTTTCTTTGACTGCTCCATTTTGAACTACTTCAAAATCTTGTCAAGGTATGTACTCATTGAAAAAACTTATCAAGCGTCTTGATCTATCTCTATAGATCTTGAAGCTCAATATGTAAGCAGCTTCACCGAAGTCTTTCTTTGAAAAACTCCTTTCAAACACTCCTTTATGCTTTACAGAATAATTCTACATTATTTCCGATCGACAATATGTCATTCACATATACTTATCAGAAATGCTATAGTGCTCCCACTCACTTTCTCGTAAATATAGGCTTCATCGCAAGTCTGTATAAAACTATATGCTTTGATCAACTCATCAAAGCGTATATTCCAACTCCGAGATGCTTGCACCAGTCTACAGATGGATCGCTGGAGTTTGCACATTTTGTTAGCACCTTTCGGATTGACAAAACCTTCTGGTTGCATCATATACAACTCTTCTTTAATAAATCCATTAAGGAATGTAGTTTTGTTTATCCATTTACCAGATTTCATAAAATGCGGCAATTACTAACATGATTCGGACAGACTCAAGCATAGATACGAGTGAGAAACTCTCATCATAGTCAACACCTTGAACTTGTCGAAAACCTTTTGCGACAATTCTAGCTTTTGTAGATAGTAACACTACTATCAGCGTCCGTCTTCCTCTTGAAGATCCATTTATTTTCTATGGCTTGCCGATCATCGGGCAAATCCATCAAAGTCCATACTTTGTTCTCATCCATGGATCATATCTCAGATTTCATGGCTTCAAACCATTTTGCGGAATTTGGGCTCATCATCGCTTCCTCATAGCTCGCAAGTTCGTCATGGTATAGTAACATGACTTCCAGAACAGGATTACCGTACCACTCTGGTGCAGATCTCACTCTGGTTTACCTACGAGATTCAGTAGTAACTTGATCTGAAGTTACATGATCATCATCATTAGCTTCCTCACTAATTGGTGTAGTAGTCACAAGAACAGATTTCTGTGATGAACTACTTTCCAATAAGGGAGAAGGTACAATTACCTTATCAAGTGTTCTACTTTCCTCCCACTCACTTCTTTCGAGAGAAACTCCTTCTCCAGAAAGTTTCCGAATTTAGCAACAAAAGTCTTGCCTTCAGATCTGTGATAGAAGGTGTATCCAATAGTTTCCTTTGGATATCCTATGAAGACATATTTCTCCGATTTGGGTTCGAGCTTATCAGGTTGAAGCTTTTTCACATAAGCATCGCAGCCCCAAACTTTCAGAAATGACAACTTTGGTTTCTTGCCAAACCACAGTTCATAAGGCATCGTCTCAACGGATTTTTGATGGTGCCCTTTTAACGTGAATGCAGCTGTCTTTAATGCATAACCCCAAAACGATAGTGGTAGATCGGTAAGAGACATCATAGATCGCACCATATCTAATAAAGTACGGTTATGACATTCGGACACACGATTACATTGTGGTGTTCCAGGTGGCATGAGTAGTGAAACTATTTCACATTGTTTTTAACTGAAGGCCAAACTCATAACTCAAATACTCTTCTCTACGATCAGATCGTAGAAACTTTATTTTCTTGTTACGATGATTTTTCACTTCACTCTGGAATTCTTTGAACTTTTCAAATGTTTCAGACTTATGTCTCATCAAGTAGATATACTCATATCTGCTCAAATCATCTGTGAAGATCAGAAAATAATGATACCTGTCGCAAGCTTCAATATTCATCGGACCACATACATCAGTATGTATGATTTCCAACACATCTGTTGTTCGCTCCATTGTTCCAAAGAACAGAGTCTTAGTCATCTTGCCTATGAGGCATGGTTCGCAAGCATCAACTGATTCATAATCAAGTGATTCCAAAAGCCCATCAGCATGGAGTTTCTTCATGCGCTTTATACCAATATGACCTAAACGGCAGTGCTACAAATAAGTTGCACTATCATTATTAACTTTGCATATTTTGGTTTCAATATTATGATTATGTGTATCACTACGATCGAGATCCAACGAACTATTTTCATTGGGTGTGTGACCATATAAGGTTTTATTCATGTAAACAGAACAACAATTTATTCTCTTACTTAAATGAATAACCATATTACAATAAACATGATCAAATCATATTCATGCTCAACGCAAACACCAAATAACACTTATTTAGGTTCAACACTAATCCCGAAATTATAGGGAGTGTGCGATGATGATCATATCAATCTTGGAACCACTTCCAACACACATCGTCACTTCACCCTTAACTAGTCTCTGTTTATTCTGCAACTCCCGTTTCGAGTTACTAATCTTAGCAACTGAACTAGTATCAAATACTGAGGGTTTGCTATAAACACTAGTAAAGTACACATCAATAACATGTATATCAAATATACTTATGTTCACTTTTCCATCCTTCTTATCTGCCAATCACTTGGGGTAGTTCCGCTTCCAGTGACCAGTCCCTTTGCAGTAGAAGCACTTAGTCTCAGGCTTAGGACCAGACTTGGTCTTCTTCACTTGAGCAGCAACTTGCTTGCTGTTCTTCTTGAAGTTCCCCTTCTTCCCTCTGCCCTTTTCTTGAAACTAGTGATCTTGTCAACCATCAACACTTGATGTTTTTCTTGATTTCTACCTTCGTTGATTTCAGCATCACGAAGAGCTTGGGTGTTGTTTCCGTTATCCCTTGCATATTATAGTTCATCACGAAGTTCTACTAACTTGGTGATGGTGACTAGAGAATTCTGTCAATCACTATCTTATCTAGAAGATAAACTCCCACTTGATTCAAGCGATTGTAGTACTCAGACAATCTGAGCACATGCTCACTAGTTGAGCGATTCTCCTCCATCTTTTAGCTATAGAACTTGTTGGAGACTTCATATCTCTCAACTCGGGTATTTGTTTGAATTATTAACTTCAACTCCTGGAACATCTCCTATGGTCCATGACGTTCAAAACGTCTTTGAAGTCCCGATTCTAAGCCGTTAAGCATGGTGCACTTAAACTATCAAGTAGTCATCATATTGAGCTAGCCAAACGTTCATAACGTCTGCATCTGCTCCTGCAATAGGTCTGTCACCTAGCGGTGCATCAAGGACATAATTCTTCTGTGCAGCAATGAGGACAAACCTCAGATCACGGATCCAATCCGCATTATTGCTACTAACATCTTTCAACACAATTTTCTCTAGGAACATATCAAAATAAACATATGAAAGCAACAACGCGAGCTATTAATCTACAACATAGATATGCTAATACTACCAGGACTAAGTTCATGATAAATTAAAGTTCAATTAATCATATTACTTAAGAACTCCCACTTAGATAGACATCCCTCTAATCCTCTAAGTGATCACGTGATCCAAATCAACTAAACCATGTCCGATCATCACGTGAGATGGAGTAGTTTCGTTGGTGAACATCACTATGTTGATCATATCTACTATATGATTCACGCTCGACCTTTCGGTCTCCGTGTTCCGAGGCCATATCTGTATATGCTTGGCTCGTCAAGTATAACCTGAGTATTCCGCGTGTGCAACTGTTTTGCACCCGTTGTATTTGAACGTAGAGCCTATCACACCCGATCATCACGTGGTGTCTCAGCACGAAGAACTTTCGCAATGGTGCATACTCAGGGAGAACACTTCTTGATAATTAGTGAGAGATCATCTTATAATGCTACCGTCAATCAAAGCAAGATAAGATGCATAAAAGATAAACATCACATGCAATCAATATAAGTGATATGATATGGCCATCATCATCTTGTGCTTGTGATCTCCATCTTCGAAGCACCGTCGTGATCACCATCGTCACCAGCGCGACACCTTGATCTCCATCGTAGCATCGTTGTCATCTCGCCAATCTTATGCTTCCACAACTATCACTACCGCTTAGTAATAAAGTAAAGCATTACATCGCGATTGCATTGCATACAATAAAGCGACAACCATATGGCTCCTGCCAGTTGCCGATAACTCGGTTGCAAAACATGATCATCTCATACAATAAAATTTAGCATCATGTCTTGACCATATCACATCACAACATGCCCTGCAAAAACAAGTTAGACGTCCTCTACTTTGTTGTTGCAAGTTTTACGTGGCTGCTACGGGCTTAAGCAAGAACCAATCTCACCTACGCATCAAAACCACAACGATAGTTTGTCAATTTGACTCCGTTTTAACCTTTGCAAGGACCGGGCGTAGCCACACTCGGTTCAACTAAAGTTGGAGAGACAGTCGCCCGCAAGCCACCTATGTGCAAAGCACGTCGGGGGAACCGGTCTCGCGTAAGCGTACGCGTAATGTTTGTCCGGGTCGTCTCGTCCAACAATACCGCCGAACCAAAGTATGACATGCTGGTAGGCAGTATGACTTATATCGCCCACAACTCACTTGTGTTCTACTCGTGCAAATAACATCAAACCAGAAAACCTAGGCTCGGATGCCACTGTTGGGGAACGTAGTAATTTCAAAAAAATTCCTACGCACACGCAAGATCATGGTGATGCATAGCAACGAGAGGGGAGAGTATGATCTACGTACCCTTGTAGATCGCAACGGAAGCATTGACACAACATAGAGGAAGTAGTCGTACGTCTTCTTCCCGATCCAACTGAACCAAGCACCGTTACTCCGGCACCTCCGAGTTCTTAGCACACGTTCAGCTCGATGACGATCCCCGGGCTCCGATCCAGCAAAGCTTCGGGGAGGAGTTCCGTCAGCACGACGGCGTGGTGACGATCTTGATGTTCTACCGTCGCAGGGCTTCGCCTAAGCACCGCTACGATATGACCGACGAATATGGTGGAGGGGGGCACCGCACACGGCTAAGGAACGATTACGAAGATCAACTTGTGTGTCTATGGGGTGCCCCTGCCTCAGTATATAAAGGATGGAGGAGGAGGAGGCCGGCCAAGGCTATTGGTGCGGCCAGGATGGGAGTCCTACTAGGACTCCAAGTCCTAGTAGGAGTCCATCAAGAGGGGAGGAAGGGAGAAGGAAGTGGAGGAGAAGGAGAGGTGGCCGGCCCCCTTTTCCCTAGTCCAATTCGGACCAAAGGGGAGGGGGGTGCAACAGCCCCTTGGCCCTTTCTCCTCTTCCCACTAAAGCCCATCAAGGCCCATTGCTTCTCCCGTAATTACCTGGTACTCCGAAAAATACCCGAATCACTCGGAACCTTTCCGATGTCCGAATATAGTCGTCCAATATATCGATCTTTACGTCTCGACCATTTCGAGACTCCTCGTCATGTCCCCGATCTCATCCGGGACTCCGAACTCCTTCGGTACATCAAAAATCATAAACTCATAATATAACTGTCATCGAAACCTTAAGCGTGCGGACCCTACGGTTCGAGAACAATGTAGACATGACCGAGACACGTCTCCGGTCAATAACCAATAGCGGGACCTGGATGCCCATATTGGCTCCTACATATTCTTCGAAGATCTTTATGGGTCAGACCGCATAACAGTATACGTTGTTCCCTTTGTCATCGGTATGTTACTTGCCCGAGATTCGATCGTTGGTATCCAATACCTAGTTCAATCTCGTTACCGGCAAGTCTCTTTACTCGTTCCGTAATACATCATCTCACAACTAACATATTAGTTGTAATGCTTGCAAGGCTTTATGTGATGTGCATTACCGAGAAGGCTCAGAGATACCTCTACGACAATCGAAGTGACAAATCCTAATCTCGAAATACGCCAACCCAACATGTACCTTTGGAGACACCTGTAGTGCTCCTTTATAATCACCCAGTTACGTTGTGATGTTTGGTAGCACCCAAAGTGTTCCTCCGGCAAACGGGAGTTGCATAATCTCATAGTCATAGGAACATGTATAAGTCATGAAGAAAGCAATAGCAACATACTAAACGATCGGGTGCTAAGCTAATGGAATGGGTCATGTCAATCAGATCATTCAACTAATGATGTGATCCCGTTAATCAAATAACAACTCCTTTGTCTATTGTTAGGAAACATAACCATCTTTGATTAACAAGCTAGTCAAGTAGAGGCATACTAGTGACACTCTGTTTGTCTATGTATTCGCACATGTATTATGTTTCCGGTTAATACAATTCTAGCATGAATAATAAACATTTATCATGATATGAGGAAATAAATAATAACTTTATTATTGCCTCTAGGGCATATTTCCTTCACCGACGACCTGGCCGACAGCCGAAGTAAGTGCTTGATTTTGTCTTTCCTGTGGGGGCGCGTCAGCGCACCCACTGGGTGTAGTCCCCGAGATTCGGGCCGACTGCTGAGCAGTCGGGTCGGATCTTTCTTGATGACTTTTTCCTTATTGGTTTTTCTTTTTCTTTGTCTTCAGGGGCCAACGCCGACTTGAGGAAGGAGCTCGGCGAAGCGCAGGCCGCCCTTCATACCAAGGATGCCGAGTACGCTGCCTTGGTCCAGGAGCGTGACCGCCTGGCCAAGAAGCTGACTGACCAAGAGAAGAGCCACAAGGCGGCCCTGCAGAAAGCGCAGGATAGCGAGGCCGCCCTTAAGGCGGAGTTTGAGACCGAGGCGGCGAGCTGGGCTGAGACCCGGCGAGCACTGTATGATGGCTTCGGCCGCATCGAGGACTTGATCGACGGTAAGCCGCCTTCCTCGCTCCTCTCCTGCCCCTTGGCACCTGGTTTTTGGCTTGACTTGTGCTGCTGCCTATTTCCTTGTGCAGACTACTTTCCCGGCTACTCCGCCTTCGCCGCCCAAAGCATCGAGGCCCATCGCGAGGCGCGCCGTCAGGCGGGGGCCAACATCGCGCCAGACGCGAACCGGACGCTTGAGGAGCAGCTCTTGGCTGTCCAGGCGCGGTTGCATCCGGCTCATCGGATGCTTCGCCGGCTCCAACGTGCCAGGGTGCAGGTGTTGGCCGCCCTCTGGCCCGGCGAGACGATCCCCCGTACCCCAAGCCGGACGGCCGACTGGCTGGAGGTCGCTGTCGGTCACTTTGAAGCTTGGAAGGCGTCGGCGGCCCGCCTCGGAGCCGGGCGGGCGTTGGAGTTCGTTCGGGCTTGGTACCCAGGGCTGAGCCTGGACCAGCTGCGCACTTGGCGGATGGAGGCCGACGCGGAGCTGGAGGAGGTAAGGCCGGCTATCGCCCAGCATGCTTCGACAATCGCCGAGTGCACCGACATCAGCGTTTTTGCACCCGAAATCGATGATGACGGTGTTGCCCAGCCGGAGGAGTGGTTCGGGCTGAACCCGACGGTGGGCGAGGACTCGGCAGAGGAGATTGCCTCTAGCGACGAGGGCGAGGATGACGAAGAGGAGGACGGTGAAGATGTCGAGCCGGCTAGTGGAACAACCGGCCGACCTCAGGCTGACCGTGCCTCCAGCAACGAGGCGCGTGGAAGCGCGCCCTCTGCGGGAGGCGGTGACCAAGCCGAGGTTCACCAGCCAGCCGCTCCTTCAGCTGGCACAACCGTCTCCGCCAACCAGCCCGGCTCGTCGGTCGCTCCGCCAGCTTGACCTGTTGTCCTTATTTTTCCTGCTTGTTGTCTTTTGAACAATCTTCATTAAGTTTTCGCAGTTCCACCCACTGGGGGTGTATCCAAGCTATGTTGAATGCTGGTATGTAAATACTATTATGTGCATGTTTGGTTTCCATTCACGTATGCTTTTTATCCTTAGGCTTTTTCCTTTGCCGCCTTCCCTCTTTGGGGAGGCAAGTACTCGAGCTTTCTTGCATTGAAGTGAAGTGAACGGAAACCGGCCGGCCGGCTACTCTGGTAGCCAGTCGGCGGAGGGAGAAAAAACCGGCTTTTGTTATATTAGTCCGTTAGTCCCTAGCCGTTCCTGCCTTTAACTCTTGCCAGCCGGACAGCCGGTTCTTCGAACTGCGACGTTTGGCAAGAGAAGGCTTGGGAGCCGGCACACTACTTGTCTGACTGCGGGTAGGACTTCTAATATAACTCCAGTCGGCCAGTCCCCGAGCCGACTAGTCGAACCCGGTGCCGGACGGAACAAGTAAATGAAATGACAAGGTCATAAGCATGATACTTTTCATTCATAGATAAAAGATGGCAGTCCCCGAGCCCTCCTCAGGGGGCCTATTGTCTCGAACTTAGTACAAAAGTTAGCGTGATACATACTGTATTTCAGCTGTAAAATCTTCGAAGGAGGTTGGCGTTCCATGGTCGTTCCGACTCCTTGCCGGAGTCGTCTCTTTTTCGTGCCTTCGGCTTCTGCACGTCGATCAGGTAGTAGGAGTCGTTGCCTAGAGCTCTGCTGATGACGAAGGGGCCATCCCAAGGGGCCAAGAGCTTGTGCTGGCCGGCTGTTCGCTGGATCAGCCGGAGCACAAGATCGCCCTCTTGGAAGGATCTTGGCTTGACCTTCCGGCTGTGGTAGCGGCACAGGCCCTGCTGGTAGATGACCGACCGGCTGAGGGCTAACAGCCGGCTTTCTTCCAGCAGGTCGACGCCGTCTTCTCGTGCTTCCTTGGCCTCCGCTTCCGTGTACATGGTTACTCGAGGTGAGTCGAACTCGATGTCTGTTGGGATGACCGCCTCCGCACCATACACAAGGAAGAAAGGGTTGAAGCCGGTTGACTTGTTTGGTGTAGTGCGCAGACTCCAGAGGACAGCCGACAGCTCATCGAGCCAACAGCCGGCTGAACGCTCCAGTGGTACGACCAGTCGGGGCTTGATGCCGGAGAGGATGAGGCCGTTGGCTCGCTCGGCCTGGCCGTTTGACTACGGGTGGGCGACGGACGCTAAGTCCAGCCGGATACCTTGGGCTGCACAGAAACGTGCCAAGGCTCCTTAGGCAAAATTCGTGCCGTTGTCGGTGATGATGCTGTGTGGCACGCCGTACCGAGTTGTTATGTCTGCGATGAATGTCACAGCAGTCGGCCCATTTAGCTTCTTGATCGGCTTTGCCTCAATCCACTTGGTGAATTTGTCCACGGCGACGAGCAAATGTGTCATGCCTCCGCGCGCCATCTTGAATGGGCCCACCATGTCCAGTCCCCAAACGGCGAAGGGCCAGGTGAGGGGAATGGTCTTGAGTGCCGAAGCCGGCATGTGTTGCTTGGAGCTAAAGAGTTGGCACCCCTTGCAATATTTAACTAATTCCTTGGCGTCATCCAAGGCAGTCGGCCAAAAGAAACCATGGCGGAAGGCTTTGGCGACGAGTGATCTTGAGGCCGCATGGTGGCCGCATTCCCCTTGGTGAATGTCTCTGAGGATTGCAATGCCCTTCTCTTGCTCGACGCATCGATGGAGAACTCCAGTGACACTGCGCTTGACGAGCTCTCTGTTGACGATTGTGTATGCTCCGGCTCGGCGTTGGACTTGTCTTGCCTCTGCTTCATTAGCCGGCAGATCTTGGTTTACTAGGAAGTTGACGATGGACTGAGCCCATGACGGAGCCGCGACTTCTCCCACTGCCAATGTGGCTACTGCCACCAGGGTGGGCGGGCTGGGTGGTGAAATGCTGGAGTCGGCCGCCGGCTGTTGTGCTGGTGCAGTCCCTGGGCCGGCTACTGCAGTCCCGGAGTCGCCTGCTTGGTTCTTCGAGCCGGACCCGGCCGCGTCGGGGTCAGGCGGTACGAAGGTGGAATCAGACTTTGGAGACGGCTTGATAGATGGCTTGAGGAGGCGTTGTAGAGAGACGCCGGTTGGTATTGCTTGCCGAGTGGAGCCTATTCGAGCCAGGGCATCGGCTGGCTCGTTGTCGGCTCGTAGTACATGGAGGAACTCGCATCCTTCAAAGTATCCGCTGAGTTGTTGGACCAGGAAGCGGTAGCTTGCCATATTTGCGTCCTTGGTGTCCCAGTCGCCGGATGATTGCTGGACCACCAAGTCTGAGTCACCATAACATAGGATCCGGCGGATGCCGAGTTCCTTGGCAAGCCGGAGCCCGTGTATGAGCGCCTCATACTCGGCCACGTTGTTGGAGGCGGCAAAGTGAATTTGCAGCGTGTATCTGAGCTTGTCGCCTTTGGGAGAGGTAAGGACGATGCCGGCTCCCAGGCCGGTGCGCATCTTGGACTCGTCAAAGTGCATGCGCCAATGGGTGGAGTCGGGAGCCGGCGACAGGTACTGGGTCTCGGCCCAGTCGACGAGGAAGTCGGCCAGTGCTTGGGACTTGATGGCGGTGCGGGGCTGGTAGAAGATTGTGTAAGGGGCCAGCTCGACGGCCCATTTCGCCACCCGGCCGGATGCGTCCCGGCTGCCTATGATCTCGGCCAGCGGGGCGGTGCATACGACCATGACGGGATGCTCTTGAGAGTAGGGCTTCAACTTCTTGGCGGTGAAGTACACGCCGTAACACATCTTCTGGTAGTGCGGGTAGTTTTGTTTTGAAGCGGACAACACCTCGCTCAAATAATACACCGGCCTCTGGACCGGCTGGGCTCGGCCTTCTTCTGGGCGTTGGACTACGATGACGGTGCTGACCACCCGGCTGGTTGCGGCGATGTAAAGGAGCATGGGCTCTTTCTCAGTCGGCGCCGCTAGGACGGGCGGCGTGGCCAGCATCTTCTTCAGCTCGTGGAAAGCTTGGTCGGCCTGGTCGTTCCACTCGAAGTGAGCGCTCTTCTTCATGAGGCGGTAGAGGGGGAGAGCTTTCTCTCCGAGCCGGCTGATGAAGCGGTTCAAGGAGGCCAAGCATCCAGTGAACTTTTGGATGTCTCGAAGCTTGGTGGGGATCGCCGTTCTCTCGATGGCCTTGATCTTCACCGGGTTGCATTCGATGCCACGTTCGGAGACCAGGAAGCCTAGGAGCTGGCCGGCTGGCACTCCGAACACGCATTTCTCGGGGTTGAGCTTGATTTGGAACCGGCGTAGGTTCTCAAACGTTTCCTTGAGGTTTCCCAGCAAGGTGCCGCGCTTGTCCGTCTTCACCACAATGTCGTCTACGTAGACGTGGGCATTCCGGCCAAGTTGCTTGAGGAGGCACTTCTGCATGCAACGCTGAAAAGTGCCGCCAGCATTTCTCAAGCCGAATGTCATAGTCAGGTAGCAGAAGGCTCCGAATGGCGTGATGAAGGCGGTCTTCAGGCGGTCGTCCAGATCCAGCTTTATCTGGTGATATCCTGAGTAAGCATCCAAGAAACTCAACAACTCGCATCCGGCCGTGGAGTCTATCACTTGGTCAATCCTTGGCAGGGCAAAGGGATCTTTAGGGCAGGCCTTGTTGAGGCTCGTGTAGTCTATACACATGCGCCACTTGTTGTTCTTCTTTAGCACGAGGACCGGGTTGGCGAGCCACTCTGGAAAGAAAACTTCCATAATGAAGCCGGCTGCCAGAAGCCGGGCTATCTCCTCTCCCACAATCCTGCGTTTCTCCTCCGACAGTCGGCGAAGGGGTTGTTTGACTGGCTTTGCGTCTTCTCGGACGTGTAGTTTGTGCTCGGCGAATTTCCTCGGAACACCCGGCATGTCCTTGGGGGACCATGCAAAGATGTCCCGATTCTCATGGAGGAAATCGGCGAGCTCGCCTTCCTATTTGCTGTTCAGGCTTGCCCCGATGACGGCAAACCTCTCTGGGTGCTCGGGGTCAAGAGGTATCTTCTTCGTCTCCTTGGCCGGCTGGAAAGATCCTTGAGCATCATGCTCCTTGGGATCGGGGACACGGCCGACTGCTTGCCGGCTATGGCCACAACTCGGTCCAACATCTTCTTTTCTTCGGCAATCACAAGGGATTTGGCTAGCCGGCTGCTGGCTGCTGCGCACTCAGAGGACTTCTTGTAATCGCCGGCTACGGTGATGATGCCTTTGGTGCTTGGTATCTTCATCTTGAGGTATGCGTAGTGGGGAACTACCATGAATTTGGCCAAGGCAGGTCGGCCAAGCAATACATGGTAAGGGCTCTCCAGGTCCACCACTTCAAACCAGATCGCTTCCCGGCGGAAATGCTCCTTGTCCCCAAAAAGTACATCAATCTTGATCTTGCCAATGGGGGCGCAGGACAGGCCGGGTACGATGCCATGAAACACTGTCCGAGTAGGCACGAGCTGCTTTGTCTTGACATTTAGCTTCTCCAGGGTGTCACGGTACAGGATGTTGATGCTGCTCCCGCCGTCTATCAGCACGCGGGAGAAGCGGGCAGCGCGTCTGTCCATCGCGAGGGTGGCTTCCAGGACCAATGCATAAGAGCCGGGGGACGGCATCACCTCTGGATGGTCGGCCCGGCTCTAGCTGATGGGCTTTTCTGACCAATGCATGTGTCCGGCGGGGTTAGCAGCAACCACGCTGACTTCCTGGTGCTCTCATCGTTTGCTGCGCCGGTCTTCGGGCTGGCTTGTAAAGACGATGTAGGTTGCTTGCTCGTCGGGGAATTCGTCGTGCACGGCTCCGACTGCGGGCCGAGCGGCCGGAGGCGGCGGAGCCAGAGGCGGCGGGCCGGCAGGCGGAGGCGGCGTGAGCCCCTCGCCTTTGGAGATTCGGGTGAGCCAATTGCACTTTCGGGTTGTGTGGTCGGACGGCTTCGCGCCGCTGTGGAACTTGCACGGGGCGTCGAGAGTTTGCTCATAGGAGAAGGCCGGCTGCCAAGCCGGCCGGCCTCCCTTGGGTTTCTTGGGCGCGGGCCGCCCTTCAGGCGGCACGTCTTCAACTGTGGCCACTTGCCGACTGGCGGGAGGCGGCGTGGGGCCCTTGCGCTTGTGGTCGTTCGGGTGTGTGCGTCGGCTGGAATCCCCAGCCGACGTCTTGGGCGCCGGGTTGAGTACTTTTTCGAACGCGTCCACTCGAAGCTCGGTCTTCATTGAGGAGTCGGCGGTGGCATATTTGTTCACTATGTCCAGAAGCTCGTCGAGGGTAGCCGGCTCGTCGCAGAGAAGCTTGTGCTTGAGGAGGGTGCCTTCTCGGCACCCGGCTGTGAAGTATTCTATGGCTTGCACCTCGTGCACCCCTTTGCAAGAGTTGCGGAGCTCGGCCCAACGCGTGAGGTAGTCGCGAGTGGACTCGGCGGGGCCTTGTACGCATAAGGAGAGCTGTCTGGGCTTGGGAGCCCGCTTGTAGGTGCTGGTGAAGTTATGGACGAAGGCTTCTGTGAAGTCTAGCCAGCTGTTGATGCTGCATGTTTTGAGGCTGTTGAGCCAGGTCCGCGCCGTGCCTTGCAGCATGAGGGGCACGTACTTCACGGCAACGCGCCAATTGCCGTTGGCTATGCTAACTGCTGTGGAGTAGTCGATCAGCCAATCTTCCGGCTTCACGGAGCCGTTGTACTTGGGCGTGTCTCTTGGAAGCGAGAACCCTTTGGGGAAGGGATCGTCGCGGATGCGGGGGCCGAAGCAAGGCGGACCGACATCATCTTCTTCTTCCAGCGCCAGGGATCGCGCCAGGCAGTCGATCCGATGGCGGGCGTCGTTCTCGCCGACTCCTTCACGGCGACCTAGTCGGCCGCTGAGAGTCGGGTGCGCCACTGGCGGTGGGGTGGGATATCTCTCTCCACGGGGTCGAGGCGGAGGCGGGTTGCCCCGCCATTCCATGGCTCGGGGATGGCCGTCCACGTCTCGCTCGATGGAGATTTGGGTCCGGCTTCGGCTGGCCGCCGGCTCTTTCTCGCGCCGCGCGCGGGCGCTGCTCGTAGTCGGTGTCCGGGACGTCGCACCGTGATCTCGGCGCGGGGGAGGGCTTCCCGCGCGGGCGTCGGCTTCGTGCCGCTGCGCGGCTGCATCGATCAGCCGCTGGATGTGTCGGGTCATGTGGGGGAGTTCTTCGGCCCCCAGTCTGTCTAGCTCGTCCACGGCCGCCTGGGCGGCACGCAGGTTCTCGAGTGGAGTGGCGTAGACTGGGCGGTCGACTCCTAACGTGTCGGTGATGACAGTGCCGCGTTGCTTGACAACACCGGCCCGGCTGGGCCCGCCCGGGGCCGGCGTGCTGAAGGCGGCGCGGTCAGCTTCGCGCTGGTAGGCCTCAGTGAGGCGTCTCATGGAAGCCAGCCTCCGGCCCTCTGCGAGGAGGGCGAGGCGGCGCGCCTCCAGTGCTTCGTCGTCGGCATCAGCCGGGAGGAGGGTGGACAAGTCATGGGCCGCCACGTGGGGGACGTCGTGGGTGCTCTCGCCGGCCGGGCCACCGTGGCCGATGACCATCACTTCGGTGGTGACAGTATCGCGGCCGTCGGTCCGAGGAAGCGGGTCATTGTAGATCACGACGTTGGTGGGGAAGGTGTCGAAGGAGGCCGTGTCGAAGTCGACAGGCATCGGGTCGGTGGAGCCAACCGACTCCAGATCCACAGCGGGCCCGCTGGAGACATGGAGCTGGCCGAGGAGGTTGGCGAGGTGATCGGTGCCTGCATCGGAGGCGAGCTCGTCGGAGATGAGGGTTTCGTCGGGGTGATCGGCGAGGCTGCTCGCCGCGCAGATGCTGGTGACGCCTTGCAGCGCGTCGTGGCAAGCGCCATCGGGCGTGCCGGGCTGGCTACGCTCGCTGGGGAGGAAGAGGGTTCCCGTCCAGAACAGGTCTCCGGACGACGGTGCACGTGGCCCCACGGTGGGCGCCAAATGTTGGGTGGTAGGTGCGACATATGCCAACGGGTGGCTTATCATTGTGGGAGCCAGTAAGACATCACTGGTGCCTGGAAACGGGATGAGGCGAAGACATGCACGCCAGCGAATCTTACCCAGCTTCGGGGCTCTCCGTGGAGATAACACCCCTACTGCTGCTCTGCGGGGTCTCCGCATGATCACTAGATTGACAAGTAGTTACACAATGCTCCTTGAGCTGTTCGGTGGGGGAGGAAGAAGGGCACGGTTAGCTTGTTTCTTCTCCTTGTGTGGTGTCTAAACTTAGCTGAGGGTCCAACCCTTTGCATGGGTTCCCCGGGGGGTTTATATAGGCCTACCCCCCGGGGGTACAATGGTAATCCGACAGGGCGCGAGGCCCAGCCGTCTGTGACTGCGCTCACCGGCTTCTGCGCTGACTGCTGGGGCCCGCCAGCTGGTGGGTCCCGCCGGCTACCAACTCCTTGGCAACAGGCAGGCCCCACTGCCAAGGGTCTTGTCGATGGCTGGTTACTGTTGCCTCAACCTAATGACGAGGGCTTCGTCCAGGTAAGCGTGGCTACAGTGCCGCCGTCCGGCGGGCGATTACTGTAGCCTTACCGTGTCTTGTCTACTTAATGGGGCATCTTCTTCGAGGGGGGAAGCGAGCCGGCTGCGGGGAGCCGGCCCTGTCTCGGGCCGACTGGGGGAGGCCTGGCCGCCTTCGGGCGTCTCTCTGCCCAAAGGGGCCCACTGCCCGTGGGCCATACTGGCGGCCCGTCGTGGATGACATCAGGGTCAACATGGCAACAGTGCCGCGCCGGACGGGTCATGGCCACTCCATACGGTGCACTGTGCTAGGCGTGCTCCGGGATTCGGGGGTGGCAGGCTTTACTGTAGCCACGCCCCGTCTCATCGCCGCTAGGTGGATGCAAACTTTGAGGGTACGGTCTCGGCCGCTCTATGGGAGCCGGCTTCTCGGAGTCGGCCTTCTCGCAGCCGGCTTCTTTATGAGGGCTAAAGTCGGGCCGCCTTCCGAAAGCCGGCCTGGGTGACAGCCAGCAAGGGGAAGGCGGCCCCATGTCTTGGATTCCTGAGAGCCGGACGGGCTCGTAATTTTTTCAGAAGGGCCAGGGGAAGCCGGCTAGGCTACCCATGGCTATTTACTCCGACATTCATGATCAAGTTGTTTAAAGTTCATAATATCGTTTCTAAGAGAGATGATCTTAGCGGGAGGAAAATACTTAGAGATAAAAGCATATTTGCACTTGTTCCATGAATCAATACTATTCTTAGGCAAAGACGAAAACCAAGCTTTAGCATGATATCTAAGCAAAAAAGGAAATAGCTTCAATTTAACGACATCATTATTGACATCTTTTTTCTTTTGCATATCACATAAATCAACGAAGCTATTCAGATGAGTAGCGGCATCTTCACTAGGAAGGCCGGCTAATTGATCTTTCATAACAAGATTCAACAATGCAGTATTAATTTCACAAGATTCAGCATCGATAAGAGGAGCAATCGGAGTGCTAAGGAAATCATTATTATTGGTATTGGTGAAGTCACACAATTTGGTAGTATCTTGAGCCATCGCGACAAACAAGCAATCTAACACACGAGCAAACAAAAGCAAACGGGCAAAAAGAGGCAAATAGAGAGGGAGGATATATATAGAGAGAGAGGGCGAATAAAATGGCAAGGGTGAATTGGGGGGAGAGGAAAACGAGAGGCAAATGGCAAATAATGTAATGCGAGAGATAGGGATTGTGATGGGTACTTGGTATGTTGACTTTTTGCATAGAGTCCCGGCAACGGCGCCAGAAATCCTTCTTGCTACGTCTTGAGCTTGCATTGGTTTTCCCCGAAGAGGAAGGGATGATGCAGCAGAGTGGCGTAAGTATTTCCCTCAGTTTTTGAGAACCAAGGTATCAATCCAGTAGGAGCCCACGCTCAAGTCCCTCGTACCTGCACAAAGCGATAGCTACTCGCAACCAACGCGATTAGGGGTTGTCAATCCCTTCACGGTCACTTACGAGAGTGAGATCTGATAGATATAATATTTTTGGTATTTTTGGTATAAAGATGCAAAGTAAAAAGTAAAAGCAAAGTAAAAAAAGCAAAGCAAGATTAAAGTGATGGAGATTGATATGATGAGAATAGACCCGGGGGCCATAGGTTTCACTAGTGGCTTCTCTCAAGAGCATAAGTACTCTACGGTGGGTGAACAAATTACTGTTGAGCAATTGACATAATTGAGCATAGTTATGAGAATATCTAGGCATGATCATGTATATAGGCATCACGTCCGTGACAAGTAGATCGAAACGATTCTGCATCTACTACAATTACTCCACTCATCGACCGCTATCCAGCATGCATCTAGAGTATTAAGTTAAAAACAGAGTAATGCCTTAAGCAAGATGACATGATGTAGAGAGATAAATTCATGCAATACGAAATAAACCCCATCTTGTTATCCTCGATGGCAACGATGCAATATGTGCCTTGCTGCCCCTTCTGTCACTGGGTAAGGACACCGCAAGATCGGACCCAAAGCTAAGCACTTCTCCCATGGCAAGAACTACCAATCTAGTTGGCCAAACCAAATGGATAATTCAAAGAGACTTGCAAAGATAACCAATCATACATAAAAGAATTCAGAGAAGATTCAAATATTATTCATAGATAGACTTGATCATAAACCCACAATTCATCGGTCTCAACAAACACACCGCAAAAAGAAGATTACATCGAATAGATCTCCACAAGAGAGGGGGAGAACTTTGTATTGAGATTCAAAGAGAGAGAAGAAGACATCTAGCTACTAACTATGGACCCGAAGGTCTGAGGTAAACTACTCACACTTCATCGGAGGGGCTAGGATGATGTAGAAGCCCTCTGTGATGACGGCCCTCTTCCGGCGGAGCTCCGGAACAGGCCCCAAGATGGGATCTCGTGGATACAGAAAGTTGCGGTGGTGGAATTAGGTTTTTGGCTCCTCTTCTGATCGTTTGGGGGTACGTGTGTATATATAGGAGGAAGAAGTACGCCGGAGGAGCAACGAGGGGCCCACGAGGCAGGGGGCGCGGCCTAGGGGGGGCGCCCCCCACCCTCGTGACCGCCTCTTTTGTTACTTGGAGCAGGGTCCAAGTCTCCTGGATCATGTTCGGTGAGAAAATCACGTTCCCGAAGATTTTATTCCGTTTGGACTCCGTTTGATATTCCGTTTATCCGAAACACTGAAATAGGCAAAAAACAGCAATTCTGGGCTAGGCCTCTGGTTAATAGGTTAGTCCCAAAAATAATATAAAAGTGGAAAATAAAGCCCAATATAGTCCAAAACAGTAGATAATATAGCATGGGGCAATCAAAAATTATAGATACGTTGGAGACGTATCAGTCATTATTGATCAAACCTAGTTAACTAAGCATATTAGAGCTAACTTTGGTCATTTTGGAGGAAACAAAGCTAAGAATAGATCATTTTAGAGCGAACTTAGGTAAAATGGATGGTTTCGGAGGTTAGTAAGCTTATTAAGTCATTTTGGAGGAAATAAAGCTAAGTCTAGGTCTTTATGCATTTGTTAAGAAAAGCACTAGAGAAACTTACCGTGATCATGGAGGTGTGGGAGCGGGCTGGCTCGTGCCGGTACCTGGAGAAGGATCGTGCGATGCTTGTCTGGAGTTACGCTGAACCAAAGATCATTTCCAATGTCTCGTTAGCATGATGTCACTCAAATTTTCAGACTAGCAAGTAGTGTCCATTCAAATTAAACTCATCATCGTCCCAGGAGCAATCACTGGCATCGGCGGAGCGGTCTGACCGGACTTCTTGCACACAGACTGCACATTTGGTTTTGACGACTCAGTCATACTAGTTAGTAATGAGACAAACACTACATGAATGTTTTGGCTAGTCAGCAGAAGAAACTTACCACAAGGAGCTCGTACATTGCCCTTGCCTGCATGTCATTCCATGCCCTCTCCTCCTCCAACATCTTTGTCGTCCTCTCCTCCAACTCCCGCTGCCTCTCCGCCGCTTCTGACAGAAGTTTCTTCGTTCTATCTCCCTCACTCTGTATAGCAGCCTGCAACACCACTCCTCGTTAGCATTTGTAATCATCGATGGAAGCGCACACAATGTAATGTAGAAAGATAGCTGAGTACGTATAACTAACCTTGAAGGCGACTTGGACTGGCCGTTCACGAGGCCTTATCTCAGGAGCGGATCTTGATTGGCGCGCCTTGATCTCCCGGAGAGTGCTAGGGCAACGGATAAGTCCATCTCCAATGGCTACCGAGCCATGGGACCTCCCACCACCAGCTATCATCACCAGCTCTGGATCAATGGGACCCTGGCTCGGGTTAAAGTCCTTCCCTTTCCTCGCCTCCCCTTCATCTCTATATTTCATGAGCTTGTCGTGGGAGGAGATATTGGTGAAGTTGTTTGCATCATCGAGGTCAGACGGAGAGAATGCCTTGACTTTCTTGTAAGAGGCAGTATGGGCCATGGCATAGAGGTCGTACACCTCTGGCACCTTATCCGCCTTATTGTAGCGTGCCTGAAAGAGAGAAACAATGTAAATTAGTAATTAAAGGGCTCAAGCTAGCATGATGAATGAATTGCATGAATCATGAAGCAAACCACATACCCAGTTCCGCCCGAACTAATATAAGTTGGAGCTGCCTTGATGGTGTGGCACACCTTCCATTTGGGCACGTTTGTCCTTGGGCGCGTTGTGGACGGCTAGCCATTCTTTTGAGCACCACTCATTGACCAACACCTCCCAACAATCCATCCGATCCGCACACCATCTCGGAGGCGCCTAAGTTAGCAAATAGAAACTTGAGCGCTACGGCTATGAATTAATAAATGAAGGAAGTAAGTACAAGGCCTTAAGAATTACCTTCATGTATTGCTCCTTACTCAGGAACTTCTTGCGGCACACTAGCTTGTGCTTCTTGATACCACGCAAGGCGTAGTAGTCTCGAACAGCCTGCACCTGAGCCTCGTGCCGTAAGTTCTGTAGTAGGCGCTTGCAGACATTCTCGATAACATTTGCCGCCTCCTCCTCGTATCCCTCCTCACACCTGTAGAATGTCTACAATCAAAAGAGACAATATTGATTAGTACAATTAATAACTAGCTAGTTGAAGATTTTTAATTGTGTAAAGGAGAAATTACCCAGAAGTTTCTGATCACCACATCTGCCCTCGTGTTGCACAAGACACCGTCGATAATCTCACCCGGCGGGGCCGGGGCAGCCAAGTAGTGCTCCCAGCTCAATCCAAGCTCTGGAAGCCGACCCTCACCAGGCAATGTGACAAACCCCGGGAAGTTTTGCCGGCAAGGCACTCCAAGGACGGAGTTGGGCCAGCGGACCTTCTCATGGTGGTCCCAACCCCTGCAGCATGACAAGGCCAACGCATTAGATATTTGAAGAAATGTGAATGCAGAAGGTACAAAAATATTATATGCACTTACCTCTCCCCATCAGGGAAAATCAACCACCTCTGCTCGCGGGTCGCTGGCATGGACGGGAGCCGTGTACAACCACACTGGTAGACGGTGCCCCCCTCCTCCTCAATATCAGTCGGCTCCCCGCCATCATCAGCATGGCCACTCGGCCCCTCAGGTTGATCCGGCCAGGTACCCCATCCAGACGTGTGCTCGTCCGGGGTCTCGTGGGCCCAACTATCGTGGGTAGAAGGCCCGTGGACCCAAGGCTCGTGGACCGGAGTCCGTGTAGCCTCCTCCTCGGACGAGTCCACTCTAGCAGTCACGTGCTCGGGTGAAACAGCTGGGGGTGGCGGCGAGGAAGGCACCCTAGCAGTCACGTGCTCGGGTGAAACAGCTGGGGGTGGCGGCGAGGAAGGCACCCTAGTAGTCACCCTACCTCCTCTCTCGCGACCATGTGCTCCAGCTCCTCTATTCTTACCTCCCTTTCCTCGTCCCCTGCTGGGCACCATGGTTGACGAAGAAGGGCCCGACGGTGTCGCCATACTGTCCATCAATGCTCGTCGGATTTGTGCGGGTGGAATGGAAGACCTCCCACCACGCGCCGACGAAGAAGGGGCCTCGGAGCGCTCCAGACCAGCGCCCACCATCTTTCAACACCTTCCATGACAAAGAGTAAATGAAATTAATACAACATGAAAAAATATCGACATGAATAATAATATATGATATTTTTCATAACAAAATCAAAAAATATATATGGTGTCGGGGTGGCGTGTCGGGGTCTGGGTGTCGTGTCGGGGTCGGGGTGCTGTTTCGGGGTCTGG
>NC_041384.1:44578282-44578798 GCF_002162155.2 Triticum dicoccoides | reverse complement strand
CTTCTCCCTCCCTCCTCCTCCTTCTACTCTTCTTCTTCTTCTGAATTAAAACTAAAACTAATCTAAAATAAACTAAACTAAAAATAAAACTAAAACTAATCTGAAAATAAAACTAAAGTAAAACTATAACTAAAACCAAGGTTTAGGGTTTCCTCTTCCTCTTCTTTTCTTTCTTCTTCTCCCTCCTCCTCTTCCTCCCTTCTCCCCTCTTCTTCTTCTTCTTCTTCTTCTACTTCTTCTTCTTCCCCTTCTACATATTCTAGCACTAAAACTAAACTGAATCTAACACTAAATCTAACACTAACACATATGTAGCACTAAATCTAACACTAACAATTAAACAACAACAAAAAAGAAAAAAACGGAAAAAAATAACTCACCGGAGCAGATGGGGGCCGCGGTTTCGCAGGGCAGGGTGGCGGTGGCGACGGCGGCTGCGGGGCTCCGGGGCGGTGGAGCTCAGGGGGGCGGTGAGCAGCGGCGCCGAGCCGGCAGGGAGGCGGGGGCGATGGGGCC
>NC_041384.1:44520814-44577921 GCF_002162155.2 Triticum dicoccoides | reverse complement strand
GCGCCGGGGCGGTGGGGTGGTCGGGTGACGACGTGGTGGGGCGGTGGGGCGGCGGGGTGGTGGGGTGACGAGGCGTCGGCGCGTGGGGGGCGGCGGGGTGGTAGGTCGACGGGGCAAGCGCCGGCGGCGGTGAGTAGTGGGGGCGGCGGGGGCGGCGGCGGGCGTCGGGGAGGAGTAAGGGAGAGAAACAGAGAGAAGGGGCGGGGTGGGGCTCAGAGTTAGTTAGGAAGAATCTTTGCCATTCACTTTATTTCCTCTTTGCCGTCTGCTAGCAGACGACAAAGAGGGGGGCCGTTAAGTTTTCCTCAATTAACTCGTTTAGTGGGGCCAGCTCTCTCTTTGCCATCAGCCAGCGAACGACAAAGAACAGGCTGGTGGCAGAGACCTTCTTTGCCGTCTGCCAGTTCTTTGCCGTTCGTTTTCCTTAAGCTGACGGAAAAGACCTTCTTTGCTGTCCGCCAGCGGACGACGAAGAACTAGCAGATGAAAAATAAGCTAATTCCAATAGTGGTAGCTAGGTTCGTCATGGTCAAGTAACATGACTTCCAGAACAGGATTACCGTACCACTCTGGTGCGGATCTTACTCTGCTTGACCTACGAGGTTCGGTAGTAACTTGATCAGAAGCTTCATGATCATCATCATTAGCTTCCTCACTTACTGGTGTAGGAATCACTGGAACTGATTTCAGTGATGAACTACTTTCCAATAAGGGAGCAGGTACAATTACCTCATCAAGTTCTACTTTCCTCCCACTCACTTCTTTCAAGAGAAACTCCTCTAGAAAGGATCCATTTTAGCAACAAATATCTTGCCTTCGGATATGTGATAGAAGGTGTACCCAACAGTCTCCTTTGGGTATCCTATGAAGACACATTTCTCCGATTTGGGTTCGAGCTTATCAGGTTGAAGCTTTTTCAGATAATCATCGCAGCCCCAAACTTTAAGAAACGACAACTTGGGTTTCTTGCCAAACCACAGTTCATAAGGTGTCGTCTCAACAGATTTTGATGGTGCCCTATTTAACGGAATGCAGCCGTCTCTAAAGCATAACCCCAAAACGATAGCGGTAAATCAGTGAGAGACATCATAGATCGCATCATATCTAATAAAGTGCGGTTACGACATTCGGACACAACATTATGTTGTGGTGTTCCAGGTGGCGTGAGTTGCGAAACTATTCTGAATTGTTCCAAATGAAGACCAAACTCATAACTCAAATATTCACCTCCACAATCAGATCATAGAAACTTAATTTTCTTGTTACGATGATTTTCTACTTCACTATGAAATTCTTTGAACTTTTCAAATGTTTCAGACTTATGTTTCATCAAGTAGATATACCCATATCTGCTCAAATCATCTGGGAAGGTGAGAAAATAATGATATCCGCGGCGAGCCTTAATGTTCATTGGACCACATACATCAGTATGTATGATTTCGAATAACTCTGTTGCTCGCTCCATTCTTCCAGAGAACGGAGTTTTAGTCATCTTGCCCATGAGGCACATGGTTCGCAAGTACCAAGTGATTCATAATCAAGTGATTCCAAAAGTCCATCAGAATGGAGTTTCTTCATGCACTTTACACCAATATGACCCAAACGGCAGTGCCACAAATAAGTTGCACTATCATTATCAACTCTTCATCTTTTGGCTTCAATACTATGAATATGTGTATCACTACTATCAAGGTTTAGTAAAAATATACCACTCATCAAGGGTGCATGACCATAAAAGATATTACTCATATAAATAGAACAACCATTATTCTCTGATTTAAATGAATAACCGCCTCGCATCAAACAAGATCCAGATATAATGTTCATGCTTAACGCTGGCACCAAATAACAATGATTTAGGTCTAAAACTAATCCCGAAGGTAGATGTAGAGGTAGCGTACCGACGGCGATCACATCGACTTTGGAACCATTTCCCACGCGCATCGTCACCTCGTCCTTAGCTAATCTTTGCTTAATCCGTAGTCCCTGTTTCGAGTTGCAAATGTTAGCAACTGAACCAGTATCAAATACCCAGGCACTACCGCAAGCATTAGTAAGGTACACATCAATAACATGTATATCAAATACACCTTTCACTTTGCCATCCTTCTTCTCTGCCAAATACTTGGGGCAGTTCCGCTTGCAGTGACCAGTCCCTTTGCAGTAGAAGCACTCAGTTTCAGGCTTAGGTCCAGACTTGGCTTTCTTCACTTGAGCAACAACTGGCTTGCTGTTCTTCTTGAAGTTCCCCTTCTTCCCTTTACCCTTTTTCTTGAAACTAGTGGTCTTGCTGTCCATCAACACTTGATGCTCCTTCTTGATTTCTACCTCCGCGGCCTTTAGCATTGCGAAGAGCTCGGGAATAGTCTTATCCATCCCTTGCATATTATAGTTCATCATGAAGCTCATGTAGCTTGGTGGCAGTGATTGAAGAACTATGTCAATGACACTATCATCAGGAAGATTAACTCTAGATGAGTCAAGTGGTTTTGGTACCCAGACATTCTGAGTATATGTTCACTGACATAACTATTCTCCTCCATTTTGCAGTTGTAGAACTTATTGGATACTTCATATCTCTCAATTCAGGGATTTGCTTGAAATATTAACTTCAACTCCTGGAACATCTCATATGCTCCATGACATTCAAAACGTCGTTGAAGTCCCGGTTCTAAGCCGTAAAGCATGGCACGCTGGACTATCGAGTAGTCATCAGCTTTGCTCTGCCAGGTGTTCATAACATCTGGAGTTGGTCCTGCAGCGGGTTTGTCACCTAGCGGTGCTTCCAGGACGTAATTCTTCTGTGCAGCAATCAGGATAATCCTCAAGTTAAGGACCCAGTCCGTGTAGTTGCTACCATCATCTTTCAACTTAGCTTTCTCTAGGAATGCATTAAAATTCAACGGAACAACACCACGGGCCATCTATCTACAACAACATAGATATGCAAAATACTATCAGGTATGAAGTTCATGATAAATTAAAGTTCAATTAATCAAATTACTTAAGAACTCCCCCTTAGATAGACATCTCTCTAATCATCTAAGTGATCACGTGATCCATATCACCTAAACCATGCCCGATCATCACGTGCGATGGAGTAGTTTTCAATGGTGAACATCACTATGTTGATCATATCTACTATATGATTCATGCTCGACCTTTCGGTCTCAGTGTTCCGACGCCATATCTGCATATGCTAGGCTCGTCAAGTTTAACCTGAGTATTCCGCGTGTGCAAAACTGGCTTGCACCCGTTGTATGTGAACGTAGAGCTTATCACACCCGATCGTCACGTGGTGTCTCGGCACGACGAACTGTAGCAATGGTGCATACTCAGGGAGAACACTTGTACCTTGAAATTTAGTGAGAGATCATCTTATAATGCTACCGCCGAACTAAGCAAAATAAGATGCATAAAGGATAAACATCACATGCAATCAATATAAGTGATATGATATGGCCATCGTCATCTTGTGCCTTTGATCTCTATCTCCAAAGCACCGTCATGATCACCATCGTCACCGGCTTGACACCTTGATCTCCATCGAAGCATCATTGTCGTCTCGGCAACTATTACTTCTACGACTATCACTACCACTTAGTGATGAAGTAAATCAATTACATGGCGATTGCATTTCATACAATAAAGCGACAACTATATGGCTCCTGCCAGTTGCCGATAACTATGTTACAAAACATGATCATCTCATACAATAAAATTTAGTATCATGTCTTGACCATATCACATCACAACATGCCCTGCAAAAACAAGTTAGACGTCCTCTACTTTGTTGTTGCACGTTTTATGTGGCTGCTACGGGCTGAGCAAGAACCGTTCTTACCTATGCATAAAAAACCACAACGCGGTATAGTGATTGCTTTTTGATCTTTAGAAAGAACCCCGTTCATTGAATCCAATTCAACTAAAGTTGGAGAAACTAACACCCACCAGCCACCTGTGTGCGAAGCACGTCAGTAGAACCAGTCCCGTGTAAGCATACATGTAATGTCGGTCTGGGCCGCTTCATCCAACAATACCGCCGAATCAAGAATCAACTAGTGACAGCAAGCAATATGTATATACCCACTCCCACAACTCCTTTGTGTTCTACTCGTGCATATAACATCTACGCATAGACCTGGCTTGGATGCCACTGTTGGGGAATGCAGTAATTTCAAAAAAAAAATCCTACGCACACGCAAGATCTAACATGGTGATGCATAGCAACGAGAAGGGAAGAGTGTTGTCCACGTACCCTCATAGACCATAGGCAGAAGTGTTATGTCAACGCGGTTGATGTAGTCGTACGTCTTCACTATTCGACCGATCCTAGTATCGAAAGTACGGCACCTCCGCGATCTGCACATGTTCGGTTCAGTGACGTCCCATGAACTCCCGATCCAGCTGAGTGTCGAGGGAGAGCTTCATCAGCACGACGACATGATGATGGTGATGATGAAGCTACCGTCGCAGGGCTTCGCCTAAGCACTACGATGATATGACCGAGGTGGATTATGGTGGAGGGGGGCACCGCACACGGCTAAGGGATCAATGATCAACTTGTGTGTTCTAGGGTGCCCCCCTGCCCCCGTATATAAAGGAGCAAGGGGGAGTCCGGCCGACCCTTGGGGTGCGCCAAGGAGGGGAGGATTCCTCCTCCTAGTAGGAGTAGGACTCCCCCTTTCCTAGTCCAACTAGGAGGACGAAAGGGAAGGAAGGAGAGGAGAAGGAAGAAGGAAAGGGGGGATCCGCCCCCTTCCCTAGTCCAATTCGGACTAGAGGGGGAGGGGCGCGCGGCCCTACCTTGGTCGGCCCTCTCTCTCTCCACTAAGATGCATGTGGCCCATTAGTTCCCCGAAGGGGGGGGGTCCGGTAACCCTCTAGCACTTCGGTTTTCTCCGAAATCAGCCGGAACACTTCCGGTGTCCGAATATAGCTGTCCAATATATCAATCTTTATGTCTCGACCATTTTGAGACTCCTCATCATGTCCGTGATCACATCCGAGACTCCGAACTATCTTTGGTACATCAAAGCACATAAACTCATAATACCGATCGTCACCGAGCGTTAACCGTGCGGACCCTATGGGTTCGAGATCTATGTAGACATGACCGAGACACATCTCCGGTCAATAACCAATAGCGGAACCTGGATGTTCATATTGGCTCCGACATATTCTACGAAGATCTTTATCGGTCAAACCGCATAATGATATACGTTGTTCCCTTTGTCATCGGTATGTTGCTTGCCCGAGATTCGATCGTCGGTATCTCAATAACTAGTTCAATCTCGTTACCGGCAAGTCTCTTTACTCGTTCTGTAATGCATCATCTCGCAACTAAATCATTAGTTACATTGTTTGCAAGGCTTATAGTGATCTGCATTACTGTGAGGGCCCAGAGATACCTCTCCGATACACGGAGTGACAAATCCTAATCTTGATCTATGCCAACTCAACAAACACCATCAGAGACACATTTAGAGCATCTTTATAGGCACCTAGTTACGTTGTGATGTTTGATAGCACACTAAGTGTTCCTCCGGTATTCGGGAGTCGCATGATCTTGAAGGAAATATGCCCTAGAGGCAATAATAAAGTTATTATTTATTTCCTTATATCATGATAAATGTTTATTATTCATGCTAGAATTGTATTAACCGGAAACTTAGTACATGTGTGAATACATAGACAAACAGAGTGTCACTAGTATGCCTCTACTTGACTAGCTCATTGGATCAATGGTGGTTATGTTTTCTAACCATAGACATGAGTTGTCATTTGATTAACGGGATCACATCATTAGAGAATTATGCGATTGACTTGACCCATCCGTTAACTTAGCACGATGATCGTTTAGTTTGTTGCTATTGCTTTCTCCATAACTTATACATGTTCCTATGACTATTAGATCATGCAACTCCCGAATACCGGAGGAACACTTAGTGTGCTATCAAACGTCACAACGTAATTGGGTGACTATAAAGATGCTCTACAGGTGTCTCCGATGTTGTTTGTTCAGTTGGCATAGATCGAGATTAGGATTTGTCACTCCGAGTATCGGAGAGGTATCTCTGGGCCCTCTCGGTAATGCACATCAATATAAGCCTTGCAAGCAATGTGCCTAATGAGTTAGTTGCGGGATGATGCATTACGGAACGAGTAAAGAGACTTGCCGGTAACAAGATTGAACTAGGTATTGAGATACCGACGATCGAATCTTGGGCAAGTAACATACCGATGACAAAGGGAACAATATATATCATTATGCGGTTTGACCGATGAAGATCTTCGTAGAATATGTGGGAGCCAATATGAACATACAGGTCCTGCTATTGGTTATTGAGCAGGAGATGTGTCTCGGTCATGTCTACATAGTTCTCGAACTCGTAGGGTCCGCACGCTTAACGTTCGGTGACGATTGGTATTATGAGTTTATGTGTTTTGATGTATCAAAGGTAGTTCGGAGTCCCAGATGTGATCACGGACATGACGAGGAGTCTCTAAATGGTCGAGACATAAAGATTGATATATTGGATGAGTATATTCAGACACCAGATGAGTTCTGGGGGTCACAGGATAATTATCGGAGGGCTGGGGGGTTATCGGAACCCCGGGGGAACTAATGGTCCAACATGGGCCTTGTGTCAGAGAGAGGAGGGGCCATTGGGCTGGCCGCGCACCCCCCCTTGGGTGTCCGAATTGGACAAGGAGGGGGGCGGCGCTCCCTCTTTCCCTCCCTCTCTCCCTCTCTTTCCTTCCCCCTCCTTCTTTCTAGTTGGACTAGGAAAGGGGGAGTACTACTCCTACTAGGAGGAGGACTCCTCCCTCTCTTTGGTGCGCCCCTAGACCAGCCGTCCTTCCCCTTGCTCATTTATATACGGGGGCAGGGGGCACCCTAGAACACACAAGTTGATTGTTTCCAGCCGTATGCAGTTCCCCCCTCCACCATAATCCACCTCGGTCATATCGTAGCGGTGCTTAGGCGAAGCCCTGTTCTGGTAGCATCATCGTCACCGTCATCATGCCATCGTGCTGATGAAGCTCTCACTCGACACTCTGCTAGATCATGAGTTTGTGGGACGTCACCGAGCTAAACGTGTGCAGATCACGAAGGTGCCGTACTTTCGGTACTAGGATCGGTCGATCGTGAAGACGTATGACTACATCAACCGCGTTTTCATAACGCTTTCGCTTACGGTCTACGAGGGTACGTAGACAACCCTCTCCCCTCTCGTTGCTATGCATCACCATGATCTTCCATGTGCATAGGATTTTTTTTGAAATTACTGTGTTCCCCAACAGTGGCATCCGAGCCAGGTCTATGCGTAGATGTTATATGCACAAGTAGAAAACAAAGGAGTTGTGGGCGTGGGTATATACATATTGCTTGCCTTCACTAGTTGATTCTTAATTCAGCGGTATTGTTGGATGAAGCGGCTCAGACCGACATTACGCGTACGCTTACGCGAGACTAGTTCTACCAACGTGCTTTGCACACAGGTGGCTAGTGGGTGTCAGTTTCTCCAACTTTAGATGAATCGGATTCAATGAATAGGGTTCTTTCCGAAGATCAAAAAGCAATCACTATACCGTGGTGTGGTTTTTGATGCGTAGATAATAACGGTTCTTGCTCAGCCCGTAGCAGCCACGTAAAACTTGCAACAACAAAGTAGAGGACATCTAACTTGTTTTTGCAGGGCATGTTGTGATGTGATATGGTCAAGACGTGATGAGATATAAATTGTTGTATGAGATGATCATGTTTTGTTAAAGTTATCGGCAACTGGCAGAAGCCTTATGGTTCTCTCTTTATTGCATAAGATGCAAGCGCCATATAATTGCTTTTCTTTATCGCTATGCGATAGCAATAGTTGCAAAAGCAATAGTTGGCGAGACGACCATGTGACGACACATTGATAGAGATCAAGATGATGGATATCATGGTGTCATGCCAGTGACGATGGAGATCATGACGGTACTTTGGAGATCAATGGCACAAGATGATGATGGCCATATCATGTCACATATTTTGATTGCATGTGATGTTTATCTTTTATGCATCCTATTTTGCTTAGTACAACGGTAGCATTATAAGATGAATCCTCACTAAATTTCAAGGTACAAGTGTTCTCCGTGAGTATGCATCGTTGCGATAGTTCGTCGTGCCGAGACACCACATGATGATCGGGTCTGATAAGCTCTACGTTCACATACAATGGGTGCAAGCCAGTTTTGCACACGCAGAATACTTGGGTTAAACTTGACGAGCCTAGCATATGCAGATATGGCCTCGGAACACTGAGACCGAAAGGTCGAGCGTGAATCATATAGTAGATATGATCAACATAGTGATGTTCACCATTGAAAACTACTCCATCTCACGTGATGATCGGACATGGTTTAGTTGATATGGATCACGTGATCACTTAGGTGATTAGAGGGATGTCTATCTAAGTGGGAGTTCTTAAGTAATATGATTAATTGAACTTTAATTTATCATGAACTTAGACCTGGTAGTATTTGCATAACTATGTGATAACCCACAAGTATAGGGGATCGTAACAGTTTTTGAGGGTAGAGTATTCAACCCAAATTTATTGATTCGACACAAGGGAGCCAAAGAATATTCTCAAGTATTAGCAGTTGAGTTGTCAATTCAACCACACCTAGAAACTTAATATCTGCAGCAAAGTGTTTAGTATCAAAGTAATATGATAGTAGTGGTAACGGTGGCAAAAGGTAATGGTAGCAAAAGTAATATTTTTGGGTTTTGTAGTGATTGTAACAATAGCAACGGAAAAGTAAATAAGCGAAGAACAATATAGGAAAGGCTCGTAGGCATTGGATCGGTGATGGATAATTATGCTGGATGTGATCGATCATGTAACCGTCATAACCTAGGGTGACACAGAACTAGCTCCAGTTCATCAATGTAATGTAGGCATGTATTCTGAATATAGTCATACGTGCTTATAGAAAAGAACTTGCATGACATCTTTTGTCCTACCCTCCCATGGCAGCGGGGTCCTAATGGAAACTAAGGGATATTAAGGCCTCCTTTTAATAGAGTACCTGACCAAAGCATTAACACATAGTGAATACATGAACTCCTCAAACTACTGCCATCACCGGGAGTGGTCCCGATTATTGTCACCTCGGAGTTGCCGGATCATAACACATAGTAGGTGACTATAGACTTGCAAGATAGGATCAGGAACTCTCATATATTGATGAAAACATAATAGGTTCAGATCTGAAATCATGGCACTCGGGCCCTAGTGACAAGCATTAAGCATAGCAAAGTCATAGCAACATCAATCTCAGAACATAGTGGATACTAGGGATCAAACCATAACAAAACTAACTCGATTACATGATAAATCTCATCCAACCCATCACCGTCCAGCAAGCTTACGATGGAATTACTCACACACGGTGGTGAGCATCATGAAATTGGTGATGGAGGAAGGTTGATGATGACGATGGCGACGGATTCTCCTCTCCGGAGCCCCGAACGGACTCCAGATCAGCCCTCCCGAGAGAGTTTAGGGCTTGGCGACGGCTCCGTATCGTAAAATGCGATGAATCCTTCTCACTGATTTTTTTCTCCCCGAAAGTGAATATATGGAGTAAGGGTTGAGGTCGGTGGAGCACCAGGGGCACCACGAGGCAGGGGGGCGCGCCCAGGGGGCAGGCGCGCCCCCCACCCTCGTGGACAGGTGGAGGCACTACAAAAAATACACTTCCGTGATGATACGTGTTTGTCACAGTAGGTCACGTTTTCTGTCATGCATGTACAACCATGACAAATTTATGACAGAATCAAGATAGTCATACCTGTGCTGTCGTAGAAGTGTTCCATGACATTACCAAAATTATCATCATGGAAGTGTCCACTTCCATGACGATAAATCGCGCATCACAGAAGTGCTTTCGTTAAGGGTGACCGACACGTGGCATCCACCGTAACGGAATGCCGTTAAGCTATCGGGTCCGGTTTTGGATCCGATAACCCATTAACAGACCAATGGGGATTTTCCACGTGTAAAATCATCATTGGCTGGAGGAAACACGTGTCGGCTCATTGTTGGGACAGATGTCATCCACTCATTGGACCCAAAGCGCCTATGATACGCCGACATGTGGCATGGCCCAACAGAGGCCCATTCCTGTGAAAAGGCCGGCCCGTTTGACTTGGTCAAAAGGTGGCGGGCCGACCCATGGCAAGCCTGTTAATGGCCTGTTCGCATATAGCCCATTTACAGCCCGCTATCCCAGGGCCCGTTTATGGCCTATCCAAATTAGGCCCAGTGGCGTCATCTGGGCCGTCCAATATAATTCAGCCCATTTTAACTTCCGGCTCATGTATGGCCCATGACGTCTTTCGGCCCATATGAGGCCCTTAGTAACCCTCAGCCCCTTAACGGCCCGTGGTAAAACTGGCCCGTAATGAATAGTGTATCACTCTATACCCATTAACGGCCCATTATTCCGTTGGGCTGTTTCAAGCCCATGATATCTTTCGGCCTTCTCAGGGCCCATTTATTTTTGGGCTCATTTCCAGCATTCGGTTACTTATGGACCGTTACTGTCATTTTCTGCTTGTGGGCCAAATTCAGCCCGTGGTTACAGTCGGCCCGTTTGTGGCCCGTTAATACATTGGGCCGTTTTCATGTCAAAAAAACCCGTTGGGTTGTTTTCATAGAGTTATCAAATACGACAATAAACGACCCATTATTGTCCACGAATAGTACGGCCCATGATTGGCGAAATGACGATACGCCCCATGGAAGGCCCATGGATCGTACGACCCGTAGAAGGCCCATGGATCCTACGGCCCGTATAGAAGGCCAATGGATCCTACGGCCCATATAAGGCCCATGGATCATACGGCCCGCAGGAGGCCCATGGTTACAATAGTCCGTGTGTTGCCATGATTATTTTGGCCTAGTTTCCAAAAATAGGTTATTGTGGCCACTAGAAAAACACAGAAAAAGAACTGCAGTGACTACAAGCAAACAACTAAACAAGACAATAAGGAAATAAATAAGCAAGCAATTAACGCTAGCCTATTACCACTATTACACATATTATATCCACTGGGCATCAAAGTTCGCCACCAGTGCAAATATAGGGAACAAAGCAGCATATTACATACACTGGCCGTCAAAATTGGCCACCAGTGCAAATAAACGCGGCAGCAAAACAATAGCATAACTAAAACAACTTCAGAAGAGCTCAAGAAACGTGGTATCCACCATGCTGGCAATAAGCTTAGCAAGCTTATTAGCTTTGTCCCATTTGGCGCTAAAATCCTCCAACGCTTGCTGTTGCACCAGAAAGTATGCATCTGAATGCTCCAGGGACTTCCGCCGTCCTTCTGCTTCTTGTCGCAGCACAACTGATCGATGTCTTTCAGCTTGTAGTTGAGACTCAAGAAACCAAACTAATTCAGACAGTGAGTTTGAATAGCTTGTGGAAGCGGTAGTGGCTAGTAACTCCAACACTAAACCAAGACAAGACTTTGGGGTTGCCTCACTGTCTTCGAGATAGTCTACCTTAGCTGTTTTATCAGCTTTGTTGGAGACCAACAAGGATGTGTTACTATCCTGAACCTTATCTGCATTACTTCCTTTACCATTGCTTAATAAGGCACTCTTCCCCAATATTCTGTTAGTATTCTAAAAGAAGAAACAAGCAGACACATAACAGTTTAGCATGTACTAGTATATGAAACTCATTTCGGTGAACCACTTCATCAGTAAGGTGGACATGATTAAACTACCAAGTCTTCTATTGCCAAGTACTAGTACATAATAAAAGAATCAAACAAACATATATCTATGTCCTATGGTCACTGCATTGTCTTGCCAAATCAAAATAGAGACACGGTTCAAATCATATCAGTTCAAGACAAAGCAGTAGTGAAAGAATACAAAGCGTGGGAAACTACACGGCACAACAAGATTTCAGATGGGTACCACGGGTCTACATGTACAACAACACTATTGGCTCTGTTGTGATGCTAGTAATGTGCATGATATGAGAATTCAACTGTATACACAATTGAAATTAAAATCAACAGAGCTATTGATAAGAGAAAGCATGTTAAAGAAACATGCGTGAACATACCTGTTGTGCCATTGAAGTTTTGATTGGATCCTTCAATTTAAAAATAAGTTTGTATGAGTAAATACAGTGATATAAGAGCAAAGCAGTATGCATGATAGCAATCATAGTTAAAAAGGCGCACCTAAGTGAGCGCTTAAGCACGCCTAGGCTTTAGGCATTGGCGAAACGCATTGTGCATAACTACGCTTAATCTGTGCATAACTGCGCATAAGCATGCGCTTTGGTCAGTAAAGCGCAAGGCGGTGGCAAAACACACAATTAATGTCTAGCGCTTTTTTGAACTATGATGACAATGGAATCTTAAATTAGAACAGTTGTTCTTCAGGTTTAGGCACTTGTTCTACATGAACAGAGTACAGTAAGACGCAAGAATATAGTACTTAAAAATAGAAAATGAGCTCATAGACCTTACCACATTCTTGGTTCGGGACCAGTACAGAACAAAGCGTTCCCAGTCATCGTCCAGTAAATGTGTCTCAGGAGAATGTAAGGGAATTTGATGAGTTTCTTTGCCAGTGAAGTACGTTTTATTCAGGTAATTCCGATACTGCCACCAAGCATTCTTGAAGATAGCAGAGGTATTAGCATAGGTTACCTCATCCTGAGTTTCCAAATCGGTCCTTCTCTATAGACAAAAATGGGAAAATTTGATGTATTATAACCATCATGGAGATAGGATGTATGGGACAAAGCAAAGTAATTGCCATGAATAACATTACTTACACATAACTCCTGGACAAACACCTGCAACTGGCATTTTCCTTCATCTTCAGTATAATATTTTCCAAGATGGGAAGATATGCACATACGATTTAACAACATCAAATGCGATAGATGCTAAACTACGACTAGTTGGTTGTGCTTCCTCCACAGGAATAGGTGTACTAACTAGTGGAGTTGGGGTTTGCCGTGGTAGTACTGGCCCTTTGGGCACTGGAGCTACCTTATTAACTGCTCTTGTTTGGGAGCTCTGTGGTGGATATGGTGCTGTGTCAACAGGGACTGGGTTACTATCTGCTGGGGTGGGGGTTAGATTGGGTGAAGCTGGTTCTCTGTCCATCATAGTAGGGGTACAATCTGCGAGAGTTTGGGTTATCTATGGTAGGGCTGGTTCTCGTGCCTGTACAACCGGGGTGCTATCTCCACCAAGAGGTAGCACTGTTTTATTTGAAGACCGTGTTTTTAGTCCGCTAGATGCTGGCATCACCCGCTCCAATTCAAATGGCTGATAAACATGAAACATAGTTGAATGTACAGACATTGTATGAGAGACAGATGCAATAAATAGTGTGGAAAAAAGAGGTCATGAAATAGTTGACATGTATATTGTTTAACTAAAATGGATAGCATGACATAATTTCACATATATGATGTCTATCTAAACTGGATAGCATAGCATAACATAATTCAAAGATATGATGAATAACTAAAAGAATCACATGACATAATTCACCTACATGTTATCTAAGTAATCAGGGTCGCATCATTTAATTAACATATGTGATTTATATGCTAAACAAAGGGCATTAGATATGATGTCTGAACTAAGAACATGGTGTTGAATATTGTGTATATGATGTCTAATCTATGCAATGCAAGACACCATATGCATGATATGAGGAGTATAACCGTGCCAAGTTAGAGCATACACCTCGGTGGGGGAATATGACTAGTCATCTATCTCTGAATCCATCCCTGAGGAGCTATCGAGATCCAACAAGAGATCTGCTTCGGCAGGTAGCACTGTCTGTGCTGAAGGCCTTGTTTTCACTCCAGATTTTTCAATCTCCCACCCAAATGGCTGATTCACAGGAAGAGTAGTTTAATGTACAAACATTGTCGACAAATGGAAATGTAATGAAGAAAAGGATGGGCAAGATATCATTCAAATATATGATGCCTGGTTAAACAGGATGGCATTGCACATTTCACGTATATTATGCCTGGCTAAAAGACATGAGACTGCACAATTCTCATATATGATATAGAAACTAAACAAGTGGCATTACAAAACATGTCTAAACTAAGCAGATGACATATATGATGTCAAAAGTAGGCACTGCAAGACAACATATGCATGATATGACTAACATCATCATGCCATGGTAGAGCAAACACCGTGGGGGGTAAATAGGAGTGGTCAGCGGTGTCTGAATCTGCCTCATGACAGATATCTTCCTCTGGATTACAATCTGGAGAGGGATGGGGAGGGTTTGCCATTGAACCTACCATGGAGCGATGTCTGCATGACATTTTATTGCCACGCAAAACTCTTCTCTTTTTCTCTACATGTTCAACATGACTGTGTACAATATCTGACATGCATACGAAAAAAATATGGTGAGATTTATGTAAGGAGAGCATGCAGAAATTTGGAGTGATGGTAACAACCAGTAGATGGATCCAAAAATAATGATAGAAGGCTGGTGATTGCTTTAATTTAATAAAAAGACAGATGATGATTGCTTTACTATTTGTTTCCCACCCAAGATGAACAACATAGGCATACCCTAGGTGAACCAGATATTAGATAGAGATACTATTCATTGCTTCCTCGATATGTGCCCCACAACTAATTTAGAACTCAAGTTTGAAAATTAATTTGGACCTGCCTTGGAGTCCAAGAGGTCAACATGACGATAAAGTAGCAGGTAATTTTAAGCAATGCATAACATAAGCAAAAACAAAAGAGTGCGACCTCTCTTGTGGACCCGTGTACTCCTCAGGTTCATCTGCTGAGTCGATGATGGTGATGCCGTTACGGTGGGTGCCGGTGGCAGGGAAGGAGATCTGAGGCGGCGAAAGACGGTCAGGAGTCGTGATGCCTGGTTTGGTGGATGTTTCTGTTGATGGAGCAGCTCAGTTGAGGTGGACTACGTCGCGGCAGGAGCAGGACAAACCACACAAAGTTCCCTTCGACACCTACCTGTAACTGAAGTAATTCTGTAAGGGCTCATTTGGCTTGCATGATTCTAAAAACGCAGGGATAGGAAAAACACCGGAATAGGATAGGAATGCACATGGTAAACAGAGCATTTGTAAACACATGATTTCTGTCAACTTGAGTGTTTGGTTTACAGGAATTGGAAGAGCAGAGGAATGCAAAGGAACATGGCCAAAATAAAGTGAAACCATATGAAAGCATGTACAGTTAGAATGTTATTCTGCCACTAATGCACTTGATCTTGTTTTCATGCATTGGATTTTGAAAAGTAGGTCCAGTGGATGTTTTGCTTCATTCCTTCCAAGAAAATGCATGAATAATTGAATAGTAGAGTGCAATTGGAAAATTCCCTATTGCTATGTTTTTACGTTGAACCAAAATAGCCCTAATGGATCGACATGAATGTATAGTAATAAGTGATGCAACAAGTGTACAACGTCTTTGCCATAGCCATGTCGACCTCATCATCATTGGGTTGGTCGCTGAAGCAGTTGAGGCAGAGGTGGTTGTCGGAGGTGTGGAGGAAGATCTGAGGAATCTGTAGATGGTGTTCAGGGCACTGCTTTGTTGTGATGGATCGTTCTATCGTTGGAGCAGCCCCGATGAGCCGTAAGACATCAAGGCTAAAGCAGCACAAGATAGACATCGTCAATCTCAAGTGGGATTCTAATAGCATCTCCAATAGATGATGTAAAATAGATGTAAAATTTACATGACCAAAAACCACCTGACTACAACAGATGAGGTAAAAACTGTTGACTCTGAACTTAACTGTCGAAACTGAAATTTACTATGGAATCTGAATGTTACTGTCGAAACGGAACGCAATGGTAGCAGAGAGGCACTTCTCATGTAGTTTAGGGAGGGCCTGCAGTTCATCTTCAACCTGCACCCCCCTGAGCCGCCAGCCACCACCGACCAAACCGCCGGCACCAGCGCTACCTCGCCGCCCCGAAACAACTCCCCACCGCCGGTTTGCTGCTGCCCCGGCCAACCCTATAGGCCCCCGCCCCCACCCTGAACCCTAAGATAGATAGTGGGGTACCTCTCCAGCGAGCCTCCGTCCCCGCTGCGAGTGGTTCTTCCTTAACTCCGGCGAGCCCCCCACCCCCTGAAAATCGACTGACCCAAAAGTTGATTCAGTCGACTGAAGTGTAGCCAAATCGGAGCAGAGCAGCAGCACGAGCGAGGGGGAGAGCAGCAGCAGCAGCGTGAGCGAGCGAGAGCCGGAGCAGCAGCAGCTGGGCGAGCGAGCGAGCGATCGAGCAAGAGCCGGAGCAGCAGCAGCAGCGCGAGCAAGCGAGAGCTGGAGCAGCAGCAGATCCGGCTGGTATCGACGTCGCCACCGAAGGGGCCTCGCACTGGGTGAGAGCCGCCGTGGAGATGTCGTCTGCGGCGCCGGCTTCAAGGTAGCCGCTCCATGGGGGTGCGGGATGGAGCACCGTTGGCGCCGGGAGGTCAAGCTAAGGAGAAGGTGCGATGCGATGAGTGTACAACCTCTTTGGTGGCGCCTAGTAGGCCTCGGCTTCGTCCGAGGAGTCGGTGAGGATGCTGCGGTTCCGGTGGAGCAGGTTAAGGCGGCGCTGTGGGGATGGAGAAGCCGCGATAGACGAGGCGATCATTGGAGTAGCTCCTTGGAGGTGGAGGATGGGGCGGCTGAATCGGCGGGATGACGAGATGGACGACGGATCCTCATCCCGGGAGGTGGACGAGGGACGTCGAGCTGTTGCGGTGGACGACGTCGTCGGGGAAGAGGCTCCGGCTGGGCAGCGGTGAGGTGGCGGACGGAGGAGGTGGAGTTTCGCGGCTGGAGCGAAGAGGTTATGGCGGCCTGGGATTTCGAATGGCAAAAAGGAGGCGATGGGAGGGGGTGAACCATGACTTAGGGACGCGCTTGTCCAAAATGTAGGATGTGTTACAAAAGTACCCCGCACCGATTTGAACTAGCGGCCCTTTCGGCTCAGGGTTAGAAGGGGGATTTTGCGTGTCGGGATTTGGCAGCTGGAGGGAGTTTTCGCGCGCGTTGTAATTTCGGGATAGCAAGGCGTGGGTTGTGAAGGCGCCAGTTTTGGGAGCACAATATCTGAATTTTCGGGATATAACAAGGCGCGGGTTGAATTTTAGGGACAAGCCTAACGTGTAATATTGTACTTGTACGTACCAAATCAATTCGCACTTCCCTCAACCAAAAAGAAAATGGAAAAAATAAAACTATTCACACCACACAAAGAGAGAGTCTTGCCCCGCTTTATATAAAAATGCTATTTAAAGCTACTCATACCAACAATTTAGTGCAATTAAATGCTATTCGGTAGTATGAATCCGTGTTATGTCCAATTAAATTTTTTTGCTTGCTGTATAATGCATGTAACCTACTCATACCAATATTTTAGTGCATTCCAAATGTCTATACTACCGCTGCAATTCGAACTGAATTTGAATTCGTTTCTCTATTTCAATAACAATCTACAATCATGATTGTTGCCAACTTCAACCATCATTCGTCTATTACCTTAATAACACACCACATGATTACTATAGAGATAGATATGAACTATGTGTACTACATGAACTCGAATTCAATTTTTTGAGTACACTTGATGTTGATTCCAAATAATAGTACATTTGATGTACTAACTATATATTCATAATCTAAACCATGTTCCATACGTGTACACCGTGTTTATCACACATAGTATAGTACCCCGCCCCCTACATTATGACAAGTATTTAGATCTGAGCTGCAAAAGCCACACATTAGCCCAAACTATGATCAATGTTCTATATGTTATACGTAGTACTAGCAAGATGCCCATGCGTTCCACAGAACATCAACATGATCAAGGGGAGGCCTAATTTGCAAATATGGAGAGGGGTGTGGGTATCTTTTTTCAAAATTGCCATAGATTCCTTCCTATCCATCAGATATAAATCGGACGACCTATATTGCTGGATGGCACCATCATCAACAACTCCGTTTTTTATAAGAGTAGAGATAAAATATATTATATGTAGTATAACATGTTCATAACCACACCATGTGTATCACCGTTATATATATTCACACATGCGTCGGTTTAAAACACTATGATAAATTCTTCAAATATCCGAATTCGCTTTTTATAATGAAGTATGATTTCTATTCGTCTTTTACACCCACACAATCCTCTTATCTTTATAGCTAGCTAGCGCTAACTTTCTCTCATGCATGCAGACGCCCGCATCCCTCTCACCCTCCCTCAGCATTCTCTAGCTCCATCGCGCAAATTCGTCTTTTCACTTCAGGTCGTTCACCCACGGTGTGTGTAGGCCCCCCAGCTCCTTCTTTACGGCACACATCGATCGATATGCCTCTCTAGCCAGGTGTGCCTAGCACAAACACAAGCTTCCCCTCTTCTCTTATCACCGCCAATGCCTCACTCCCACCGCCCTTTTCATCGATCTCGTACTCGCACACTCCTTCCCCCTCGATATAGTATGACTCTCGCACCACCTCCTAGATGCATCCCTCTCTCTCTATCCTTCTCCCCATGCCTCATTTGCTTCTAACACACACATGCATGCATGTATACCGATCGATCTCCCAACATATACCTGGGTCGACTTCAACTATTCCCCCCATCGATCGACGTACCGCACAAGTTATGTCTCTCCTTTCTCTAACAAAGGACGATTGATCTTCCTATGTAGTTATGTCTTCTTACCACAGCCATATCTCCCCCTCATCATTCGTGCATGCCTCCTGACCCATCTCTCACACGCACGTGCACAGACAGGCAGCCATCCCCTCTCTTATTGATATTGCAGGCGTGCCCTCCGGTTGTCTAGCAAGCCTATCCCACCATTTGTTAGAAGCAACTCCACTACCACCCCTCCAACACTCTAGCTCCGTCTCTCTCCCAACCTTATTCCTCTCCTACACATATGCATGGATGCCGATCAATCTCCCTTAATACATGAGGTAGATCGATCTCCCTTAATACATGAGGTAGGCCTCTCTCCTCCTCCACACATATACCAGCCATTGTACCTCTATAGTTAATTAGGCCTCCCTCCCCCGCACCACACACCGATAGTCGAGCGTTGTAGGTAGGTACACTACAACAGGAACCCCCCTGCATCAACGCACCAATGTGTTGTTGTATGTTCATTATGTGTTGCCAAGGTCTACACCAACGAATCAGTATGCGTTGCCCTTGGTGGCGTTGTAATGGTCTACAACAACATATATGCATGCGTTGGTAAATTGCATGTAGATGCGTTGGTAGAGAACAACATATACAGCTAGAGCTCAACAACGCTTCATATGCGTTGTTGACGACCATGGATATAACAGATCATTGCTTCATATGCATTGGTGGTGACCGTGCACAATAATCTCAAATGAAAATAACAGATTAGTAGCACAATTCTTGACCTTGCAATGTCGACAGTTGGAGGCCAAACAGAAACTTCTCATATATTAAATTGACTATGTTGCATTACAAAGGACATGATCCAAGGATTACAAGAGGTGAAACTATATATCTGTAGCCGAATTCTTGATCTTGCAATCAACTATGATGTCTGAAACATTGATCCTAAATATGAAATTCTAAGTATCTTGTAGTAGCCCCATTCTTAACCTTGCAATCAGCATGTGAGCCATGCATTATCAATTTATCTTCATGATCTACAACAACAACAACAACAATAATACTATTAGATGAGCAACTTACATTATAGAAATCGGGTTAATAGGGAAGTACAATTTAAAGGAGCACCTTACAAATGTGATTTATCAAGACCTAAATTTATTTTATAGATAAGGGGATAGTTAATAATGTGAATACAAAAATATGAACATGAATTATGAAATAACATCTCAGATTATGCAATCTATATCCGTGTACTAATTATTTTTGCATCTTTCATCAACTCAAAACTATATGAACTATCATTATATGTTATTAGTGTTCCAGTCTATTTGCTCTTAAAAAAAGGCCAAAATTCCGATGTGGAAACTGCATATAATTGCAATGTCAGTATCATTACTCTGTAAAAAATAACAACAATACACACTAGCAAAAGGGTCATCGCCGTGCTATGGAGTACAAACACATAGGCTTTGAATCTTCACTCTTCACCCATTCTTTGTAAACTGAGGACATTATATTTATCTTAATTGCCTAGCACATATTCTAAATGTCCATACAAACATCATATACTACTAAAAGATACTAATACAATGAGTACCTTTGAGATGTGGTTGTTCATTGTGAACAACCATCAGCTTGCATATACTACTAACACAATCCAAAAAATATATTATACAAACAATGAAATGAATTCACCAACCAACTAAATGACAAGTAGGTAACTAATAATACCAAATATACTGAATTGAATATTTCCATTTTCGAGAGGTCTCGGCATTAATCCGCTTTGCGTCACATTACTCTGTACTACTCGTGCTTCAGGTTATTTATTAGTCATGCGTGTTATGGTGTATTAGGAGAAATCTTAGTGCCAAAAACTCAAAAATCTTTACATAATCTACATCACACAAGAGATCGCAATTACCTAAGATTTACCAAGTCACAGATTAGAATTTCCTGATCTGTGAATGAAATTTGCAGAACCTGCAGAACCAACAACACGAGAAAAAGAACATCATCAGACTTGGGACAGTTGGAGTTATCAACTCATGCATAGAAAGAATACACGCATAATGAATAAGAAACAGAAAGGGGGGAGAGCAGGAGAACTACGAACTATCTAATCCACGCCAACCCTAAGCCCCTGACTTGACCTTGAAGGGGTGCAGGATCTAATTAGTATAGGCAAGAGTGCACCCTAATTATATACACGAAAGGAGATAAAATAATAATTCATTGGCAGCTGGGAAAGATGAGCCTGCCAGACTAAGCCACCATAGGAATTCTAGTTTCTACATGGGTTTTGTCTTGAGTAGTATTATGTATAATATCAAACAACTTTCGTGTTCCAAGTTCAGCTGGTTACATCATGACCCACATTCTGAACTGAACTGGAACCCCAAACAGATCACAAGGTTAGATGTAAGTGAATTAGAACCATCATGTAGTAACAAGTCAGAATTAGTTACCCCTACTCTAGCTATGAGATCGATGGATAAGGAAGACCAATGCTTTTCTGGTTGATCACCACAAAATTACTGTAACTTCCTGAGCGAACATGCACGTCATAGAAACAAGTGAGCACAAACTTTTCCGAGAGAGATAGAGATAGAGAGCAGGGGACACACTAAGCAAAATACCTTATATTTCAAATCAATGATCTTCTTGACATGTTCATCAACTTGGCATCCTTCGGCAGAAACCATCTTTTCTCGTTTAATGTTTGAGTAGAAGAATCCTGCATCTATTTCACTGAGAAACTTACGTGTCAACGGTAACCTTTAGTGATGCGCGTGAAATAGGAAATCTAAGGGCCCGTTTGGCAGCTATGTATTTTCTTAGTAGTTGGAATATACCGTGGTTTCTAAAAAATACTACAGTTTTAAATATTTTTGGGTGTTTCTGTGACGAAGCTACAAACAAATAGCAGGGCAAGCTAGGCTGAAGGAAAGTTGTTATGCACTCATCCTAACAACAAATTCTCACTAGATACAATTTCTTTTGAGGCACTGTGGATATAAATTGGAAATTTGACGCAGTCAGATTGTTCTCATGTTAACAATGCTTCACTCGATACAGTTTACTCAGATTGATGTCATGCTAACCAGTGCTAACCAGAATTCTTTACTGGATACAATTTAAGCTGTAGAAATCAGTAATTAGATGAATAGACAATGTTGTAACTTGTAAGTGAAATTTAGGGATATATGAAAGAATCAAAGGAAATTACCTGCATCGTCTTGCAGGTTATTGTCCCCTTATACAGGCAGTACTTACATCACTACACCTACAAATCTCTCCTGCAAAAAAGCAGTACTCACATTAGTTGCAAATATTCTCCATGAAAAAGGGCAATTTTATAAGACATACGAACACTAGCAAATCAGCAGAGCAACTGGCAAATCAAATACTGGCAGGGACTCGGGATTTTGGAGAGGTCGAGAGGAGTTGCTGCTCTCCTACTGGGCTGAGTCACTGGCTGGCAGCTGCGTGGATCTGTGGGTTTCGACCAATCGGCTACTGTGCGCCGGTGGGCACCGTCGGCAAGGAACAAACAAGGACGAGCGAGGAAAGGGGCGTACCTCTGAACTGATGCAGTTGGGAATGGGGGCGTCGGTGCTTGCGTCGTCCCTGGCTGTGCGGAGGAGAACGGCAGCCTCAGCATCTCAGGTTGCGCGGAGGAGCGGCGGCGGCGGCACCTTCCCCGACGCGAGGAGGATGGTGACGACGCCGTGTGTGTCCCCGACGTGAGAAGGATGGCAAAGATGCAGTGTGCGTCGCGTCCCCGACGCGCGGAGATAGTTGCAAGGCACGCGGGCTCGGCGAAGGAACCAGGGACGGGGGTGGTGAAGGCAAAGGGGAAGGCGGCAGTGGGGGCAAGGGGACGGTGGCCCGATGCAGCTCGTTTAGGATAACTTTTTTTAGGATAAAGGCCAAAACGAAGGGAGAATAGGCGTCGTGCGCGAGCAGGAGGAGCGCGAGCGCCGACCAACAAGACGGAAGAGGTGGAGGTGGGTACGGGGAGGTTTTTTTTGGGTAAGGGGAAGTTAGCGCTAAGTGGGGAATATGGGAGGTTCAACCAGACAACACATCATCTACCTTCGTTGCTAGACATGCGTTGCTGTACGGGGAGTTTTGTTGTAGTGGTATCCATGCCACAGAGACAAATCGCATCTGTCCCCTCTCTCGTTCTAGTAAGCCGGGCACTCTATATCTTTGACGTGGGCATACACAAATTCGATGGCACTCTTTATCGACCGCGCGCGTGCACACACACACACACATCATCCATCTCTTCGATTCTATGGACACCTCAAGTCGATGATACCTCCACTCTCTTCTCGTGGATTGCCCCTCTATATATATGATATATCCAGGACTCTATTTCACACAAATTGCATATGTTATATTTTTTGATTGACCCCCCATCCCCTAAAAAAACTATCACGAACCCACACACTATATCTCTCTACGTTTGTATCTCTCTCACACAACCCCACGTAGGTGGTGTACGTATACAAGAAGAGAATAGGTGCACCGTGCATAGGTACTCACGCTTCGTGCCCAACCACACCCGCGCGAGTACACGGTGGAGCTCATTTCTGTACGAAATGGCAGCCCACGTGCTAATTTGAACGCGTGTAGCGGTTGTTTACCTACGGAGGTCGTGTACCACGCGTGCACGAAACAAAGTTCGACTTGATGCGTTGGCGCGTTATTTTTAAATAAAGTTATATCGCTCAAATGGCACGTACACAGAATATAAAACGATTTTTATGAAGAAAAAGGTAGTCCGCTCCACTATATACAATGGAGCCTCCCTGCCTAGTTTGTCTCTCTTCAGAGTATCTCACACAAGGCTGCGGTGGCCTCCCTCTCTCTCACCATTGGTCACTGATCCGGCCGCATCCCGTCCGCCGTCGGAAAGGGAGGACGTGCATCGTTTCTCCGTTCGACGGTGCCGAGGCAGCACGTCCCGATCTGCGGTACACGCCGTTCTCTCTGACCAAGCTCCGGCACGGTAGGGCCTACGCCACCTGCTCGCTGTCGCGGTATGGGCAGATTCCGCCCGCCGCCGCTCACCTAGTTACATCCCGACGACCTCCAGGTATCCCCTCTGGCCTTGCTCCATTGTCCGTCTTCCCACGTCGCTGCATGTGGATCTTCCATAGTTCTTTGCACAAAATGTAGCTCGTCCGACATACTTTCCATATTGGAATCTCGTCCTCACACCGTTTTAGAGAAACACAACCGTGTTGCTATCTTCCCTTAGGACAAGGAATATGCTTCTTTTTTGTCGTCGCAACTGTCATCAACAATATTTATTTTTTACAAATTTGAAATGGGCATATTTTAGGGTGTAGATTCACTCATTTTGCTTCGTATGTGTACTTCTCCGTTCCTAAATATTTGTCTTTCTGGAGATTTCAACAAGTGACTACACACAGAGCAAAATGAGTGAATCTACACTCTAAAATATTTCTATATACATCTGTATGTAATAGTCCATTTGAATCTCTAAAAATACAAATAATCCGGAGTATATTTAAAACCGAGGGGGTAGTGCACAACCGCATGGGAGACTCAAACTGGTCGCTGCGCCGCATTAATAGTGAGTAATGAGCAGTCAAATCATAAGCCCCACCTTTCCCACTGTAAGTTGGTCGGAAGAAGCAACCATCAATACGCTCTTCTTTGAATCTGCTCATACTACTCCATCCGTCACTGTTTATAGAGCGCACTTCAGAAAAAGAGAAAATCTCTGAGACCAAGGAGATTAGCGATCGGCCTAAAAAATAACATTGGTAGTTATAGCACGATGTCTATTACTAGAGGAAATAATGCGTACACACATGCATGTAGTGCTTCCACCCCGGGTACACACATGCATGCACGTACTCCACTCCGTAGTACTACATCGAGAGAAAATTGCGGTTACCACGCCCTAATTAATTGAGCATTAAACCAAACGCGTCAAAAGTCTCTCTCGTGCTGGAAATGCATTGAGAGAAATGCATCATAATGAAGCGCGCCCTCTAAACTGTGACGGAGGGAGGAATAGTATGAAGGTGCAAAACCAAGTATGCGTATGGCCAATTGGTCAACGCACCTCCTCTTGGCATATCACTGACATGTGGGACCGAAGTGTGAGCAAACCGATCTCAATTGACGGCAAAATGGCCAACCCGCTGTTCCTTGAGAGAGACGAGGAGCGAGAACACACAGACGGGCTCGCACGGAGGCCAAGATATATTCGAGTATGGCTTAATGTTAAACGAGATAAATACACTGTCTGTCACTATATATTTGTAAAAATACAGTTAGTGAACTTCATAATACGCTCATTGCGCTCAATATATACATTTTCCGGTGTTTATACGGTCACTAGCTCACCCTGGCCGAGTATGTGTGTGCATGCACGTGTAGGTTGAGCACTTGAGCGTGACCGTGTGTGTTCCGTCATCTGCTCGGACATGCATGCAGGGCGTCGCGCGCGTTTTTGCATCCATGTGTACGTGTGACTGTTGCATACACGTAGGGGGAGTACGTGTAGGGCCACTGAAGGAGCAGTCAAATCACACAGTAAGTTAGTCGGAAGAAGCAACCATCATTTCACTCTTCAATGACACGTACGCAATATAAAATGGTTGATATGGCGAGAAAAAGAAAACCACTATATATATACACTAGCAGGAGCCTAGGCTATAAGCCTGCTTGCTTGGGTTGCTCTCTTCACAAGCATAGAACAACGGTGGCCACACCACTGGTCACATATCCGGCCTAATCCCGCAGCTGGGGGAAGGGAACAATGTTGTGCGTAGACGCGGTCGACATCGGCGAGGGAGAAAATCCACAGTCAGTGCGTCCCAATCGGGGGTCACTGCGGTATGGGCCGATGATGCGTCCCAACCGCCCTTCTAGCTAAAGCCCGATCTCCGTTTCGAAAATATTAGTGCATGTCAACAAAAATTCTGTTCCGTTTTGAAAAAAAGCATATAAGTTGTTACTTCTTACCCAAAGGATCTTTATATCCAACAGACACAAAATATCCATTTGACTGTTCGAAATTACTTTCACTGTTGATATGATGTCAAGGTAATTACTGCATCGCCACCAAAACCCACCATCTCTTAAGCTAAATTAGACCGAGCTAACCCCTATATTAGCATATTACTAAGATAAACAGAAGGCACTGTAGAATCATTTAGGACGTGAGCTTGTCAATCTGAATGTGGAGGGACACCAGCTTAGCCCCGGCCAGCAGCTTAGGCAGAACTGTGAAGAAGATCAGCTCCTGCATGGCGATGTCGCCGGGATCCCTGCTGCTTGTCACCTCCATTTCCACCTTGACGGCGTCGGTCCTGCCTTTGGGCTCCCCCGGCGGGCCGTTCGCCCACAGGTTGGCGACGTAGTGCGATAGTGGGGACGCCCCCGCTCTGATGCAGATGACCGACATGGCGATAGGCGCGCCGATGTCGAGCACGCCACTGACCAAGAAAAACATGCGGTCGTCCTCCTTCGCGAATAACAAGAGTCGTGGCTCCGACAGTGGCACTTACAGCTGGAGCGCCTTGCCGTACTAGATCCTGTGCACGGGCATGGGATGCATGGTGCTGATGTGATGGGAGGGCACTGGCGGCGGGCCTTCGTAGCTATAGACGGGCATGGGGCATTTGCAGGGCGCGAGCGGACACACGCTCTGGTGATCGGCGAGCTTGTGGTAAGTGACGTAGAGCCCATACCCTTCGTGCGGGCACTCCACCCTCACCGAGGAGAGGACGACGTCCACCGCCGTGTTCCGCATGTCGAAGCCACCGCCGCGCTCGCACTTCTGGCACTGCCGCTGGTTCCCGGGGCGCTCGATGCGGCAGTCCGCGCAAGCCAGGTGCCCTCCCTTGCATTGCACAAATCAATCGAACAACACGTCAATCAAGAAACCTGCACCTTGCTCGATCAGCCGAACGGACGAGGTGTATTCAAACCTCATACACTGGAGGCTTCAAGGGGCGGAGGCACAAGGGGCAGTGGATCAAGGTGAGGTCCATCGAGACCATAGAGAGCTCCATCACCGGGCCCTGTTCCGTCTGCATGATCTCGCCCTCCTCGTGCACAACCATCTCTCGCTTTATTAGGGCCGGGGCATAACAAAGCTTTACCGTCACATATTCATACTACTTCAAGGTGCATTAAATCAACACATGGAAGTATCAAAAGGAGAGTCACGGCATGCATGCATGTGTTGTAATTAATGCATCAGTAAATGCAAATTATTGAAATATATCGAGTGCAGTGCTTGGATGTGTTGCATCAACTCGTACAAGACCGAGAAGTTTGATTACTACAACGCCCTCTTGCCTTAACCGCAGCTATCTTTGGCTACATGACAGGTGGGCCACCAACTTGTTGGGCCCACCTGTCATGGACGCAAAGGCAGGTGCAGTAAGTTAATGAAGTTGCGTCCCTCCCTCGCCCATGAGCGTGGTGGCTGGAAGGACTAGGAGAAGCTTTCGTTCGCTACACGCTCTCCCTCCCGTACGCGGTGGACATACAACAGTTCAATTGGTGTCAGATGGCCAGAAGCATACTGTAGTACTCCTCCACTGCAGTAGTACTCCATCATTGGCCCTGTTTGAATCCACGGGTTAGAGTTACTTTGGGTTAGTTTGGACTCAACTAACCCAAAAATATCAAAACAGGAGGGTTAGTTTGGGTTAGATGCATCTAACTCATCCAAAAAATCTAACCCACCCAAGAGGTGCTTATTTGGGTTAGTTCTTCTCAGGACCACTAAAAACATCTTTTTCTCTCGCTCTTCCCGAGGCAGATCCCTCCTCACTTCCTCGAAGCTTCTTGTCCTCTCCCTCCCTCCCTCTCGCACCACCCGTGAAGGCGCCTCACCGTATCCGCGCTCCATCTAACCCTTATATCCAAACACCTTTTTGGTTAGAGTTAGTTCATGTCTAGTTCTGGGTTAGAATCTAACTCTAACCTCTAACTGAGTTAGAGTATCCAAACAGGGCCATTGTTCGACTTCCCGAAGAGGCGAAGAACCAAGCGCAGCCCAGACACTCGTGTGGTAGTTTCATGTGTAGAGTAGTCTAGGATAGCGTGTACCGTGCCTGTAAGCTTAAGCGCCTGTTTGGTTCCATATAAGTCGAAAAGTGACAAAAGTGACTTATTTTGCCAAACAGACCCAACTTATAAGTCACCCCCTTTTGCGTGGGTCCGATCACCTTTACATAAAAAACAAGGTGAGAAGGTGTGGTCAGGTGACTTATAAGTCAGATGACAACCAAACAGGCGTGACTTACAAGTCACTGGTTTTAAGTCACCTGACTTATAATTCAGGTGACTTAGGGCATGTTTGGTTTCAATAAGTCATCTGACTTATAAGTCAGGTGACTTAAAACCAGTGACTTATAAGTCACGCCTGTTTGGTTGTCACCTGACTTATAAGTCACCTGACCACACCTTCCCACCTTGTTTTTTATGTAAAGGTGGTGGGACCCATGCAAAAGGGGGTGACTTATAAGTTTTAAGTTGGGGTGGAGCAACTTATGACTTATAAATTGGGGTGACTTATAAGTTGGGTCTGTTTGGCAAAATAAGTCACTTATTTCACTTTTCGACTTATAAGTTGGTGACTTATTTGGAACCAAACATGCCCTTATTGGAACCAAACATGCCCTAAAATCGTTGGGGTCGGATCCATGCTATATTTTTTGGTTAAAATAATCTTCTGGCCCTACCTGTCATCCTGGCGATTCTAGTTTGCATGCTCATCTGGTCAAAACAGGAATATATATTTTAATTTATGGTGGGGTAAATGTTAGAGGTTGCAGCAAATGGAGTATTGTACACTGCGGGTCTTTCAGCCAAGTTTAGAGGCAACCATGTGGGGCCAGTGCTATGATGTGTCGCGTCAACTCGTACAACAAGGAGAAGCTAGATTTTACTACTACTACACGCCTTCTCCCTCGCCCATGCGCGCGGTGGCTCGCAGACGAGGACAGGCTTTTGCTTATCCCTCCCGCTCGCGGTGGACGGACATGCAGCAGTGGATTCGAACATGCAGCAGTGGATTCGATACTGTAGAAGCAGTAGTAGTAACATCATTGTTCGTCTTCTCGAAGAGGCGAAGAGCAAAGTGCAACCTGAACGTGGCAGTTGCGAACCTTGGAGCACGCATATAGCCAGGTTCCTGCATGAGACAAAATTGCTATGTGAGCCCACTATTGTAGTACTACTTGCTAGTATAGCCCTATAAACCAGAAATGATTATTTGCCTTTCTAGAGATTTCAACAAGTGACTAGACTGCACCGAGATGGAGGACATATGGAGCAAAATGAGTGAATCTACACCGTAAATAAATACTACATAGTTCTCTCATTTTCCTCTCGGCCTTGGTCGCGGTGCACAATATTGAGTATACTAGTACTATCATCTTGAAATTTACGAAGTCACCATAGGCACCTCGTCGTCGACGGGAACGTCTCCTGACACGCGATAGATGCGAGCGGCAGTCGCCTCGCCTCCATAGGTGCTTGAATGCCAAGAGGGAGAGGGTAGAGGTTTCCCGAGACGTTGAACGGTCAATGATGCATCCTCAAATTACTCTACATGCAGAGGGAATTAATTAGAGAAGCAGAATAGAGCCAGCATGATGTGAATGTAACAAAGTTTGGATTCTCATATAAAGGCGCCCCACCACTCCAATCCATCTACTCCTTAGTCTCTGCACAACACTGCTCACTCATATCCAAGACCAAGTGACCAGGAGCCAGAAGCACCTATGGAGGCGATGGTCGCGAGAGGCAGTTGGCTATGCCAAATCATCCAAGGCGCCGGCCTGCGGCCCCGCACCGCGCAGCATTTCTAGACGGTGCTGGTGACCGCCGGCGTCGTAGCCCTTGCCGACACTGGCTTCGCCTCTCGCATGGACGACATGATGGTCAACTCCATCCGCAAGTTCGCCGCTGTCAAGAAGCATGTAGCGAGAGCCCCTACTAGTCCTGCCAGCCACCACGCTCATGCGCGAGGGAGGGACGCAACTTCATTGAATTACTGCTCCTGCCTTTGCCCACCTGTCATGCAGCCAAAGGCAGGTGCAGTTAAGGCACCAGAGCTCAGTCCGCGAGGGGGTGGTCATTGTAGTAATCAAACTTCTTGGTCTTTTATGAGTTGATGCGACACATCAAAGCACTGCACTCGATATAAGTCTTTTTACACATTTCAAATGGACTACTACATACGGATGTATGTAGACATATTTTGCTTCATATGTAGTCACTTGTTGCAATCTCTAAAAAGACTTATATTTGGAAACAGAGGGAGTACAACGCATGCATGCATGTCGTGACTTCCGTTTTGATACTTTCATGTGTTGATTTGATGCACCTTGCCAAATTTTGACTATAAATTTAACTAACCAAATTTTCATGCATGTCACAAAAAATTAGGGCTGTTTGGATTTTGACTATGTTTGTCTTATGTTGCCACATTATTTTTCCCACACTTGCCACACTTGCCTAACTTGAGTTGCTCAAATTTTTAGACACACTTTGGCTTGCCTAAGGGAATCTTGCCACACTTTTTGTGTCTATGACATGCGGGTTCACTGCTAATAAAAAAAATCTTGTCTTAGGTGTGGCTAATAAAAAAGACTTATATTTAGGAACGGAGGGAGTAGAAAATATAAATAATAATGCATGTTGGGGCAACCCATGTTTCCGATAATTTTAGCTGTGGTCTTGTTCACAATTTTTACGAGGGGGCGGTTGTTCAATTATTGGAGGGACTTGTACCAAACTTGAACGATACAAAGTGCGACCTGGCACACCGTAACACCACTTGGAACAAGCGGGTAGCTATCTCAAAAAACAATCAACAACTAAAAAAATGGCGACCTGGCATGCAGTACACAATTTTAAACGATTGTTTTGATGGAGTGAAAAAGGAAAACAACCCACTACGTATATATAGGCCGGAGCCTCCGCGCTTGCTTGCTAGGGTTGCTCTATTCACAAACTCTCATCCTCTAAAGATCTAAACAAGATAGGGGTGGTAACACTGTCTTTCTCCCTTCAAAAAACACTGTCTTTCTATCCTCACCGCTGGTTACAGATCCGGACATATCCCCCTTCGCCGGTGAAGGGGAGGAGGGGCAGCGTTTAGGCCGTCATCAACAGCGAGGGAGGAGACCCACTGCCGGCTGCACCGTTATCTCTGGCTGAGCGCCGACGCGAGAGGTCCTCTGATCCCTTCGTCGTCGCCCTAGTGTGGGCGGATCCGGCCTCCCGCCGCCCACCTATGCACATCCCAACGACCTTCAGGTATATCTTCCTTCGAAACCGCCTTATCTCTACTTCCCCAGCTTGCTACGTGCTACCTCTTGAGCACTTGCGTTGGTTTTCCCTTGCAGAGGAAAGGGTGGTGCAGATAAATGGCGTAAGTATTTCCCTTAGTTTTTGAGAACCAAGGTATCAATCCAGTAGGAGGCTACTCGCCAGTCCCTCGCACCTACACAAAACAAATAAATCCTCGCAACCAACGTGATAAGGGGTTTTCAATCCCTACATGGTCACTTACGAGAGTGAGATCTGATAGATATGATAAGATAATATTTTTGGTATTTTTATGATAAAGATGCAAAGTAAAAATAAAGCAATGAAAATAACTAAGTACTGAAAGATTTTATATGATGAAGATAGACCCGGGGGCCATAGGTTTCACTAGTGGCTTCTCTCAAGAGCATAAGTATTTTACGGTGGGTGAATACAAATTACTGTTGAGCAATTGACAGAATTGAGAATAGTTATGAGAATATCTAGGTATGATCATGTATATAGGCATCACGTCCGAGACAAGTAGACCGACTCTTGCCTGCATCAACTACTATTACTCCACACATCGACCGCTATCTAGCATGCATCTAGAGTACTAAGTTCATAAGAACAGAGTAACGCCTTAAGTAAGATGGCATGATGTAGAGGGATAAACTCATGCAATATGATGAAAACCCCATCTTGTTATCCTCGATGGCAACAATTCAATACGTGCCTTGCTGCCCCTATTGTCACTGGGAAAGGACAACGCAAGATTGAACCCAAAGCTAAGCACTTCTCCCATTGCAAGAAAGATCAATCTAGTAGGCCAAACCAAACTGATAATTCGAAGAGACTTGCAAAGATAACCAATCATACATAAAAGAATTCGGAGAAGATTCAAATATTGTTCATAGATAAACTTGATCATAAACCAACAATTCATTGGTCTCAACAAACACACCGCAAAAAGAAGATTACATCAAATAGATCTCCACAAGAGAGGGGGAGAACTTTGTATTGAGATCCAAAAAGAGAGAAGAAGCCATCTAGCTAATAACTATGGACTCGAAGGTCTGAGGTAAACTACTCACACTTCATCGGAGAGGCTATGGTGTTGATGTAGAAGCCCTCCGTGATCGATGCACCCTCCAGCGGAGCTCCGGAATAGGCCCCAAGATGGGATCTCGTGGATACAGAAAGTTAGAGCGGTGGAATTAGGGTTTTGGCTCCGTATCTGATCGTTTTGGGGTATGTAGGTATATATAGGAGGAAGAAGTACGTCGGTGGAGCAACAAGGGGCCCACGAGGGAGGAGGGCGTGCCTGGGGGGGTGGAGTGCCCCCTACCTCGTGGCCTCCCTGTTGGTTGCTTGACGTAGGGTCCATGTCTCCTGGATCTTGTTCGTTCCAAAAATCACGTTCCCGAAGGTTTCATTTCGTTTGGACTCCGTTTGATATTCATTTTCTTAGAAACCCTAAAATAGGCAAAAAACAGCAATTCTAGGCTGGGCCTTCGGTTAATAGGTTAGTCCCAAAAATAATATAAAAGTGGATAATAAAGCCCAATAATGTCCAAAACAGAAGATAATATAGCATGGAGCAATCAAAAATTGTAGATACGTTGGAGACGTATCAAGCATCCCCAATCTTAATTCATGCTCGTCCTCGAGTAGGTAAATGATAAAAACAGAATTTTTGATGTGGAATGCAACTTGGCATAATTTCAATGTAATTCTTCTTAATTGTGGTATGAATATTTAGATCCGAAAGATTCAAGAAAAAAGTTCAATATTGACATGGAAATAATAATACTTCAAGCATACTAACTAAGCAATTATATCTTCTCAAAATAACATGGCTAAAGAAAGTTATCCCTACAAAATCATATAGTCCGGCTATGCTCTATCTTCACCACACAAAGTATTTAAATCATGCACAACCCCGATGACAAGCCAAGCAATTGTTTCATACTTTTGACATTCTCAAAACTTTTTCAATCTTCACGCAATACATGAGCGTCAGCCATGGACATAGCACTTTAGGTGGAATAGAGTGGTGGTTGTGGAGAAGACAAAAAGGGAGAAGATAGTCTCACATCAACTAGGTGTATCAACGGGTTATGGAGATGCCCATCAATAGATATCAATGTGAGTGAGTAGGGATTGCCATGCAACGGATGCACTAGAGCTATAAGTATATGAAAGCTCAAAAAGAAACTAAGTGGGTGTGCATCCAACTTGCTTGCTCACGAAGACCTAGGGCATTTTGAGGAAGCCCATTATTGGAATATGCAAGCCAAGTTCTATAATGAAAAATTCCCACTAGTATATGAAAGTGATAGCATAGGACTCTATCATGAAGATCATGGTGCTACTTTGAAGCACAAGTGTGGTAAAAGGATAGTAGCATTGTCCCTTCTATCTTTTTCTCTCATTTTTTATTTGGGCCTTTTTTATGGCCTCTTTTTTTCCGTCCCGAGTCTCATCCCAACTTGCGGGGGAATCATAGTCTCCATCATACTTTCCTCACTGGGACAATGCTCTAATAATGATGATCATCACACTTTTATTTTCTTACAACTCAAGAATTACAACTCGATACTTAGAACAAGATATGACTCTATATGAATGCCTCCGGCGGTGTACCGAGATATGCAATGACTCATGAGTGACATGTATGAAAGAATTATGAATGGTGGCTTTGCCACAAATACAATGTCAACTACATGGTCATGCAAAGCAATATGACAATGATGGAGCGTGTCATAGTAAATGGAACGGTGGAAAGTTGCATGGCAATATATCTCGGAATGGCTATGGAAATGCCATAGTAGGTAGGCAAGGTGGCTGTTTTGAGGAAGGTATATGGTGGGTGTACGATACCGGTGAAAGGTGTGCGGTATTAGAGAGGCTAGCAATGGTGGAAGGGTGAGACTGCGTATAATCCATGAACTCAACATTAGTCATAAAGAACTCATATACTTATTGCAAAAGTCTACAAGTTATCAAAGCAAAGTATTACGCGCATGCTCCTAGGGGGATATATTGGTAGGAAAAGACCATCGCTCATCCCCGACCGCCACTCATAAGGAAGACAATCAATAAATAAATCATGCTCCGACTTCATCACATAACGGTTCACCATACGTGCATGCTACGGGAATCACAAACTTTAACACAAGTAGTTCTCAAAATCACAACTACTCAACTAGCACAACTTTAATATCACCATCTCCACATCTCAAAACAATCATCAAGCATCAAACTTCTCTTAGTATTCAACACACTCATAAGAGAATTTTATTATTAATCTTGTACACCTAGCATATTAGGATTATTTAAGCAAATTACCATGCTATTTAAGACTCTCAAAAATAATCTAAGTGAAGCATGAGAGATGAAAAGTTTTTATAAAACAAATCAACCACCGTGCTCTAAAAGATATAAGTGAAGTACTAGAGCAAAACTATATAACTCAAAAGATATAAGTGAAGCACATAGAGTATTCTAATAATTTCCGAATCATGTGTGTGTCTCTCAAAAGGTGTGTACAGCAAATATGATTGTGGTAAACTAAAAAGAAAAGACTCAAATCATACAAGATGCTCCAAGCAAAACACATATCATGTGGTGAATAAAAATATAGCTCCAAGTAAAGTTACCGATAGAAGTAGACAAAAGAGGGGATGCCTTCCGGGGCATCCCCAAGCTTTGGCTTTTAGGTGTCCTTAGATTATCTTGGGGGTGCCATGGGCATACCCAAGCTTAGGCTCTTTCCACTCCTTGTTCCATGATCGATCAAATCCTTACCCAAAACATGAAAACTTCACAACACAAAACGTAAAGTAGAAAATCTCGTGAGCTCCGTTAGCGAAAGAAAACAAAGGACCACTTCAAGGTACTGTAATGAACTAATTATTTATTTATATTGGTGTTAAACCTACTGTATTCCAACTTCTCTATGGTTTATAAACTATTTTACTATCCATAGAATCATCAAAATAAGCAAACGACAAACGAAAAATAGAATCTGTCAAAAACAGAACAGTCTATAGTAATCTGTAGCTAGCGCAAGATCTGGAACCCCAAAAATTCTAAAATAAATTGCTGGACGTGTGTAATTTATCTATTAACCATCTGCAAACATAATTAACTAAATAGCACTTTCCAAATAAAAATGGAAGCAGTTCTCGTGAGCGCTGAAGTTTCTGTTTTTTACAGCAAGATTAACAAGACTTCCCCCAAGTCTTCCCAACGGTTCTACTTGGCACAAACACTAATTAAACACACAAAACACAACCAAAATAGAGGATAGATAAATTATTTATTACTAAACAGGAGCAAAAAGCAAGGAATAAAAATTAAATTGGGTTGCCTCCCAACAAGCGCTATCGTTTAACGCCCCTAGCTAGGCATAAAAAACAAGGATAGATCTAGGTATTGCCATCTTTGGTAGGTAATTCTTCAATGAGGCATCTACCATCCTTAGGAGTTTCCTTGTTTTTATTGATTATCAAACTTTTGGGCACAAGATCGAAAAAATCATTAGCAGCAAATGGTTCCTTAATGATAGCAAAAAGATTAGGATGAACACTTATAGATTTGAGATCCGCAGTTTCTTTGCTAGAGGATTCACCTTTATTTTTAGGAACATACATAAGCTTGGAAATTTTAGTTGGAGGACTTGGAGTACTCTTTACGGAATAAAAAGTGGTTCCCAAGTTGGTAATGATACCCTCAAGTTTATCGATTCTAGTGGAATCATGATTTATTCTTTCATTAACTATAGGTTCCATCTCTTTAATATTTTTCAAAGTTACTCCTACTTTAGATCCATATAGGGTGATTTGGTTGTGAATCTTTTTATCGAAATTTTCAATTAACTCAATGGTAGCAACTTTATTTTCAATAATTTCAAGTTTTTGCATTACATGCTCCAAAGTTAACATAGTTCCATTAACCAAAATAGCTGGTGAGCCAAACAAATCTATCATAGCATTATAAGAATCAAACATATGGCTACCCAAGAAGTACCCTCTGGAAATGGCATCAAGGATATATCTGTGCCAAGGAGTAGTGCCTACATAAAAATTGCGAAGAAGAACGGAAGTAGATTGCTTCCTGGTAGATCTATTTTGAGCATTGCAAATTCTATACCAAGCGCCTTTTAGATTTTCTCCCTCCCTTTGCTTAAAATTTATAACTTCATTCTTGGGAGACAACGGAGAAGATAGAGGACTCGCCATAACGACAAGCAAATGGGGAATGGGCAAAAAGAGGCAAATAGAGAAAGAGAGGGAGGATAGAGAGAGAGAGGGCGAATAAAACGGCAAGGGTGAAGTGGGGGAGAGGAAAACGAGAGGCAAATGGCAAATAATGTAATCCGGGAGATAAGGGTTTGTGATGGGTACTTGGTATGTTGACTTTTGCATAGACCTCCCTGGCAACGGCGCCAGAAATACTTCTTGCTACCTCTTGAGCACTTGCGTTGGTTTTCCCTTGAAGAGGAAAGGGTGGTGCTGTCAGGACCCCGATTCCAAGTCACATCGATATAGCCGGTAACACCTCATATCACTTCGCGGCCTCATGCACGGTATTCCCACGGGTGTCGCCTTACCATGGCCCAGGACCGTTTGCGCCTTTTGTCTCACGTATATGATAGTGTCGCTAGCATCCATATGACAGAGAACCCGGGCCGACATGGCTAGTCGTGAACCCAAAGCGGCACTAACCTATGGGGACAGGCATACATGAATCACATCGAGCATGTCGGTCAGCAGCGTGTGAATCCGGGCTGTAGCACTGGGCTAACAGGACTCCGGGAACCCGGGCTGTAGCAGGCTAGGCAGGACTCCGGATGTCACCGCGTGACATTTCCCTGAAGGGACAGACACAGGAACGAAGTGAAACACATGCCGGCCAGTCAAGTGTCCTGAGCAGTAGTGCTGGGCTAGCAGGACTCCGATGAACCGGGCTGTAGCGGACTACTATGGCTCATGGAAGCACAAGACTACATTTCCTCATAAGAGAGACTGCCAAGGATAAACAACTAGATTGTCAGATCCCACACATACCAAGCATTTCAATCATACACACAATATGCTCGATATGTGTAAATACAACATGGCATCACAACAAGACTCTACGACTCAAGTATTTATTCATTAGGCTCCGAGGAGCGAGATATTACAAACATGGGTCTCATGACCCAACATTCAGAGCATACAAGTCAAAGCACATGCGGAAGCTTAATATGTCTGAGTACAGACATCTACAAATGAAAAAGGCTGAGAAGCCTGACTATCTACCAGATCCTATCGAGGGCACAAGATCGTAGCTGAGGTAACAAGCTAAACATCGAAGTCCACACGGAACTACTAGCAAGACTGACATCTCTCTGCAAAAACATAAAATAGGCAAACGTGAGTACAAATGTACCCAGCAAGACTTACATCAGAACTAACTACATATGCATCAGTATCAACCAAGGGGATAGTGAAGTTTAACTGCAGCAAGCCATCTTTGACTCAGTGGCTAACCTAAACTATGACTGCAAGCAACTCTTTTAAGGTGGCGCACACGAGTCCACACATTCACCATTCAATACACCACTATGGAACCGCTCCCGTCTCCCTACGAGAAGGCCATCCATAGCACTCACACTTATCTTGCGAGTTTTAGAGTATCCACTTTCACTTGTCTATGAACTATGCAAGGGGTCCAATTTTCCATATTCGAGGAATCCGTCTATTCGAATAGATAATGATAACCCTGCAGGGGTGTACTTCTTCACACACGCTCCCACCACTTACCACCATATACACGTCATGTATCTCGGCAACCTTCAAGCAGAAGCCTGGTGAAGGTATCGGCTACGCCCTACCTAAAAACTTAAGTCTCTAGTCCAGGTTTATCACCTATCCAGGTTCCATCCGCAGGGAGTCTGGCCGAGGTTTCCACATACGGCCCCGAACGATGTGAATAGGGTTCCCGAGACACCAAACGGGCGCCCGGTACACCGTGCCACGGTGTATCTACCGCAACATAGCCCACCCCTAGGGTCAGCGCTACGCACGGCCGCCAACACATAACCTACAAACACCAGAAACTAGTTGCAACTCCTGGACAGAGTACTAGGGTGATTAAGAAGCCGAGAGGGTCAATTAAGGATCCCAATGAGTGGTAGTAGCTGGTCATGGATCACAGACACAGAACTCAGTTCCTGAGGACGGTTTCAATGAGACAACCCACCATGTACTCCTACATGGCCTCTCACCGCTACCTTTACCAAAACGTGTTCACACACTTAGCTCACACACAGTAGGACATGTTCATCACTGTTCCAATTCACCCCCGATGAATCAGACATGACTCAACTCTAAGCAGTAGCAGGCATGACAAACAAGCATGAATGAGTAGGCACATCAGGGCTCAAACAACTCCAACTCATGCTAGTGGGTTTCATCTATTTACTGTGGCAATGACAGGTCATGCAGAGGACAAGGGGTTCAACTACCGCAACAAGTAACAGATGATCGTTGTTGTCCTAATGCAGTAAAAGAGAGCAGTAGCGAGATAGTGGGCTTGTATCAAAATGAACAAGGGGGTTGTGCTTGCCTGGCACTTTTGAAGATAGTAAAGCTCTTCATCGGTGTCATCGAACTCGTCGCCGAAACATACACCTACCGAGGGGGAACAACCACCAGCAAACAAGAGGGAACACAATCAATGCAATGCAACAATATGATGCATGATCATGACATGGCAATATGATGGGATTTGAGCTAATGCAACTAGTAGCAGAAAGGTTTGGGTTGATTTGAACTCAAGGTTCAAATTCAAATTCAAACTATGAATTCAAATAGTGCATTATCATGTTTTGGACTAAACAGTGAGGTTAAGTTGTTCAAACATGCATGAAAATGCCATATTCAGATTCCTTGAATTTTTCTGATAATTTTTCATATATAATTTATTTCATTTGGAGTTACGGTTGATTTTCTATGCTTTTTAGAAGTTTTGGGCATTTTCTGGAATTTTCTGAATAAACTTAAATCTAGAAAGTGATTTACTGCGTCAGCATGACCTCACAGTGACATCAGCAAGTCAACGGCTCGATCCAGGTCAAACCTGACGTGTGGGGCCCATTGGTCAGTCACACAGTTAGTTAATTAACTAACTCAGATTAGTTTAAGTGCTAAGCTAGGTTAGTTAGCAGGGTGGGGCCCACCTGTCAGTGAATGAGGGGGTTAAGTAGCGGGATCATCAGCGGCTAATGATGTGCCACATCACCAGCCACCGGAGTTGAACTCCGATGACCTCACAGTGCGGCGGTGGCTCGCCGGAATCGCGCTATGGGCGTCGGTTGGACGTGCCGAGGGCACCGGGCGATAGCCCATGCTCCCGCGCATCTAGCGGAGGTAGCAGCAGGTCACGGGGTCACCGGAATCGACGTCGACGACGAGCTGGGCGGCGGTGGCGCTCGGGCACAAATGGGAAGTGGTGCTACGGTGCACAAGAGGGCGAGCTGGTGGGCGCTATCGTTTCCTAGGAGCATGGTGAGTTCGGTGACACGCTCGAATGCGAGCACCAGCGACCGTGGCTGCGGCGGCGACATGGACGGCGGCCGGAAGCTCACGGCTCCGGCGATTGGTGTGGCTACAGCGAGCAAAATCACGCGGGGAGACAGAGGAATCGAAGAGGAGCTCACGGTGGCGTCGACGATAGTCTCAATGGGCTCGGGGACGGCTTGGTGACGACGAAACGACGATGGCGATCTCGGGCGGCCGATGATGAAGACGACGGTGGTGGCGACGTTCCAGGCTCTCCCGGCTCGCGTGGCTCATCGAGGACGAAGATGAAAACATGGCGGAGCTCTCCAACACGTCGGGCGGTCGAGGGGACAGCGGGGAGCGCGTGGCCAGCGAACGGCGGCGACGATGACGTTCGGTTTCGAAGAGAGAGGCGGCAGAGGCGGGGATGAGGATGGAAGAGAGTGAGCGAGGGGTCAGGGGGGTGCGTGGCATCCATAGCGATGTCCGGGAGGCAGTAAGCAGGCAGGAGGTGGCCTGCGCGTGGCCAGCAGCCGGCGAGCACGCGCCCCTGTCCTTCTGTCCAAGGAGGAAGACGACATGGGGCAACGGTGGTGGGCTGGGCCGCCAGCTACAATACCGGGCCTATTGGTGGGCGCCAGGTAAGCTTCTGCCAGGTAAGTCCTTCTCTCTCTCTTTTTATTTTTATTTCTGTTTTCTATTTATTTTGCTCTGTTTTGATTTAGTAATAATACTAGCCCATTTGATAAAATCCTGAAAATAATTTTAGGCACCTTTGAAATATTTCCCAACAGCCCTCAAGTACTTTCAGGATTATTTGGACAATTAAAAATATTTATAAGATTTAAATGTCCATGTCCAAATTCAAATACTTATGGATTAATTCAAAAATCCAAAGTGTCCTAGAAAAATGTGCACCATTTTTGGCAGAGGTTCTAGACCAATCCAAAGATGATGAACATTTTTGGGAAAGCATTTTGGGTTGATTGAAAATATTTTATTTGAACCTAGTTGAATTCTTTCTGATGCTAGGGTTTGGTCAATCCCTATTTCAACTTAAATAGAATTTAAACATGATGCAACAAGATGCAAAACAGCAGGCAGTACCATAAGCTAGGGATGTGACAGCTCACCCCTACTAAACAAGAATCTCGTCCCGAGATTCAGGAAGTGGAGTAAGAAGACAGAGGGGTCACAAAACTATCACAGTCTTCTCGATCGAACTGCCCTTCTCGAAGATACCGATATATTGCATCACACTGCTCTTGACGTCTTTGTCTTCGAGATCTTCATCCAACACGATGAAGAGGGAAGGAAACTCTGCAGGAAATGATCTTCTCAAAGATCGAGCAGCTTAAGATCAACTCATGGAGTGAGACATTGGAACATCTCTTGAGCTGAGACACAAAACACACATCGAGAGAGATGGAGGGTAATAGATGACAAGGGTTCAAATTGGTAGGCAACAATTTCATGCTAGAGTAGGATGGTGCATGGTTTCAAAGTAGCGAGGAGGTAATTGCCATGATTCCATAACGGGACACCTTAGGAAAAAGTGACTCGTAGAGCATTTCCCTTAAGTGGCAAAAAGAATTACTTTTGATACAAAGATCATTGAAACTCTTTATGCCAGCCTGAGGTAATCACAATCGATCGTTGGAAGGGGTTCGAAAGAATGGCATACTCCGACTAGGATGGATGATGTGGACTACCTTGTTGAAGACAACGCAATGGATGATTTTTAGCTTATCATCGGAAATGGATGGGACCCATGGTAAGCCCACTTTTCAAGATGATCCTAAACAACAACTACTGGGGTGCAAGCTGGGAACAAAATGCAAATGTTGGGAATGATTCTGGTAACTGGGGAATAACTCAACAGTCGAGAGTGTTTCCAATGTTCCAATGGTTATAGAATCATCGAAGAAACTGAGAGCACAAGGATCCCTAAGGAACAACTTCAAGAATAGGTCACACTAAATCCTCATGGAGAAGATGGTCAAATAGCTCAATCAAGATACTACAATGGTAGATCTTCTGGCTAGGTGTGTCGGCCAGAACATCAACCTTGTCGGGGACCTACATCATAGATCTTGGAAAAGTTCCAACCATCATATCTGCCTGGGATTCAGATCTGGTTCGTCACAGGATATTCCAGACCCATCAAGTCTAGAAGAAAATGAAAGTTTGCAACACAAATCGACAAGATGGCGTTGCAAGATTCTCGGGGAATGAACTACGATAGTAAGCTCGAAAACATGAGCTGGTTCTGCTAAACACATGTGAACACGCTTTCCCAGACAAGCATGACCACATAGTAGTCTTATAATAAAAACACTACCGAGTTCAGGTGGGGAACCATCATCGTGGATAACGAAGTCCTTGCATAAGTCATATGATTAGCTCTTATGAAGGAACTTCTTCTCCTTGAACAAATCAATTAGTGGCTTGGTGTGCTAGGGAATACATATGGAGTGGAGGTAATTAATCTACCAAACCATAGAATACATCGCACTTATCCATGACTGATTTGGGATGATTCCAGAGGAGGCAACACTGACTTTCTCGAATTCACGGCGGCAACTTGCACCAAGTGCACATGAATTCGAGGAAGTCACTTCTTCCATCCAACATATGCTTCATGAACGGGACACGAAGGCATTGCTTACAAGTTTTTAACACTAGGTTGATGTTCAACATGAATCATGGGGGAGACAAAATGCTATTGATGGGCTCAACAACAACTCATCGGAATTTCCATATCACTGGACTTCCACCATCATGTGAACACGAGGATAGTATTGGTCAGACCAAAAGAGGTAATGGTGTATGCTCGAGGGATCAACCACGGGTAAGACAACATTACGAACATCGTTGATTCTGATTTGACTTGATGATAGCCCATACTCTAGTCAAAATTTTGACAAGGCAATAGATCCAACAACTGATCACGAGGACCAATTGATGGAGATATCATCTTTCTTCAACACACACACACAGAAGATATCCCTTAACATGAACTAAGTCAGACAAGCTTTTATCTTCCAATTCTCCAAGTTATTGTCTAGCTCAACCAACTAGCTCAGGGATAACCAGCACAGATTCTTGGAGAAAGGGTGGTTTAATGGAAAACCAACTTGATCACGAACTCAACATAACAGTCAGGGGACAACCTGGTGATACTTCCGAGAAGATAATCGGTAAATCACGAACCACCGATATGCTATTAAGCTCGAGAACAATCTTGCTTTTCAAGGCAAGACGATATGATCAAATAAGCAAGGATTTGGCAAAATCCTAACTCGTTGATCGAAGAGTGCACCAGAAAAAATGGACTAGGTAGCACGATCAATCTTAGGATGACGATTCAATAACCAACACGCTAAGAAAGAAATTATTGTCCATTAGCTACCTAGCAACTAGTTGCTAGGAGTATTGATTTCACGCATCATGGTTCACTTGCCGGCATTCCGGTTGCGACAACACGGGACCGAGGAATGAAAAATGATGGTAAGAAGTATCACCGCATCAAGAATTCATGAGAGAGGGTGCAATTCTCATGGCAATCCTGACATGAAGGGGGTAATACTCCAGGGTAGAACAGAGCAAAAGCTGGATTGGCATTTGATCTGCAGAACACAACTACTTTGACCCAATCCTGGATATGGATGAGGTACTGGAGTTTGTTTCTCCTAGGCATTCTGAAATAGAATGGCTTGACGAACCACAAGAATACTAGGCATCGATGAACATGAATGCATACATACTCCTCACTATCAATTGATAGACGGAGATCGGAATATAACGGAAGGGGGACAACTCAAGGGTACATATAACTTTCTGAGTTGTGGATGCATAGATTAGTATGTCGAATGAGTTCAACATATTTCTTCCGGATAACCCATGCAGAAAGGTAGGGTTGGCAGAGTCACAACATAGAATGGAGAACTCATCAGGAGCACTCTGTCGTGACCTTTTGGTTCAAACGAACTCCTGCCAAGAATGGTTCATGATAATTGGAAGAAGGATGTACCACGAACCTCGAGGACTATCGCAAAGGTTACTAACATCCTAAAGGAACTAGCAACACTATCAACATGAGGTAAGTAGGGTGAATCTCGGGTTCAAGAACCCATGAATAGAGGTACCTACTAATACATGGCATGACGGGATGCTTTCGAGAATAATGGCCAGAATCACACATTGGGGATAAAAACATGGCTAGATCGCTAGGTGACTCCCTAAAACACCTAGGCCATAAAAATAGCTCCAACATATATGTTGAGGCAATAGAGTACCTCAACTCATCGATTAGTGTGGTTGAACTGTCCCAAAGGGACATCAGGAACAGGAGGAAGGGATTTGCAAATGCATCAGACTATTTAGAAACCTGGGATGACTCGGACAGCATAACGGCTGTGAATGCTCAAAATATTTGAGACATCCTGCAAAATAGTGGCATGACCACTCAACATCATCATATCAAGGTTCTAGGATCAACTGTGAACATATGGAAGTAGTAGGAACTGAACTGAGGCTTGAACTCAACAATCCTAGGCAAGTACAGTTTAGTAACACATCATCCTGAGAGATAGAAGAGAAACCTAGTTCTTAACCCCGTAGAAAAGATAAGATGACACAGATCAGAAGGTCATGAGGATAAGGAGTAAAAAGAGCCTTACGTTCCCTTCCACAATCAATTCCCTTACATAGCTAAAGCATTTCTAGACTCGACTTCGACCAATTTGGCTTGGTAATCCTATAGGCAGTCAGGCTCTGATACCAACGCTGTCAGGACCCCGATTCCAAGTCACATCGATCTAGCCGGTAACACCTCATATCACTTTGTGGCCTCACGCACGGTATTCCCACGGGTGTCGCCTTACCATGGCCCGAGACCGTTTGCGCCTTTTGGCTCACGTATATGATAGTGTCGCTAGCATCCATATGACAGAGAACCCGGGCCGACATGGCTAGTCGTGAACCCAAAGCGGCACTAACCTATGGGGACAGGCATACATGAATCACATCGAGTATGTCGGTCAGCAGCGTGTGAATCCGGGCTGTAGCACTGGGCTAACTGGACTCCGGGAACCCGGGCTGTAGCAGGCTAGGCAGGACTCCGGATGTCACCGCGTGACATTTCCCTGAAGGGACAGACACATGAACGAAGTGAAACACATGCCGGCCAGTCAAGTGTCCTGAGCAATAGTGCTGGGCTAGCGGGACTCCGGTGAATCGGGCTGTAGCGGACTACTATGGCTCATGGAAGCACAAGACTACATTTCCCCATAAGAGAGACTGCCAAGGATAAACAACTAGATTGTCGGATCCCACACATACCAAGCATTTCAATCATACACACAATATGCTCGATATGTGTAAATACAACACGGCATCACAACAAGACTCTATGACTCAAGTATTTATTCATTAGGCTCCGAGGAGCGAGATATTACAAACATGGGTCTCATGACCCAACATTCAGAGCATACAAGTCAAAGCACATGCGGAAGCTTAATATGTCTGAGTACAGACATCTACAAATGAAAAAGGCTGAGAAGCCTGACTATCTACCAGATCCTGTCGAGGGCACAAGATCGTAGCTGAGGTAACAAGCTAAACATCGAAGTCCACACGGAACTACTAGCGAGACTGACATCTCTCTGCAAAAACATAAAATAGGCAAACGTGAGTACAAATGTACCCAACAAGACTTACATCAGAACTAACTACATATGCATCGGTATCAACCAAGGGGATAGTGAAGTTTAACTGCATCAAGCCAGCTTTGACTCAGTGGCTAACCTAAAATATGACTGCAAGCAACTCTTTTGAGGTGGCGCACACGAGTCCACATATTCACCATTAAATACACCACTATGGAACCGCTCCCGTCTACCTACGAGAAGCCATCCATAGCACTCACACTTATCTTGCGAGTTTTAGAGTATCCACTTTCACTTGTCTATGAACTATGCAAGGGGTCCAAGTTTCCATATCCGAGGAATCCGGCTATTCGAATAGATAATGATAACCCTGCAGGGGTGTACTTCTTCACACATGCTCCCACCACTTACCACCATATACACGTCATGTATCTCGGCAACCTTCAAGCGGAAGCCTGGCGAGGGTGTCGGCCACGGCCTACCTAAACACTTAAGTCTCTAATCCGTTTATCGCCTATCCAGGTTCCATCCGCAGGGAGTCCGGCTGAGGTTTCCACATACGGCCCCGAACGATGTGAACAGGGTTCCCGAGACACCAAACGGGCGCCCGGTACACCATGCCACGGTGTATCTACCGCAACATAGCCCACCCCTAGGGTCAGCGCTACGCACGGCCGCCAACACATAACCTACAAACACCAGAAACTAGTTGCAACTCCTGGACAGAGTACTAGGGTGATTAAGAAGCCGAGAGGGTCAATTAAGGATCTCAATGAGTGGTAGTAGCTGGTCATGGATCACAGACACAGAACTCAGTTCCTGAGGACGGTTTCAATGAGACAACCCACCATGTACTCCTACATGGCCTCTCACCGCTACCTTTACCAAAACGTGTTCACACACTTAGCTCACACACAGTAGGACATGTTCATCACTGTTCCAATTCACCCCCGATGTATCAGACCTGACTCAACTCTAAGTAGTAGCAGGCATGACAAACAAGCATGAATGAGTAGGCACGTCAGGGCTCAAACAACTCCTACTCATGTTAGTGGGTTTCATCTATTTACTGTGGCAATGACAGGTCATGCGGAGGACAAGGGGTTCAACTACCGCAACAAGTAACAGATGATCGTTGTTGTCCTAATGCTGTAAAAGAGAGCAGGAGCGAGAGAGTGGGCTTGTATTAGAATGAACAAGGGGGTTGTGCTTGCCTGGCAGTTCTGAAGATAGTAAAGCTCTTCATCGGTGTCATCGAACTCATCGCCGAAACATACACCTACCGAGGGGGAACAACCACCGGCAAACAAGAGGGAACACAATCAATGCAATGCAACAATATGATGCATGATCATGACATGGCAATATGATGGGATTTGAGCTAATGCAACTAGTAGCAGAAAGGTTTGGGTTGATTTGAACTCAAGGTTCAAATTCAAATTCAAACTATGAATTCAAATAGTGCATTATCATGTTTTGGACTAAACAGTGAGGTTAAGTTGTTCAAACATGCATGAAAATTCCATATTCAGATTCCTTGAATTTTTCTGATAATTTTTCATACATAATTTATTTCATTTGGAGTTACGGTTTATTTTCTATGCTTTTTAGAAGTTTTGGGCATTTTCTGGAATTTTCTGAATAAACTTAAATCCAGAAAGTGATTTACTACGTCAGCATGACCTCACAGTGACGTCAACAGGTCAACGGCTCGGTCCAGGTCAAACCTGACATGTGGGGCCCATTGGTCAGTCACACAGTTAGTTAATAACTAACTCAGATTAGTTTACGTGCTACGCTAGGTTAGTCAGCAGGCTAGGGCCCACCTGTCACTGAGTGAGGGGGTTAATTAGCGGGATCATCAGCGGCTAATGATGTGACACGTCACCAGCCACCGGAGTTGAACTCCGACGACCTCACAGTGCGGCGGTGGCTCACCGGAATCGCGCTATGGGCGTCGGTTGGACGTGCCGAGGGCACCAGGCGATAGCCCTTGCTCCCGCGCATCTAGCGGAGGTAGCAGCAGGTCACGGGATCACCGGAATCGACGCCGGCGACGAGCTGGGTGGCGGTGGCGCTCGGGCACAAATGGGAAGTGGTGCTACGGTGCACAAGAGGGCGAGCTGGTGGGCGTTATCGTCTCCTAGGAGCATGGTGAGTTCGGTGACACGCTCGAATGCGAGCACCAGCGATCGTGGCTGCGGCGGCGACATGGACGGTGGCCGAAAGCTCACGGCTCCGGCGATTGGCGTGGTACAGCGAGCAAAATCGTGCGGGGAGAGAGAGGAATCGAAGAGGACCTCACGGTGGCGTCGATGGCAGTCTCAGTGGGCTCGGGGACGGCTTGGTGACGACGAAACGACGGCGGCGATCTCGGGCGGCCGATGATGAAGACGATGGCGGTGGCGACGTTCCAGGCTCTCCCGGCTCGCGTGGCTCGTCGAGGACGAAGATGACAACATGGAGGAGCTCTCCAACACGTCGGGCGGTCGAGGGGACGGCGGGGAGCGCATGGCCAGCGTACGGCGGCGACGGTGACGTTCGGTTTCGAAGAGAGAGGCGGCAGAGGCGGGGATGAGGATGGAAGAGAGTGAGCGAGGGGTCAGGGGGTGCGTGGCGTCCATAGCGACGTCCGGGAGGTGGTAAGCAGGCAGGAGGTGGCCTGTGCGTGGCCAGCAGGCGGCGAGCACGCGCCCCTGTCCTTCTGTCCAAGGAGGAAGACGACATGGGGCAACGGTGGTGGGCTGGGCCGCCAGCTACAATACCGGGCCTATTGGTGGGCGCCAGGTAAGCTTCTGCCAGGTAAGTCCTTCTCTCTCTCTTTTTATTTTTATTTCTGTTTTCTATTTATTTTGCTCTATTTTGATTTAGTAATAATACTAACCCATTTGATAAAATCCTGAAAATAATTTTAGGCACCTTTGAAATATTTCCCAACAGCCCTCAAGTACTTTCAGGATTATTTGGACAATTAAAAATATTTATAATATTTAAATGTCCAAATTCAAATACTTATGGATTAATTCAAAAATCCAAAGTGTCCTAGAAAAATGTGCACCATTTTTGGCAGAGGTTCTAGACCAATCCAAAGATGATGAACATTTTTGGGAAGGCATTTTGGGTTGATTGAAAATATTTTATTTGAACCTAGTTGAATTCCTTCTGATGCTAGGGTTTGGTCAATCCCTATTTCAACTTAAATAGAATTTAAACATGATGCAACAAGATGCAAAACACCAGGCAGTACCATAAGCTAGGGATGTGACAGGTGCAACAAAGTAGCGTAAGGATTTCCCTTAGTTTTTGAGAACCAAGGTATCAATCCAGTAGGAGGCTACGCGCCAGTCCCTCGCACCTACACAAAACAAATAAATCCTCGCAACCAATGGGATAAGGGGTTGTCAATCCCTACACGGTCACTTACGAGAGTGAGATCTGATAGATATGGTAAGATAATATTTTTGGTATTTTTATGATAAAGATGCAAAGTAAAATAAAAGAAATGAAAATAACTAAGTATTGGAAGATTTAATATGATGAAGATAGACCCGGGGACCATAGGTTTCACTAGTGGCTTCTCTCAAGAGCATAAGTATTTTATGGTGGGTGAACAAATTACTGTTGAGCAATTGACAGAATTGAGCATAGTTATGAGAATATCTAGGTATGATCATGTATATAGGCATCATGTCCAAGACAAGTAGACCGACTCCTGCCTGCATCTACTACTATTATTCCCCACATCGACCGCTATCCAGCATGCATCTAGAGTATTAAGTTCATAAGAACAGAGTAACGCCTTAAGCAAGATGACATGATGTAGAGGGATAAACTCATGCAATATGATGAAAACCCCATCTTGTTGTCCTCGATGGCAACAGTTCAATATATGCCTTGCTGCCCCTAATGTCACTGGGAAAGGACACCGCAAGATTGAACCCAAAGCTAAGCACTTCTCCCATTGCAAAGAAGATCAATCTAGTAGGCCAAACCAAACTGATAATTCGAAGAGACTTGCAAAGATAACCAATCATACATAAAAGAATTTAGAGAAGATTCAAATATTGTTCATAGATAAACTTGATCATAAACCCACAATTCATCGATCTCAACAAACACACCACAAAAAGAAGATTACATCGAATAGATCTCCACAAGAGAGGGGGAGAACTTTGTATTGAGATCCAAAAAGAGAGAAGAAGCCATCTAGCTAATAACTATGGACCTGAAGGTCTGAGGTAAACTACTCACACTTCATCGGAGAGGCTATGGTGTTGATGTAGAAGCCCTCCGTGATCGATGCCCCCTCCGGCGGAGCTCCGGAAGAGGCCCCTAGATGGGATCTCATGGATACAAAAAGTTAGGATGGTGTAATTAGGGTTTTGGCTCCGTATCTGATCGTTTGGGGGTACGTAGGTATATATAGGAGGAAGAAGTACGTCGGTGGAGCAACAGGGGGCCCATGAGGGTGGAGGGCGTGCCTGGGGGGGGGGAGGGGGTAGGCGCGCCCCCCTACCTCGTGGCCTCCCTATTGGTTGCTTGACGTAGGGTCCAAGTATCCTGGATCTTGTTCGTTCCAAAAATCACGTTCCTGAAGGTTTCATTCTGTTTGGACTCTGTTTGATATTCCTTTTCTTCGAAACCGTAAAATTGGCACAAAAAAACAGCAATTCTGGGTTGGGCCTCCGGTTAATAGGTTAGTCCCAAAAATAGTATAAAAGTGGATAATAAAGCCCAATAATGTCCAAAACAAAAGATAATATAGCATGGAGCAATCAAAAATTATAGATATGTTGGAGACCTATCACTACGTCGTTGCATGTGCATCATTTTCTATGATCGGATGGTCCAACGTCACCTATTTTTTTTCTTCTATTGTTGGAGGTAAAGCTACTTCATGGAGTCGAATCTTGTACTTGGTTCAAACAAGAAATAACGTGGGGTTGGGGGAATTTAGTGTGTAGTACATCGGACTTGGTACAAACAGGAAGGAAAGGGGGTGAAAGTAGTACAGACTGGTCATCCAACCGGTCTCTTGGTCGAAAAGGGAAATATAGGGGTAACGATGTACACAGTGGTATGACCAGGACTAGATTTTCTATCCACGCATAGGAGTAGGTGGCTAGAGTGAACAAAAATGGGACCAACCCAGATATGTTTCTTGGATGTTTGTTTCTCGGGGCAACAAACTATGAATCACCACTTTATGCCCCTGTTTAGGTACATGGTGCTGGACTGCTGGTGCACCCACTGTCCCATGCCCTTATACCAAATATTTAGCTGTTCTTAATCTAATGCCCCTGGTAAAAATGAATCCATGCCACTGTTATAAGCCATGACAAGTTTAGCCAAATGTTTTTGCCTGTAATTGTTTGAGACTCCGACTATTTGCTCTGTAGCTTTTTGTGCAAACAGGGATATCCATTTCACCTGGTTGCTGTTGTGACCTTTTGGTGCACTGCACAAAACTTTTCTTAAAAGAAGTGACTTTTGTGCTGTTTAACTGGAATGTCAGAATGGAATAGTTGGTTCATTTCAGTGGAACTGCACAAAGGGAGATCTGTGTTCCAATCCTCATCATCCATATTGGCACGATAACCTTCCTTTAGGTAAGAATGATATTTAATGCATGTGTTCATCTCTATTTTGCGACTGCCATGAGAAAATAATGCTATTTTTTACTAGTACACTTGTACTCCCTCACTGACAAAACCAATTCTGAAATAGAAGGCCAATCATGTACTTGGTTTCACCAACTGGTGAGGAGACTGAGAAACAGAGCAAGAAGAGGAAGAAGAAGAAGAGTAAATAGTGCCAAGGAGATCTTGCTGAAGCCAGAGGCCTCAGTCGAGGCCATTCAAGGGCTCCGGTAATGACTACCTTTCATGTGAGACGATCATCTAGGGAGCCCTTCCACTTATGTTGTCTCACTTAATTAATTAGGAGTACTTAAGTACCACTAATTTATTGCTGCCTAATTTTCCTGTCGGAGTTAAACAAATCTTTAGTAGCACCATATATATGCTGAATCATGTACGTGTGTATGTTTGTCTATGAGGTGAATCATGTGGTGGAGCAGGGAGGGAATGCTAACTTTACCCATTAAGATAATGAGGGTGCTTCTATTTCTTAGCGTATGTTTCATCAACTAGTCCCACTATTATAGTAATCTCACTCTGTCAATATATGTGCCAATAGGGATGCTCGATTTTGGTGGAACTGCACAAAAACTTTGGGTGCTTCATTGCCTCGACAGCTTCCTTCCTTTCCTGTTAGTCGCTAATCTCGGCTTGCATTCTTCGTTTGCTATCAGTCACTTGGCTTATCTCGGCTTCCAGTCAAATGAAATAGTAATTGATATGCTACCTCACACAGGTTGGTACTGGTCTTTATCCTGATTATTGTGCTTGTCATATGTATTGGTAATTTGGTATTGTGCTACTGTTTGCCGATTTCATAAAGGAGTAACTTGGAGCCTGAACTCACGGGCAAATCATTACATCGGGTGATTTCAGTAGAACTGCACAAAGAGATCAGATGGACAGGTACTTATGTTGCTGCTATATACTCCAAAGTTCACTCAGACAAGCATCGATGTTGACAAGAAGAAGTGCCTATATTCATTCGAGTATCAACCAGCGTCAACCAATTGTCAAACTCCAAGTATTAGGAGAGTGAACGCCAAAAATATTGCTTGGCGCATAGCCCAGAAAAACACAGTCCAGCCTTTGGTCCCAACTTGTGCCTTTTGTTTATCTGCACATATGGTAGCGAACTGTATGGCATAGAGTCTAAAGATTGCAGACAAGTTGGTTGACGCATATATTCATCTGGCACTTAATTAGTCTGCACGCCAGGGATGCTCCATTTCAGTTGAACTGCACAAAAAATTTGGGTGGTTCATTTTCTCAACCGCCTCCTTTCTCGTCTACAATGTAGAATTTTGGCAAGATACAGGACCAAGATGAGCCAGTAAACTAGTTGGATGAAAGTAGTGGCCAATTTGCTCAAACCTCCCTCGGCACGAGGCCACTATTTGAGGATAAACCTACAAGCAAAGTTCAGATTGTCTGTGCTGCCTCTTATGTACTCGAAAGTTTACTCATAGAATCATTAATTTTAGCAAGAAGTACCTCCGACTGAACACCATTTACCAGTCTGCAATGTAGAATTTTGGCGAGCTACATGACCAAGATGAGCCAGTGAACTAGTTGGATGAAAGTAGTGGCCAAGTTGCTCAAACTCCCTCGGCACGAGGCCACTATTTGAGGATAAACCTACAAGCAAAGTTCATATTGTCTGTGCTGCCTCTTATGTACTCGAAAGTTTATTCGTACAAGCATTAATTTTAGCAAAAAGTACCTCCGACTGAACACCATTTACCAATCTGTACCCTAGGTAATTAAAGTTCGTCCATGGATCATGTTGGCTGTGATATCAATCATTTGGATGCATAAACATACTGAACATGTGTATATCTGAATCTTTTTGTGAATTATCTATGAATATTGTTGTGTGATCTATCAATCATTTGGATCCATAGACATGCTGAACTTGTGTATATATGAATCTTTTGAGTTGTTGATAGTGAATGTTGGCTATGAATATGAACGTGTCCTGTGAACTTGAGTTTGATACAAATGTTTACCTTTTCTGTTGTGCTTGTGTGTGAACTTGTTAGTATGCCTACTGTGGGGTATGTGACGTGTGGGTGTCAATGGCACACCTTCTTCCCGAGAAGAATTGCACCTGTTTTGTTAGGGTAGCAACGGCGCATCAGCTCTTTTTAATCTTTTTGCTCTGTCTTGCCCCCTCCCCCGCTCAACCCCTACCGTAATGTTTTTGCCCTCAAAACAAACATAGTATTGCGTTGTTTTGGGGGCTTGATGAAAAATCGAGTGCTGGTTTCTGTAGGTTGGCCCGCCCAGCAAATGGGCTGCTGGTCCACCACGGACTGGGAGGCTAAAAATACAAGTTGTATGGTGCAGAGGCAAGTAAAAAACGCCATCGAGAGCCATCCACTAAAGAAAAAAAATCTCTCCTGATGTGCTTCTTCAGCCGTGCCGCCGGCCCCCTCTATAATCCAGTTCGCTCAGGGATATGGTATCATTTTTTTCCAGAGGGTGAACAAGTATCAGCTAGGCCTAGCTAGGTTTTGTATTTTAACATGCGTAGCCCACGACATACGGGTGACAGTGGTTTCAACTTATTTTTTGAGGTCCATACCGGCCTATGGGCTTTTTCTTAAAGATCGGCAGCCCAATATATTTTTTAACCACATTATATATATTAATATTATTACTATTATCATATATACATTATGAAAACATCCCACGTGTTATTAACTTATAAAATTAAATGTTTAACAGAAGTTGGCAAGGAAAATCCTGGTTGTTTTTGACTCACAGGCAAGGAAAATCCTTGTGATTGCGTACAAAAGCTTGCGAAGATTTTAAGGACCAATGTAATAATAACGCGCTCATTTTTATTTTGAGCAATAACTCGCTAATTTGTTAACTATGTATATAAAAATGTGCTTCTCCGGTTTATTTTTGATATTAATTTCTCCTTCTAACATAACATTATATATATAACGAGCCCAGCTAATTCGTGTATTTGAAGGAAGTGCAAATGGGCTGGGATTTCTTAGATAATATAAATGGGCAGCATTGACGCGAAATTATTTGTTCACCCAGCCCAGCAAATGGACTGTACATTCTAGAAAACATAGGTTAAATATAGGCCACATTTTTGCAGGCTGACATGTGGGCCAATAGGTCGAAGCCTACGCAGGGCATTGTCAACTTGGTCGGCATGCACCTTCAATCTCTCGTCTTCTTCCTCCAGCGTCGCTGGGACCGCCTGGTCCGGCCTCTGGCGGTTAGCGGCTTTGTCTAGCACGAAGTGCTACCCACTGCCGGCCAGGCTATCCCTCCACCCCTCCACACCTCCTGTTATTCTCCACCGACTGCAGCCCCACGCCGCACCAGAATCGGTTATAACCCTTCTCCTCCACTCAATCTGCGACTCCATTGCCGCGTCTTCCCATTTCCGAGTCGTTCCCGTCCGGGGCATCGCCGTCGTCCACCTCCTCGCTGCGCTCGGTGCGGCGTGGTCAACAAACGAGAGTCATTGGAAGAGGACTGTACGTGGAGAGCCTGACGGATGGGACTCACGAGGTCCATGGTCGCACGCAAGGAAAGTTCCTCCTTATTAAGCTGAAAAGAAATGTTTCCTCCACCTGACAGCTGGGACCCACCGGCTGTATCTTCGCACGGAAGGAAGTGCCTCCTTGTTATGCGAAAAAATTTATTCCTCCCGTTGACAGCTGGGACCCGTCAGATTTGATGGCTGACTTGTGGGCCTACTAAGCAGACGTGTACGCAGGGCTTTGTCAACTTAATTAACAAATGATTCTAGCAGCTGGACCGTTAGATGTTAATCCAATGGCCATGCTCCTTCTTCAACCTCTGTTCTTGCTCCTGTCTCCCGTGGGCGGCACCGCGGCTGTGCTGCCGCGCACCCGAACCAGTCAAGTTTCCCACTCCTCTCCATCTATGACTCCACTGCCCCGTCTTCCCCATCTCCGGGTCGTTCCAGTCTGGGGCCTCACCGTCGTCCACCGGCCTTTGGTGCGCTCGGCATGGTGTGGTCAATGTGGTCAACAACCGAGAGTCATCGGAACATGACTGTACGTGAGAGGCTGACAGTGGGGACGCACCACGCCCATGGACGCATGCATGCAATGGAATGCGGCGTGGTCAACATGGTCAAGGAACGACTTCCATCGGAAGTGGTCTGTACGTGGAGAGGTTGATAGCTGGGTCCACAGCCGTAGCAAGGAAGTGCCTCCTTATTACGCGGAAAATAATGATTCCTCCACCTAACAGCAGGGACCCACCGTACGAGCCACCGTATTTTGCGAAAAAATGTTTCCCCCTGACTGCTGGGACCCACCGAATGGGTCACCGTATTTCACGAAAAAATGTTTCCCCCGCTGTCAGCTCGGACCCACCGTAAGTGCCTCCTTATTACACACAAAAAATGAATACTCCCCCTGCTAGTTAGCACCCACCTTGGTGGGTGGCTGACTTGTGGGCCTACTAAGTTGACGGGGACAAAGTGCTTTGTTAACTTAGTCAATATGAACGATTCTAGCTCCAGTGACCGTACGATGTCCATCCAACGGCCGTAGTGCTTCTTCAACCTCTGGTCTTCTTGCTCCAGCCGCCCAAAGCAGCGCCGGTCGTGCCGCATGCTCCTACCTCCCATGGCCGGCTGTGCTGCCGCGGAGATCTCACCACCCCCTACTATTCCCACCGCTGGCCAGGCCCTACGGCGACAGCAGCCTCACACCGCAGCCGAACCAGTGAACCCTCGTACCCCTCTCCGCGCGGGCTTCCACTACCGCGTCTTCCCCGGCTCCACGTCGTCCCCATCCTAGGCCTCGCCGTCGTCCACCGCCCTGGTGCTCTCGGTGCACCGTGGTGAATGTGGTCAAGGAACGACTTCCATCAGAAGAGTACTGTACATGGAGATGCTGACAGCTGGGTCCACGGCCCCAGCAAGGAAGTGCCTCCTTATTACGCGCAAAATAATTATTCCTCCACCTGACAGCGGGGACCCACCGGACGGGCCACCGTATTTCGCGAAGAAAATGTTTCCCCTTGACTACTGGGACCCACCAGCTACATCTTCGCACGCAAGGAAGTGCGTCCGAGCAAAAAAACGATTCGCCCCCTGACTGCTGGGACCCACCAGCTACATCTTCGCACGCAAGGAAGTGCGTCCGGGCAAAAAAATGATTCGCCCCCTGATTGCTGGGACCCACCAGCTACATCTTCGCACGCAAGGTAGTACCTGATAGTCGGGACCCACCTGGTCAAAACGTACGTAGCGTTGTCATTCTGGTCGCGAACATGTACATACATATTGGTCGATGTAGAGGCGCGCAGGTGCGCACATAGCATGTACATGTACGTACAGCGGCCAGGGTGCAAGAAAGTAAATACGACCATGTACGTACATACGGGCGAGGTCTCGAACGCCTACTCGCGCGTACGTACGGCCAGGGCTCGTGTACATGGCTGGGTCGGAATGGAGAAACAGCGTCGTCGTCGTGTTCATGGGGAGCCAACCGACTGGGTCGAAACAAAATGCGTCGTCGTGTTCATCGGGAGGGCTTGGATGGAACAACCGATGGAAACGAGGCCTGGCGTACCGCAGAACGGAGGAAACGGCCTTGTGTACGACCGGCCACGTTCGAAACGGGATCCTGTTCATCGGGAGGGGTCTGGCGTACCGCAAAATGGAGGAAACGGACCTCCTACAGTCGAAACAGGGGTCCTGTTGATCGGGAGGGGTGTGGCGTACCGCAAAATGGAGGAAACGGACTTGTGTTGGGGCCCATCGGTCGAAACGGGGGTCCTGTTCATCGGGAGGGGTGTGGCGTACCGCAAAACGGGACTCCACAGGATACTGTTCATCTCCATTGTCGACCCCCTCCAGCCTCCATGGGCTACTATTCATCCACCGTCGACCTCCTCCAGCCTCCACATGCGACTGTTCATCCGCGGGCTCCTGTTCATCCAGCCTCCACCGCGCGCTACTCCACCGGCTACTGTTCAACCAACCCTCTCCATGGGCTCCTGTTCAACCACCCCTCCACGGGCTACTGTTCATCCTGCCCTCCACCATCTACTGTTCATCCTGCCCTCCACGGGGTGGTCCTGTTCATCCTGCCCTCCATGGGGTGGTCCTGTTCATCCTGCCCTCCACGGGGTCCTGTTCATCCAGCCCTAACCGGCTCGATCGATCGGGGTACTGTTCATCAGAGGCAACA
>NC_041384.1:44503668-44520419 GCF_002162155.2 Triticum dicoccoides | reverse complement strand
AACGCTCACTGGTCATCCAGAGGCAGCATCGATCGGCTTCAGTTAGCAGCAGTAGCGAAGGAATCGCTCGATCGGGTTCAGTTAACATGCATCGATTGATCGCTCGGGTTCAGTAACGCGTAGCCTGCAGTGCAATCGCTCGGGTTCAGTTAGAGCCCAACGCCTCGCTCGGGTTCAGTTAGAGCCCAACGCCTCATACACACACGCGTATGTACTAGAGGAACGCGCATCGCTCGGCCCCCGACCACCCACCGTAACCAGGGACTCCCCGATATTTTCCGCGCCTTGGCTTCTACCACGGGTTTTCCCGTCATGGACGGCCCAAAGAATGTCATGCAGCTGCGTCTCCGGCCCACCCAGGACGAAAATCCCATTTTCTGTCATGATTTTTTGTCATAGAAGTAGGACCCCACTACATCTATGATGATACCGGATTTTGTCACAATTATCATCATAGAAGTGTCATAGGTATGACAGAAAAAAAATTTGTTTGGCCCAAAATGTCACGGATGTGTCTTTTTTTGTAGTGAGGCCCCCCTGACGTGTATTTTTTTATATATTCCAAAATAATTCTCCGTTGATTTTCAGGTCATTCTGAGAACTTTTATTTCTGCACAAAAATAACACCATGGCAATTCTGCTGAAAATAGCGTCAGTCCGGGTTAGTTCCATTCAAATTATGCAAGTTAGAGTCCAAAACAAGGGCAAAAGTGTTTGGAAAAGTAGATACGATGGAGACGTATCAACTCCCCCAAGCTTAAACCTTTGCTTGTCCTCAAGCAATTCAGTTGATAAACTGAAAGTGATAAAGAAAAACTTTTACAAACTCTATTTGCTCTTGTTGTTGTAAATATGTAAAGCCAACATTCAGGTTTTCAGCAAAGATTATAAACTAACCATATTCACAATAACACTTAGGTCTCATGTTTACTCATATCAATGACATAATCAACTAGCGAGCAATAATAATAAATCTCGGATGACAACACTTTCTCAAAATAATCATGATATGACATGACAAGATGGTATCTCGCTAGCCCTTTCTGAGAGCGCAAAACATAAATGCAGAGCACCTTTAAAGATCAAGGACTGACTAGACATTGTAATTCATGGTAAAAGAGATCCAGTCAAGTCATACTCAATGTAAACTAACAGTAATGAATGCAAATGACAGCGGTGCTATCCAACTGGTGCTTTTTAATAAGAGGATGATGACTCAACATAAAAGTAAATGGATAGGCCCTTCGCAGAGGGAAGCAAGGATTTGTAGAGGTGCCAGAGCTCGGTTTTGAAATAGATATGAATAATATTTTGAGCGGTATACTTTCATTGTCAACATAACAACCGAGAGATCTTGATATCTTCCACGCTACACACATTATAGGCGGTTCCCAAACAGAATGGTAAAGTTTATACTCCCCATCCACCAACAAGCATCAATCCATGGCTTGCTCGAAACAATGAGTGCCTCCAACTAACAAGAGTCCCGAGGGAGTTTTGTTTGCAGTTATTTTGATTTGATTTGCATAAAGCATGGGACTGGGCATCCCGATGACCAGCCATTTTCTCGTGAGTGAGGAGCGGAGTCCACTCCTCTTGAGAATAACCCGCCTAGCATGGAAGATACAAACGACCCTAGTTGATACATGAGCTATTCGAGCATACAAAACAGAATGTTTATTTGAAGGTTTAGAGTTTGGCACATACAAATTTACTTGGAACAACAGGTAGATACCGTATATAGGTAGGTATGGTGGACTCATATGGAATAACTTTGGGGTTTATGGAGTTGGATGCACAAGCACTATTCCCGCTTAGTACAGGTGAAGGCTAGAAAAAGACTGGGAAGCGACCAGCTAGAGAGCGACAACAGTCATGAACAAGCATTAAAATTAATCAACACAGAATGCAAGCATGAGTAGGATATAATGCACCATGAACATAAATATCGTAGAGGCTATGTTGATTTTGTTTCAACTACATGCATGAACATGTGCCAAGTCAAGCCACTCAAATCGTTCAAAAGAGGATACCACCCTATCATACCACATCACAACCATTTTAATAGCATGTTGGCATGCAAGGTAAACCATTATAAGCTCCTAGCTAATTAAGCATGGCATAAGCAATTACAATCTCTAATTGTCATTGCAAACATGTTTATTCATAATAGGCTCAATCAGGAATGATGAACTAATCATATTTACAAAAACAAGACAGGTCGAGTTCATACCAGCTTTTCTCATCTCAATAAGTTCATCATATAATCATCATTATTGCCTTTCACTTGCACGACCGAATAGTGTGGAAAATAATAATAGCGCACGTGCATTGGACTAAGCTGGAATCTGCAAGCATTCAATTCAAGTGAGAAGACAAGGTAATATGGGCTCTTTGTTAGATCAACAATAATGCATATATGAGCCACTCAACATTTTCATTATGGTCTTCTCCTCTCGACCCCCAAAGAATAAGAAATAAAACTATTTACATGGGAAAGCTCCCAACAAGCAAAAGAAGAACGAGAAATCTTTTTGGGCTTTCTTTTTAATTACTACTACTACATCATGAAAAGTAAACTAGCTAAAAAGCTACAACTAATTTTTTTGTTTTATTAAGGTTTATCAAACACACAAGAAGAAAGCATAAAAAGGAAAATAAACTAGCATGGATATTACAATGAAAAAGTATGAGCACCGACAACTAGCATGAGTGTGTGAATATGAATGTAATGTCGGTGAGAAATACGTACTCCCCCAAGCTTAGGCTTTTAGCCTAAGTTGGTCTATGTCCACGGCTGGCCTAGCGGATATCCAAAGTAATACTTGGGTCGTACTGAGATGCAGCAGCAATTGCCTGATGAGCTGCAGCTTGGAGGCGAGCTGTCTCCGCCCTCCTCTCATACTCGGTCGCCTCCTCCTTGGTTATAAAATATCGCCCCTTTGCCTGAAAGTCAAATAAAATAGGAGCAGGGAGGGCGACGTGATAGGTGAGTCGTCTCTCAAAGATTAGTCGGTACTGGAGGAACTGATCATTCCTCTCAACAAACTGATGACGAACCATATATAGCCTCATAATCTAAATAATAAGGAGGTAACTCAATATCATCTCCACGTATGGGTATCTCAAGAAAGTTAGTCATACGAGTTGCATAAATTCCACCAAAGAAATCTCCATGAAGATGGTTATTATGCAACCTACGTGCAACAATGGCTCCCGAATTATAATGTTTATCTCCTAATACAGCACTCTTGAGAACACTGAGATCAGGGACACACATGTGACATGCTTCATCCTTACCATTGATGCACCTACCTATGAAGAGAGCAAAATAATATATAGTAGGAAAATCAATGCTCCCTATGGTAGCTTGTGGTATATCTCTGGACTCTCCCACAGTTATACTAGCAAGAAAATCTCTAAATTCATTTACGAGGTTCACTAACATCACCCCACTGAGGGAGTTTACAAGAAGTGTTAAAATCTTCTAAGTCCATGGTATAAGATTTATCATAAAGATCAAACAGGACAGTTTGGGAATTGCGTGATGATGAGAATTTAAACCTTCTCACAAATGAATCAGTTAAATAGAGGTATTGATGGCACTTATCTGCCTCGAAGCTCTCCATATCAGCATTACACACATATGCATCAAATTCCCCTTTAATTCCTGCTTGGATCATGAAATCCTCTAACGGCCATTCACAAGGCCACACTTGAGCGTCTCTTGGTGGTTCCTCGTCTGCATCGTGTATTGCGGGCCTGGGTCCTTGCATCCTTGAAGAACCACCTTGGTACATTTTCCTAAACATATTAATTCATCTGAAAAATTTCTAAATTTTTTAGTAACTTCAAAATAAAAGTGAACCAAACTCAACAAAATTGATAGCAACTACTCCTACAAGTGCCTAGAGGCTATATCATGCATTAGAACTACTTGGGACCATATAAATTTGACATGCAAGCTCAAGAACAAGGTCACCTAAGCAGCAAAAATTTGCAATGAATAAAGCACTAGAACAAAAACTAATTGGACCATTGGAGGAGTCACATACCAAGGAACAATCCCCCAAAGAAGTTTTGTGAATAGAGCTTTGAGCAAGGAGTACGAAAATGGCAGCAAAATGAGCTTGGACTCGGGTTTGAGCTGGTTGGCGATTTTTGTGGGAGGAAGAAGGAGTGTGTGGTAGCTGGAATAAGTGGAGGGGAGCCACCATGGGCCCACGAGGCAGGGGGTGCGCCCAGGGGGGTGGGCGCGCCCTGGACCCTCGTGGCCAGGTGCTTGCTCCCCCTGATGAGTTCTCAGTGCCAAAAATCATATTTAATTTTTAGGGCATTTGGAGAACTTTTATTTTTGGGGTATTTTTTATTGCATTGATAATTCAGAAAACGGACAGAAAAATACTATTTTTGCTTTATTTAATATAAATAACATGAAGTAAAAAGAGGGTACAGAGATTTGTGCCTTCTAACTTCATTCATCAAAAGGAATCCACTAACAAGGTTGATCAGGTCTTGTTAACAAACTCATTTCGAATAACACGGAACCGGAGAAACTTCAAATAACACTATGTTACCTCAACGAGGATATGCATGTCCCCAACAATAAGAATATCATATTTACTCTTGACAGTAGGGAGAGGAAATTCAAAACCTCCAATAGTAATTGTTGAAAATTTTCCAATAGAATTGATACTTTGGACTTGAGGTTGTTTCCTTAGAAAGTGTACCGTATGCTCATTACCATTAACATGAAAAGTGACATTGCCTTTGGTGCAATCAATAACAGCCCCTGCAGTATTCAAAAAGGGTCTTCCAAGAAAAATATACATACTATCGTCCTCGGGAATATCAAGAATAACAAAGTCTGTTAAAATAGTAATGTTTGCAACCACAACAGGCACATCCTCACAAATACCGACAGGTATAGCAGTTGATTTATCTGCCATTTGCAAAGATATTTCAGTAGGTGTCAACTTATTCAAATCAAGTCTACGATATAAAGATAGAGGCATAACACTAACACCGGCTCCAAGATCACATAAAGCAGTTTTAGCATAGTTTCTTTTAATGGAGCATGGTATAGTTGGTACTCCTGGATCTCCAAGTTTCTTTGGTATTCCACCCTTAAAAGTGTAATTAGCAAGCATGGTGGAAATTTCACCTTCCGGTATCTTACTTTTATTTGTAAAAATATCTTTCATGTACTTAGCATAAGGATTCATTTTAAGCATATTAGTCAAACGCATATGCAAAAAGATAAGTCTAATCATTTCAGCAAAGTGCTCAAAATCCTCATCATCCTTTTTCTTGGATGGTTTAGGAGGAAAAGGCATGGATTTCTGAACCCATGGTTCCCTTTCTTTACCGTGCTTCCTAGCAACAAAATCTCTCGTATCATAATGTTGATTCTTTGATTGTGGGTTACCAAGATCAACAGTAGGTTCAATCTCTACATCATTGTTATTGCTAGGTTGAGCATCAACATGAACATCATCATTAACATTATCACTAGGTTCATGTTCATTACCAGATTGTGTTTCAGCATCAGAAATAGAAATATCATTGGGATTCTCAGGTGTGTCAACAACAGGTTCACTAGAAGCATGCAAAGTCCTATCATTTTTCTTTTTCTTCTTTTTAGAAGGACTAGGTGCATCAACATTAGTTCTCCGAGAATCTTGCTCAATTCTCTTGGGGTGGCCCTCAGGATACAAAGGTTCTTGAGTCATTTTACCCCCTCTAGTCATAACTCTAACAACATTATCATTTTTCTTATTGTTCAATTTATTGAGCAAATCATTCTGAGCCTTAAGTACTTGTTCTACTTGAATGGTAACCATAGAAGCATTTTTACTAATAAGTTTAAGTTCACCTTTAACATTAGCCATATAGTCACTCAAGTGTTCAATCATATAAGCATTATGTTTCAATTTTCTACCAACATAAGCATTAAAATCTTCTTGCTTAACCATAAAGTTATCGAATTCATCCAAACATTGGCTAGCAAACTTAGCAGGAGGGATTTCAGCTTTATCATATCTATAGAGAGAGTTTACGTTTACTACCTGTGTCGGGTTATCGAGACCGTGTATTTCTTCAACAGGAGGCAAATTAAGGCTGTGTATTTCTTAAATAGGTGGTAAATTCTTAACATCTTCAGCTTTTATAGCTTTTTCTTTCATAGATTTCTTTGGCTCTTGCATATCTTCGGGACTGAGAAATAGAATACCCCTTTTCTTCGGAGTTGGCTTAGGAGTTGGTTCAGGAAGTGTCCAATTATTTTCATTAGTCAACATATTATTCAATAGCAATTCAGCTTGATCAACTGTTCTTTCCTTGAAAACAAAACCAGCACAACTATCCAGGTCATCTCTGGAAGCATCGGTTTGTGCATTATAAAAGATATCAAGTATTTCATTCTTCTTGAGAGGATGATCAGGCAAAGAATTAAGTAATTGGAGAAGCCTCCCCCAAGCTTGTGGGAGACTCTCTTCTTCAATTTGCCCAAAATTATATATCTCCCTTAAAGCAGCTTGTTTCTTATGAGCGGGAAAATATTTAGCAGAGAAGTAGTAAATCATATCCTGGGGACTACGCACACAACCAGGATCAAGAGAATTAAACCATATCTTAGCATCACCCTTTAATGAGAACGAAAATAATTTAAGGATATAATAGTAGCGAGTTTTCTCATCATTAGTGAACAGGGTAGCTATATCATTTAATTTAGTAAGATGTTCCACAACATTTTCAGATTCATTGCCATAGAAAGGATCAGATTCAACCAAAGTAATTAACTCAAGATCAACAGAGAAATCATAATCCTTATCAGTAATAAAGATAGGTGAAGTAGCATAAGCAGGATCATATTTCATTCTAGCATTCAAAGATTTTTGTTTGAGCTTAGCTAATAGTTTCTTAAGATCACTTCTATCATTGCAAGCAAGAAAGTCTCTAGCAGTTTCTTCATCCATAACATAACCCTCAGGAACAATAGGCAATTCATATCTAGGGGGAGAATCTTCATCATCACTTTCATCAATATTATCAGTTTCAATAATTTCATTCTCTCTAGCCCTAGCAAGTTGTTCATCAAGAAATTCACCAAATGGCACAGTGGTATCAAGCATAGAAGTAGTTTCATCATAAGTATCATGCATAGCAGAAGTGGCATCATCAATAACATGCGACATATCAGAATTAATAGCAGAAGCAGGTTTAGGTGTCGCAAGCTTACTCAAAATAGCAGAATTGTTTGTCGCTAAGAACGGGTCCTTTCTCGAGAAGGAGTTTCTCTCGAAAGAATTGAGTGGGAGGAAGATAGAACTTGGTGAGGTTGTCGAACCTTTACTTCAACCAGAGAGTGATTCAACACAGAAAGATGTTTTCTGTGGCGCCTACGTCTGTTGAATAGGAAGTTAATGATAGTGATCATGAAGCTTCGGATCAAGTTGCTATCGAACCTCGTAGGTCGACAAGGATATGTACTACTCCTAAGTGGTATGGTAATCCTGTCTTAGATATCATGTTGTTAGACAACAATGAACCTACGAGCTATGGAGAAGCGATGGTGGGCCCGTATTCCGACAAATGGTTAGAAGCCATGAAATCCGAGATAGGATCCATGTATCAGAACAAAGTATAGACTTTGGTGGACTTGCCCGATGATCGGCAAGTCATTGAGATAAATGGATCTTTAAGAAGAAGACGGACATGGGTGGTAATGTTACCGTCTATGAAGCTCGACTTGTGGGAAAGAGTCTTTTCACAAGTTCAAGGAGTTGACTATGATGAGAATTTCTCACCCGTAGCGATGCTTAATTCCGTCGGAATCATGTTAGCATTAGCTGTCTTTTTCGATTATGAAATCTGACAGATGGATGTCAAAACAAGTTTTCTTACCAGTTTTCGTAAGAAAAAGTTGGATGTGATAAAAGGTTTTGTCGATCCTAAGGATGCTAAAAGATATGATGGCTCCAGTAATCCTTCTATGGACTAGAGCAAGCATCTCGGAGTCGAAATATATGCTTTGATGGAGTGATCAAAGGTTTTAGGTTTATACAATGTTTGCTAGAAACTTGTATTTACTAGAAAGTGAGTGGGAGCACTACAACATTTCTGATAATTATATGTGGATGACATATTGTTGATTCGAAGTAATGTAGAATTTCTGTAAAAAGCATAAACGGTTGTTTGAAGAGTGATTTTCAAAGGAAGACCTAGATAAAGCTTCTTACATATTGGGCATCAAGATCTATAGTGATAGATCTAGACGCCTGATGATACTTTCAAAGAACGCACACCTTGACATGTTTTTGAAGGAGTTCAAAATATATCAGTCAAAGAAGGGATTCTTACCTGAGTTGTAAGGTGTGAAGTTGAGTAAGACTCAAAGATTGACCACGACAGAAGAAAGAGGAAGGACGAAGGTCATCCCCTGTCCCCTATGCTTTTGTCATAGGCTCTATACGGTATGCCATGCTAAGTACCGCACCAGATGTGTGCCTTGCCACATGTCTGGCAATAGGGTACAAAGGTGATCTAGGAGTGGATCACCAGATAGCCGTCAAAATTATCCTTAGAGGAATAAGGAAATGTTTCTCGGTTATGGAGGTGATAAAGAGTTCGACGTAAAGATTTACGTCGATGCAAGCTTAACACCTATCCAGATAGCTTTGAGTAGAGATACTGGATACATATAATGGAGCAACAATTTGGAATAGCTCCAAGTGGAATGTGGTAGCAACATCTATGATATGACATAAAGTTTTGCGAAATACATAGGGATCTGAATATTGCAGACCCGTTGACTACAACCTCTCTCACAAGCATAACATGATCAAACCCAGAACTCATTGAGTGTTAATCACATAGTGATGTGACTAGATTATTGAGTCTAGTAAACTCTTTGGATGTTGGTCACATGGCGATGTGACCTGTGAGTGTCAATCACATGGCGATGTGAACTAGATTATTGACTCTAGTGCAAGTGGGAGACTGTTGGAAATAAGCCCTAGAGGCAATAATAAATTGGTTATTATTATATTTCCTTGTTCATGATAATCGTTTATTATCCATGCTAGAATTGTATTGATAGGAAACTCATATACATGTGTGGATACATAGACAACACCATGTCCCTAGTAAGCCTCTAGTTGACTAGCTCGTTGATCAATAGATGGTTACGGTTTCCTGACCATGGACATTGGATGTCGTTGATAATGGGATCACATCATTAGGAGAAGGATGTGATGGACAAGACCCAATCCTAAGCCTAGCACAAGATCGTGTAGTTCGTATGCTAAAGCTTTTCTAATGTCAAGTATCATTTCCTTAGACCATGAGATTGTGCAACTCCCGGATACCATAGGAGTGCTTTGGGTGTGCCAAATGTCACAACGTAACTGGGTGGCTATAAAGGTGCACTACGGGTATCTCCGAAAGTGTCTGTTGGGTTGGCACAAATCAAGACTGGGATTTGTCACTCCGTGTAACGGAGAGGTATCTCTGGGCCCACTCGGTAGGACATCATCATAATGTGCACAATGTGACCAAGGAGTTGATCATGGGATGATGTGTTACGGAACGAGTAAAGAGACTTGCCGGTAATGAGATTGAACAAGGTATCGGGATACCGACGATCGAATCTCGGGCAAGTATCCTACCGATGGACAAAGGGAAATGTATAGGGGATTGATTGAATCCTTGACATCGTGGTTCATCCGATGAGATCATCGTGGAGCATGTGGGAGCCAACATGGGTATCCAGATCCCGCTGTTGGTTATTGACCGGAGAGTTGTCTCGGCCATGTCTGCATGACTCCCGAGCCCGTTGGGTCTACACACTTAAGGTTCAATGATGCTAGGGTTATAGGGAATAGATGTACGTGGTTACCGAATGTTGTTCGGAGTCCCAGATGAGATCCCGGACGTCACGAGGAGTTCCGGAATGGTCCGGAGGTAAAGATTTATATATGGGAAGTCATCATACGGTCACCGAAATAATTCGGGGGGTTACCGGTATTGTACAGGGACCACCGAAGGGGTTCCGGGGGTCCACCTGCCCCGGAGGGCCCTATGGGCTGTGTGTGGAGAGAGACCAGCCCTTAGTGGTCTGGGCGCCTCCCCCCTAGGGCCCATGCGCCTAGGGTTTAAGGGGAACCCTAAAGGGGGGTGCCCCTTGCCTTGGGGGGCAAGGCAACCCCCCTGGCCGCCGCCCCTCCTTAGATTGGATCTGAGGGGGCCGGGACCCCCTCTCCCTTGCCCCTATATATATGTGGGGGTGGGAGCACTGGTAGAAAAAGCACCTGTTGTCCCGGTTCATAAGGGCCTTTAGTCTCGGTTCCTGAACCGGGACTAAAGTGTCGGTACTAATGCCCTGTCCCTTTAGTCCCGGTTCAATCCAGAACCGGGACTAATGGGCCTCCACGTGGCCTGTGCACGGAGCCCATGCAGGAGACCCTTTGGTGCCGGTTGGTGGCACCAACCGGGACCAATAGGCATCCACGCGTCAGCATTTCTGTGGCTGGGGTTTTTGTTTTTTTTGAAAGGGGGGGGGGGTTGGGGGTTTTTGGGGGTGAATTTAGGTGTTTCATATATTGTGTTAGCTAGCTATAATTAATAGAGAGAAGTGTCCTCTCTTATGTCCATGCTTGGTCGATGCTACGTACTATACATACGTATAGAGAGGACTAGACACGCTAGCTAGCTAGTAAGCAAACGAAGGAAACAGAAGATCGTCATGAACATATATGCATACAAAGAGAAGTGATATCGACCACCTCTCCTTCTCCGAGAGATTGGTTGAACAACAAGTTCTCGTATATCTATCCGACACTACCGGCTACATATATACAATAATTATCTCTTACAAATATAATCATACGGACTCATGGTCCACATAGTATTCTCCGTCTTCAGCGATCACGTGGTCAAGAAAGAATGCCGCCAATTCCTCTTGAATTGCTCGCATGCGAGCTGGTGCTAGGAGTTCATCCCGCTTCCGAAACATCTAATTTGAAGAAGGGGGTCAATACATATATATATGAATAATGAAACTCAATACAAATGATGGTAATAAAATAAAATTGTGAATGTTGTTATTTACGTACTTCATATTGTTCGTCAGAGTACCCGCCCCGCTCACAGGTCATGTGGCGGATGGACTCGCAGACGTAGTATGCACAGAAATCATTCCCTTGTTCCTGCCACAACCACTTTACAAGAAATAGAGGTCAATCAAACTGATAAGCAAGAATGCTAAATGGTATTGATGAAACTAGCGCTTGAATCACTAGGAGATGCGCAGAACATGCTACTATAGTACTTACTTTCGGGTGTCTAAATTCCAGCTCCTTCGGCAGTCCCAGAACTTTTCTGGTGAATTTTCTCCAAACCCTGCCGGACAAAGAAAACAATTACTTGATATCAGGAAATGAACAAAGTTGCTGATATGGTGGATAATGATCGATTTAACTTACTTCTTGAGGATTTCAGTCATGTCCGCATACTCCTGGGGATCTTTTTGTTTGGAGTCCAAGACGGTTACTACTCCCTGCTCAAGCCTAATCTCTAGGAGAATATAGTGGAAACTGCACACGCATGCATAACTCATCAATTACATTACTGCACACGCACAAGACAGTAACACTCACTTGAAGTTGTAAGGAAAGAGTATTATATCTTTGTTTTCATTTTTTTTGAATGATCGTAGCAAGTTGGCCTCGGTATCTCCGGGACGATGTTCAACCTCAGTTGCATCTATGAGATATGTGTTAACGAACCCAATATCACCGATTTGTCTTTTCTTCAATTCGGCGATCTTCATTCTGCATAATATAGTGAGGATAATTATAAATACATGCAATGAAAGAGATGAGCTATATAGAGAGACTTAATGACAGAAGTAGTAGTACTTACAGACAGTAGCAGGTGATCGTTGTTTTATCGAGGGCCAATTGATTGAAAATCTGATAGAACTCCTCAAATGGAATAGGCAACAGTTCAATTCCAACGAGGTCATGCTCCGGTTTAACTCTCGCATACAAAGTACTCCTCCCCCCAGACTCTCTGCAGATTTTCAAGTACCAATCATGTAATCTTCGCATCATCATTGTTAAAGATTTTTCATCTTTGACGAGAGGCTTCCCGTTCTCGTATCTGTGTATCTGCACCTCCATGGGATCATAATGTACATCGTCGGGCAGGTAATCGTCAACATTGCCATAACCGGGCACCATCCTCGGATCGACGATGTCGCTAGGCACCTTGAGGGGCGGGCACGATTGCTTCGCTTGTTCACCGAGCTGGGCAATTTGTTTCCCAGCAGCTCGTCGTTCTTTCAGCCTTTGATCACTGACTATACTTCCCGACCGCTCCGCTTCAGCCCACGTCTTTGCAATAATGCGCTCATAGTTGCCTTTCGGTGGAGACTTCGGTGGTTTTGCCAGGGCAGCCAGAGTGCGCTTCACTTTCACCGGATCTACCTTCTCCTCCGGAGGTGGATGTCTCTTTGCTCTCAACCCTTGAAACCAGTCATCCACTTCGGTTCGCGCGATCTTCGCGTTCTCCTCCAGGGTCCTGTCGTATGGTAACTCCTGTGGACTCTTCAGAGAAGCACTGAATCTGTATGTCCTCCCGCCTCTGGTTGTACTGCTAGACGCCGGCCGAGCAGACGAAGCGGTTGTCTTCTTTACTTGCTTACGAGGCGGAGGAGAAGGACTACGACGCGCTGGAGCAGCTGCTGGAGCGGGGGCGGGTCTCTTCCGCCCTTGCTGACGAGGCGGAGAAGGAGGAGGCTGGCTGCTCGGGCGCGCCGGCGCAGGCGGAGTGCCGCCACGCGCCGGAGAAGGAGCCGGCCGAGGGCCCTGATCGTCACTCGCTGGAGGAGGAGGCGGTGGAGGAGGCGGAGTGCCCTGACTCGCCGGAGGAGGAGGAGGAGGAGGAGGCATCCAGTTCGGAAGGTTGATGAGCTCCTTCCGCCATAGGCATGGAGTCTTCAGAGCAGACCCCAGCCGAGCCTCCCCTTCACCGGTAGGGTGGTCAAGCTAGAGGTCCTCAAATCCCTCCGTTATTTCATCCACCATCACCCTAGCATATCCTTCTGGAATCGGCCGGCAGTGAAAAGTTGCGCCGGGTTCAGTAGGATAAACAAAGCCAATAGCCGCCTTGACCTTCAAATTCATCCATTGCGTCATAAGGTGGCAATTTTGAGACTCCATGATAGCATCCACGGGATAGCTGGCAAGAGCCATCAAGGCATGCTCCGGCTGAAGCAGTTCGGTGGAAGCCACGCTGCTTCTGCGCTGAGATGGCGGGGTAGCTTCGGGGGAAGCTTCGGTAGTACGTTTGCTGCGATTTGCTTCTCATTCCTCTATTGCGTCTACCCTTGCTTGCAGCGCCTGCATTTGGGTCTGCTGCACTTTTTTCCTCCTCTCATGGGATTTGTAACCGCCTGCGTCCGGAAACCCAACCTTCCACGGAATGGAGCCTGGCGTGCCTCGTGTTCGTCCAGGGTGCTTAGGATTCCCGAGGGCCATTGTGAGCTCGTCGTTCTCTCTGTGTGGAAAGTACTTCCCTTGCTGCACTGCTTCGATATACTTCTTAAGCTTCCTGACTGGTATGTCCATTTGATCGTTCGTCCAAATGCACTTCCCTATTACAGGGTCCAAGGTTCCACCAGCCCCGAAGAACCAAGTCCGGCAACGGTCTGGCCAGGTAATTGTCTCTGGTTCGATCCCTTTATCAACCAGATCATTCTCAGTCTTGGCCCACTTAGGCCGGGCTACGAGGTAGCCACCTGACCCCGTGCGATGGTGAAGCATCTTCTTCGCAGCATTTTGCTTGTTTGTCACCGACATCTTCTTACTCTTTTCCGATGTCTTGTGGGCCACAAATGCGGGCCAGTGATCTCTGATCTTCTCATATCTGCCCTTGAATTCTGGTGTCTCATTATTTTCGACAAACTTATTCAGCTCTTTCTTCCACCTCCTGAATAGTTCTGCCATCCTCTTAAGAGCAAAAGACTTGATTAATTGCTCTTTAACTGGGTTCTCTGGATTATCCTCTGGCGGTAGGGTGAAATTTGACTTCATCTCAGTCCAAAGATCATTTTTCTGCATATCATTGACATAAGACACCTCAGGGTCTTCTGTAGCCGGCTTAAACCATTGCTGGATGCTTATTGGGATCTTGTCCCTAACCAGAACCCCGCACTGAGCAACAAATGCGCTCTTTGTCCGGAGGGGTTCAATCGGTTGGCCGTCGGGCGCGATTGCTATGATCTCAAACTTTTCATCCGAGCTCAACTTTTTCTTTGGGCCTCGTCTCTTTACCAAAGTTGTGCTCAATCCGGAGGGCTAGAAAAAAGAACAAAGACTTAATTAATATGTGTACATACTAAAACAATGAATGCATCAATCAACTAGTCAGCACAGGCTTAACTAATATATATACCTGGCCGGACTCGGTTCGGTCACCGGAGTCATCATCACGGTCTCCTTCTTGCACCGGCATTGGGTCACCGGAGCCGTCCTCATGTTCTTCTTCTTGCACCGGCATTAGGTCACCGTAGCCAGCTTCTTCACCCTCTCCTTCCAGACCATCGGTGTCGTTGAGAAACAACGAGACGGCATCACTTCCTTCTGCGATTATGTCCCTCAACAACGCTTCTTTTGCTTCGTCTCGGGCGGTGTCCATAGTTTCTACAATATTTACAACATGGCAATTATTATTCAAACATGACAGATGGATATATTAGTGCCAAACGTAGAACTAGCTACCTAATCATAGTAAGGAATCATATATATTAATTAGTGGCCTCGACCCCCCCCCCACGTGTTGAAGCTATCGGGAGGGGGTATATATCGACAACGACGACACTACATCTATATGTCCCTCGATGACCCTCGTTCCCGATAAAAAAAGAGGAAGAAGAAGAAAAAAAAGAGGAGAAGAAAGAATAGAGGAGAAGAACTCCTCTATTCTTTCTTCTCCTCTTTTTTTCTTCTTCCTCTTCTTTTTTTATCCTCTTCTTCCTCTCATGTTAGAGAGGATCGCCGAGGGGTCGGAAGGTTGCCTGGTGTCAAAGGATTCAACAAAACCATGTCTTCATCATTAGGCGAAAGTAACATGTGCATGATGGTACGAAGCTCTCCAAAGTTATTTTGGAACGGAGTCCCAGATAAGATAATTCGCTTTTTGGTACAAAGTTCAGCAACACCTTCCAAATATCATTATTTGGAAGGCCTTTGCTGAAATTCATACAAAAATGCAAATTATCCTATCCGGGACACCATTCCAAAATAACTTTGGAGGACTTCGTCATGCCCTGGTTACTTCCGCTAATGATGAAGCCATGGATTTCTTCAATACTTTGACACTAGGAAACCTCTCTCGACCCCTCGGCAATCCTCGACCCCTCGACGACCCTGGAACCCTCGACCCCTAGACGACCCTGGAACCCTCGACCCTCAATCCCTCGACCCTATAGAACCCTCGAAGAAAGGAATAGCTAGAGGAGAAGATCGAAGAAAAAAAAAAGAAGAAAAAAAGAGGAGAATAAGAAAGGAATAGTGGAGAAGAAGAGAAAATAGAATATTCTATTTTCTCTTCTTCTCCACTATTCCTTTCTTCTTCTCCTCTTCTTTTCCTTCTTTTTTCTTCTTCTTATTTATTTCTCCTCTTCTTTTCCTCTCCTCTTCTTCTTTCTTTCCTCTTCTTATTTTCTTCTTTCCTATCCTCGACGACCTTGGAACCCTCGAACCCTAGACGACCCTGGAACCCTTGACCCTATAGAACCCTCGAACCCTCGAACCCTCGACCCTGAAACCCTCGACCCTTGACCCCTTAACGACCCTCGACCCTCTACCCTAGTTCCCGACCCTCGACCCTCTACCCTAGTTCCCGACCCTCGACCCCTCGGCGATCCTCGACACCCTCGTTCCCGATAAAAATTAAGAAGAAGAAGAAGAAGAAGAAGAAGAAGAAGAAGAAGAAAAAAGAGGAGAAGAAGAAAGGAATAGCTAGAGGAGAAGATCGAAGAAAAAAAGAAGAAAAAAAAGAGGAGAAGAAGAAAGGAATAGTGGCGAAGAAGAGAAAATAGAATATTCTATTTTCTCTTCTTCTCCTCTATTCCTTTCTTCTTTTCCTGTTCTTTTTTTTCTTCTTCTTATTTATTTCTCCTCTTCTTCCTCTCCCCTTCTTCTCCTTTCTTCCTCGTCTTATTTTCCTTTTTCCTCTCATTCTTTTTCACATAAATTTTTGACATTTTTGACATATTTAGCACATTCTAAATTTTCCTAACTCTTTTACAACCACAAAAATTACTCCAACTTCATAACAGTACCCACACTCCATTTCACCAAAAACCTTCTGATCCATAGTTTAAATTTTTTAAATTTCACTCAAATGAAATTTGAACCAGATTCAAATTCCTTGCTGAAAACCTATTCTAAACCAATCAAAAAATTCTGAAATTTTGCCATCACATTTGTCTTGCATCAGTACCTCACCACAAAAAATATCATAAATCCTAAAAATGCCCAAAGCCATCTAGCATTTGATCAAACACCCTCTATATGCACTGTTCATATCTGTAAAAAAATCAGAAATTTCAGAAAAGTTTGCTGCTGCTCCACTCCTTCTCCTCTCCTCTCCTTCTCCTCTCCTTCTAATCTTCAATGCGTCGGGGCCGGCGGCGACCATGGAGCAGGGGCAGAGAGCAAGGGCCGCACTCGATCGGGACCATG
>NC_041384.1:44502627-44503371 GCF_002162155.2 Triticum dicoccoides | reverse complement strand
AAGCTTTAGTCCCGGTTGGTGGCATAAACCGGGACTAATTCCCCCTTTAGTCCCGGTTGGTGCCAGCAACCGGGACCAAAGGCCTCTTTTCAGTAGCCCAAAGGGCGGGAAGCGGCGGCCTTTGGTCCCGGTTGGTGGCACCAACCGGGACTAAAGGGGGCATTGGTCACGGTTCGTGGCACCCCTTTAGTCCCGGTTGGTGCCACCAATCGGGACCAATGGCCTTGTGCTGTCCCGCGCCCAAAAGTTTAGTCCCACCTCGCTAGTTGAGAGGGCTCGGGAGTGGTTTATAAGCGCTGCTGTGCCCACCCTCCCGAGCTCCTCTCAACTGCAGGCTTTCGGGCCTAATCTATCGCTACAATGCATGTGGGCCTACTGGGCCTACTGCGGGCCTGAATCCTGGCCCATGGTAGGGTTTCTAGTCGTATTCAGGCCGTGGTGGCCCAGTAGGTGGCATTTTTTTGTTTTTTTGTTGCTTTATTTATTTTCTTTTGTTTTTTGCTTTATTTTTTAATTCTTTATGCTTTTAGTTTTAGAAAAATTATAAACTTTTTGTTAATGCCATTAGTTTCCAAAATTGAAAATAATTTTTTTGTTTTTTAGTTTTCTTTGTTGCTTTATTTATTTTATTTTGTGATTAACTTTACTATAAAAATAGTTTTTTTCCTGTTTTTTTATTTGTTTTTTGCATTATTTATTTTCTTTTGTTTTTTGCTTTAATTTTTAATTCTGTTTGCTTTTAGG
>NC_041384.1:44464594-44502033 GCF_002162155.2 Triticum dicoccoides | reverse complement strand
GTTTTTTCCTGTTTTTTTGATTTGTTTTTTGCATTATTTATTTTCTTTTGTTTTTTGCTTTAATTTTTAATTCTGTTTGCTTTTTGGTTAGCAAAATTATAAACTTTCTGTTAGTGCCATTAGTTTTAGAAAAATTATAAACTTTCTGTTAGTGCCATTAGTTTTCAAATCTGAATAGTTAAAATTTGAATTCTTTGAAAATTGTTTGAATCACAAGTTTGTGATTAACTTACTAAAAAATGAGAATAGATGCACTTATAGAGAAAATTCAACCTAAATTCCTAGTAAATTTCTATGAATTTCAGAGAAATTCACTATGAATTTAGGTTAAACTTTTCTCTATTAGGGCATCTATTTTCACTTTGAGAGGAGCTCAACAAGGCAGAGAGGGAAGGGCTTATAAACCGGTGTGAGCCCCCTTCGATTGGCGTGGTGGGACTAAACTCGGCCCGCAACGAGGACCAACCCTTTAGTCCCGGTTTGTGGCACAAACCGGGACTAATGGTCATGGGCCAGGGGCGAGGAGCAAAATTATAAACTTTCTATTAGTGCCATTAGTTTTAGAAAGTTGAAAGTTGAAAGTTGGCATGGGCCAGGGACTAATGGTCATGGTATTAGGAGGGCCGAACCATAAGACAAGAAAGCATTTCAAATGAACTCTGAAAAAGTTAAAAGTTGGGATGGTATCATAATTTCACCCACATAGCATGTGCATGTACAAAACGGACAATGGTAGCATGTTCGTGTGTTACAAAGTTGCGGGAGAAAGTCTTCACTTTTTCTTCGCTTGTGTCATTTGCTTATTGCGCCGTAAGCATGGATAATCTTCATTGTTTATCAGGATGCTTGGGTCAGCCTTTACATTGAAGGGAGGAATTTCATGAAACTTTTCATAATCTTCAGACATGTCTGTCTTGCCGTCCACTCCCAGGATGTCCCTTTTTCCTGAAAGAACTATGTGGCGCTTTGGCTCATCGTATGATGTATTCGCTTCCTTATCTTTTCTTTCTCTCGGTTTGGTAGACATGTCCTTCACATAGATAACATGTGCCACATCATTGGCTAGGACGAACGGTTCGTCAGTGTACCCAAGATTTTTCAGATCCACTGTTGTCATTCCGTACTGTGGGTCTACCTATACCCTGCCGCCTAACAAATTGACCCATTTGCACTAAAACAAAGGGACCTTAAAATCAGGTCTGTAGTCAAGTTCCCATATGTCCACTATGTAACCATAATATGTATCCTTTCCGCTCTCGGTTGCTGCATCAAAGCGGACACCGCTGTTTTGGTTGGTGCTCTTTTGATCTTGGGCGATCGTGTAAAATGTATTCCCATTTATCTCGTCTCCTTTGTAAGTCAATACAGTCAAAGATGGTCCCCTGGATAACAAGTACAACTCATCACAAACAGTGTTGTCACCTCTGAGACGTGTTTCCAACCAACTGCTGAAAGTCCTGATGTGTTCACATGTAATCCAGTCGTCGCACTGCTCCGGGTGTTTGGAGCGCAGACTGTTCTTGTGTTCATCGACATACGGGGTCACCAAGGTAGAGTTCTGTAGAACTGTGTAGTGTGCTTGAGACCAAGAATATCCGTCCCTGCATATTATTGAGTCTCTTCCAAGAGTGCCTTTTCCAGTCAGTCTCCCCTCATACCGTGATTTAGGGAGACCTATCTTGTTAAGGCCAGGAATGAAGTCAACACAAAACCCGATAACATCCTTTGTTTGATGGCCCATGGAGATGCTTCCTTCTGGCCTAGCGCCGATTACGGACATATTTCTTTAGGACTCCCATGAACCTCTCAAAGGGGAACATATTGTGTAGAAATACGGGCCCCAGGATGACAATCTCGTCGACTAGATGAACTAGGATGTGCGTCATGATATTGAAGAAGGATGGTGGGAACACCAGCTCAAAACTGACAAGACATTGCGCCACATCACTCCTTAGCCTTGGTACGATTTTTGGATCGATCACCTTCTGGGAGATTGCATTGAGGAATGCACATAGCTTCACAATGGCTAATCAGACGTTTTCCGGTAGAAGCCCCCTCAATGCAACCGGAAGCAGTTGCATCATAATCACGTGGCAGTCATGAGACTTTAGGTTCTGAAACTTTTTCTCTAGCATATTTATTATTCCCTTTATATTCGACGAGAAGCCAGTCGTGACCTTCATACTGAGCAGACATTCAAAGAAGATTTCTTTCTCTTCTTTCGTAAGAGCGTAGCTAGCAGGACCTTTATACTGCTTCGGAGGCATGCCGTCTTTTTCGTGCAAACGTTGCAATTCCTCCCGTGCCTCAGGTGTATCTTTTGTCTTCCCATACACACCCAAGAAGCCTAGCAGGTTCACACAAAGGTTCTTCGTCACGTGCATCACGTCGATTGAGGAGCGGACCTCTAGGTCTTTCCACTGGGTAGGTCCCAAAATATAGATTTCTTCTTCCACATGGGTGCGTGTCCCTCAGCGTCATTCGGAACAGCTAGTCCACCGGGACCCTTTCCAAAGATTACGTAGTGTAAATCATTGACCATAGCAAGCACGTGATCACCGGTGCGCATGGCGGGCTTCTTCCGGTGATCCGCCTCACCTTTGAAATGCTTGCCTTTCTTTCGACATTGATGGTTGGTCGGAAGAAATCGACGATGGCCCAGGTACACATTATTCCTGCATTTGTCCAGGTATATACTTTCAGTGTCATCTAAACAGTGTGTGCATGCGTGGTATCCTTTGTTTGTCTGTCCTGAAAGGTTACTGAGAGCGGGCCAATCGTTGATGGTCACAAACAGCAATGCCTTAAGTTTAAATTCCTCTATCTGTGCTCATCCCACGTATGTACACCGTTTTCATTCCATAGCTGTAAAAGTTTTTCAACTAATGGCCTTAGGTACACATCAATTTCGTTGCCGGGTTGCTTAGGGCCTTGGATGAGAACTAGCATCATAATGAACTTCCGCTTCATGCACATCCAAGGAGGAAGGTTATACATACATAGAGTCACGGGCCAGGTGCTGTGATTGCTGCTCTGCTCCCCGAAAGGATTAATGCCATCCGCGCTTAAAGCAAACCATACATTCCTTGGGTCCTTTGCAAACTCATCCCAGTACTTTCTCTCAATTTTTCTCCATTGCGACCCGTCAGCGGGTGCTCTCAACTTCCCATCTTTCTTTCGGTTCTCACTGTGCCATCCCATCAACTTGGCATGCTCTTCGTTTTTGAACAGACATTTCAACCGTGGTATTATAGGAGCATACCACATCACCTTCGCAGGAACCCTCTTCCTGGGGGGCTCGTCGTCAACATCACCAGGGTCATCTCGTCTGATCTTATACCGCAATGCACCGCATACCGGGCATGCGTTCAGATCCTTGTATGCACCGCGGTAGAGGATGCAGTCATTAGGGCATGCATGTATCTTCTCCACCTCCAATCCTAGAGGGCATACGACCTTCTTTGCTGTGTATGTACTGTCGGGCAATTCGTTATCCTTTGGAAGCTTCTTCTTCAATATTTTCAGTAGCTTCTCAAATCCTTTGTCAGCCACAGCATTCTCTGCCTTCCACTGCAGCAATTCCAGTACGGTACCGAGCTTTGTGTTGCCATCTTCGCAATTGGGCTATAACCCTTTTTTGTGATCCTCTAACATGCGATCGAACTTCAGCTTCTCCTTTTGACTAATGCATTGCGTCCTTGCATCGACAATGACCCGGCGGAGATCATCATCATCGGGCACATTGTCTGGTTCCTCTTGATCTTCAGCAGCTTCACCCGTTGCAGCATCATTGGGCACATCGTCTGGTTCCTCTTGATCTTCACCAGCTCCCACCGTTGCAGCATCACCGTATTCAGGGGGCACATAGTTGTCATCGTAGTCTTCTTCTTCGCCGTCTTCCATCATAACCCCTATTTCTCCATGCCTCGTCCAAACATTATAGTGTGGCATGAAACCCTTGTAAAGCAGGTGGGAGTGAAGGATTTTCTGGTTAGAGTAAGACCTCGTATTCCCACATTCAGTGCATGGACAACACATAAAACCATTCTTCTTGTTTGCCTCAGCCGCATCGAGAAACTCATGCACGCCCTTAATGTACTCGCGGGTGTGTCTGTCACCGTACATCCATTGCCGGTTCATCTGCGTGCATTATATATAATTAAGTGTCCAAATTAATAGAAGTTCATCAACACATTAAAACCAAAGTACATACATAGTTCTCATCTAACAACATATAGCTCTCCAGAGCATCTAATTAATTAAACCATACATTGAAACTATGTAAAACATTTCAATGCGAAAACAAATGCGATCATAATCACAACCAAGGTAACAATTGATCCAATGGCATAATGATACCAAGCCTCGGTATGAATGGCATATTTTCTAATCTTTCTAATCTTCAAGCGCATTGCATCCATCTTGATCTTGTGATCATCGACGACATCCGCAACATGCAACTCCAATATCATCTTCTCCTCCTCAATTTTTTTTATTTTTTCCTTCAACAATTTGTTTTCTTCTTCAACTAAATTTAACCTCTCGACAATAGGGTCGGTTGGCATTTCCGATTCACATACATCCTAGATAAATAAAATCTGTGTCACGTTGGTCAGCATAATTTTCATAAACAATAAATGAACCAATAGTTATAAAGATAATATACATACCACATCAGAATCATAGACAGGACGAGGGCCGACGGGGGCGGATACCAAAGCCATCGCACTATATAAGATGCAATAATAAATGTAAGAAAATGATACAAGTATCTATCTAAACATACAAGTAAGAATATTTTTCCTTTCAGAAAGAAGATAAGAACAAGAGGCTCACCACGGTGGTGTCGGTGATGAGATCGGCGCGGGTGATCGACGGCAGTGAAGACGGGGACAAGGCGTGACGGACCGCTAAATCTAGACAAATCTCGAGGAAAATGGAGCTTGGAGGTCGAGCTTCGAGAGGAGAAAGCTTAAGTAGTGTGGCTCGGGCATTCCATCGAACACCTCATGTGCATAGGAGGTGAGCTAGAGCACCACAAAGCCCTCTCCCCCTCGGCCAGAGAAAAACAGAGCACTGGGGTGCTCTACTCGCGAGCGAGGGGTATATATAGGCACCTCATAGGTCCCGGTTGGTGACATGAGCCGGGACTAAAGGGGAGCCTTTGGTCCCGGTTCAAGCCACCAACCGGGACCAATGGTGGTGGGCCAGAGCGAGGCCCATTGGTCCCGGTTCATCCCACCAACCGGGACCAAAAGGTCCAGATGAACCGGGACCAATGGCCCACGTGGCCCGGCCGCCCCCTGGGCTCACTAACCGGGACCAATGCCCACATTGGTCCCAGTTCTGGACTGAACCGGGACTAATGGGCTGACCCGGCCTGGACCAAAGCCCTGTTTTCTACTAGTGGAGGGCAGCCAGACCAAAGTTCTGGCGCAGCCCTCCCCCTCTCCCAAGTCCTCCTCCTCTCCCGTGGTGCTTGGCGAAGCCCTGCAGGATTGCCACGCTCCTCCTTCACCACCACGCTGTCATGCTGCTGCTGGATGGAGTCTTCCCCAACCTCTCCTTCTCCCCTTGCTGGATCAAGGCATGGGAGACGTCACCGGGCTGCACGTGTGTTGAACGCGGAGGGGCCATTGTTTGGCGCTTAGATCGGAATCAACCGCGATCTGAATCACTGCGAGTACGACTCCTTCATCCACGTTCTTGCAACGCTTCCGCTTAGCGATCTACAAGGGTATGTAGTTGCACTCCCCTTCCCCTCGTTGCTAGATTACATCATAGATTGATCTTGGTGACGCGTAGAAAATTTTAAATTTCTGCTACGATCCCCAACAATGGCATCATGAGCTAGGTCTATGCGTAGTTTCTATGCACGAGTAGAACACAAGTTGTTGTGGGCGTCGATTTTGTCAATTTACTTGCCGTTACTAGTCTTATCTTGATTCGGCGGCATCGTGGGATGAAGCGGCCCGGACCGACCTTACATGTACTCTTACGTGAGACAGGTTCCACCGACTGACATGCACTAGTTGCATAAGGTGGCTAGCGGGTGTCTGTCTCTCCCACTTTAGTTGGATCGGATTCGATGAAAAGGGTCCTTATGAAGGGTAAATAGAAATTGGCATATCACGTTGTGGTTTTCACGTAGGTAAGAAACGTTCTTGATAGAAACCTATAACAGCCACGTAAAAATTTGCAACAACAATTAGAGGACGTCTAACTTGTTTTTGCAGCATATGCCTTGTGATGTGATACGGCCAAAAGGATGTGATGAATGATATATGTGATGTATGAGATTGATCATGTTCTTGTAATAGGAATCACGACTTGCATGTCGATGAGTATGACAACCGGCAGGAGCCATAGGAGTTGTCTTAATTTATTTATGACCTGCATGTCAACTTAAATGTCATGTAATTACTTTACTTTATTGCTAAACCGTTAGCCATAGTAGTAGAAGTAATAGTTGACGAGACGACTTCATGAAGACACGATAATGGAGATCATGGTGTCATGCCAGTGACGATGATGATCATGGCGCCCCGAAGATGGAGATCAAAAGGAGCAAAATGATATTGGCCATATCATGTCACTATTTGATTGCATGTGATGTTTATCATGTTTTACATCTTATTTGCTTAGAATGACGGTAGCTTAAATAAGATGATCCCTCACAATAATTTCAAGAAAGTGGTCCCCCTAACTGTGCATCGTTGCGAAGGTTCATTGTTTCGAAGCACCACGTGATGATCGGGTGATGTGATAGATTCTAACGTTCGAATACAACGGGTGTAAGCCATATTTACACACGCAATACACTTAGGTTGACTTGACGAGCCTAGCATGTATAGACATGGCCTCGGAACACGGAAGACCGAAAGGTCGAACATGAGTCGTATAGAAGATACGATCAACATGAAGATGTTCACCGATGATGACTAGTCCGTCTCACGTGATGATCGGACACGGCCTAGTTGACTCGGATCATGTATCACTTAGATGACTAGAGGGATGTCTATCTGAGTGGGAGTTCATTAAATAATTTGTTTAGATGAACTTAATTATCATGAACATAGTCTAAATTGTCTTTGCAAATATGTTGTAGATAAATAGCTCACTTTGTAGCTCCCTATTTTAATACGTTCCTAGAGAAAAGACTAAGTTGAAAGATATTGTAAGCAATGATGCAGACTGGGTCTGTAGTCCAAGGAGTGTCCTCACTGCTACACAGAAGGCTTACGTCTTTTATGCACCACTTGATGTGCAAACCCCTACAACGTCATCTATGGATGTTGTGAGCACCTGACAGACACATCCTGATGACTACTTGATAGTTTAGTGCACCATACTTTACGGCTTAGAATCGGGATTCCAATGACGTTTTGAAATGCCATAAGACATATGAGATGTTCCAAGAGCTGAAATTGGGATTTCAGGCTCATGCCCGTGTTGAGAGGTATGAGACCTCTGGCAAGTTATTTTGCCAACAAGATGGAGGAGAATAGCTCAGCTAGTGAGCATGTGCTCAGAATGTCTGGGTTCTACAATCACTTAAATCAGGTGGGAGTTAAACTTCCAGATAAGATAGTGATTGATAGAGTTCTCTAGCCACTATCACTAAGCTACTAGATCTTCGTGATGAAATATGACATGCAAGGGATGGAGTTGATCCCGGAGCTGTTCGCGGTGCTTAAGAGCGCAAAAGGTAGAAATCAAGAAGGAGCATCAAGTGTTAATGGCTTAACAAGACCACTGGTTTCAAGAAGGGCAAGGGCTAGAAGGGAAATTTCATGGATAGCAAACCAGTTGTCGCTCCAGTGAAGGAACCCAAGGTTGAACCAAACCCGAGACTAAGTGCTTCTATTATAAGGGGAATAGTCACTGGTAGCGGAACTACCCCAAATGCATGGTAGATAAGAAGGCTGGCAACTTCAACAAAGTATATACGTGTTATTAATGTGTACCTCACTAGTACTCCTGGTAGCACATGGGTATTGGATATCGGTTCAGTTGCTATTATTGGTGACTTGAAGCAAAAGCTACGGACTAAAGGGAGACTGGCTAAGGGCGAGGTGACGATGTGTGTTGGAAGTGTTTCCAAAGTTGATGAGATCACCATTGCACGCTCCATCTGCCTTTGGGATTAGTATTGAGCCTAGATAAATGTTATCAGGTGTCTACGTTGAGCATGAATATGATTAGATTATGTTCATTGCAATATAGTTATTCATTTAAGTTAGAGAATAATGGTTATTCTGTTTACATGAATAATACCTTTCATGGTCATGCACCCTATGTGGATGGCTCATTGAATCTCGGTCGTGGTAATACGCATGTTCACGCCAAAAGATGTAGAGTTAATAATGATAGTACCATTTTCTTGTGGCACTGCCGCTTAGGTCATATTGGCGTAAGATGCATGAAGAAACTCCATGTCGATGGATGTTTGGAGTCACTTGATTTTGAATCGCTTGACACATGCGAGCCATGCCTCATGGGCGGGATGACTAAGACCCCGTTTCTAGGTACAATGAAACGGGCAAGTGACTTGTTGGAAATCATACATGCTGATGCGTGTGATCCAATGAGAATTGAAGCGTGCGGTGGATATCGCTATTTTCTCATCTTCACTGACGATTTGAGTAGATATAGGTATATTTACTTAATGAAGCACAAGTCTGAAATGTTTGAAAAGTTCAAGCGATTTCAGAGTGAAGTTAAGAATCATCATAACAAGAAGATCATGTTCCTACGATCTGATCAAAAGGGGATTTTCTGAGTTATGAGTTTGGCAATCACTTAAGACATTGTGGAATTGTTTTGCAGTTGAAGCCACCTGGAACACCACAGGGTAATGGTATGTTCGGACGTCGTAATCGAACCTTATGAGATATGGTGCGATCTATGATGTCTCTTATCGATCTACCATTTTCATTTTGAGGATATGCGTTAGAGACAGCTGCATTCACTTTAGATAGGACACCGTCTAAGTCCGTTGAGACGACGTCGTATGAATATGGTTTGGCAAGAAACCAAAGTTGTCGTTTCTTAATGTTTGGGGCTGCGATGCTTAAGGCTTCAGCCGGAGAAGCTCGAACCCAAAAGCGGACAAACACATCTTCATAGGATACCCAAAGGTGACAGTTGGGTATACCTTCTATCTCAGATCCGAGGGCAAATTGTTTGTCGCTAAGAACGGGTCCTTTGTCGAGAAGGAGTTTCTCTCGAAAGAATTGAGTGGGAGGAAGATAGAACTTGAGGAGGTTGTCGAACCTTTACTTCAACCAGAGAGTAATGCAACACAGAAAGATGTTTTCTGTGGCACCTACGTCTGTTGAATAGGAAGTTAATGATAGTGATCATGAAGCTTCGGGTCAAGTTGCTATCGAACCTCGTAGGTCGACAAGGATATGTACTACTCCTGAGTGGTACGGTAATCCTGTCTTAGATATCATGTTGTTAGACAACAATGAACCTACGAGCTATGGAGAAGCGATGGTGGGCCCGTATTCCAACAAATGGTTAGAAGCCATGAAATCCAAGATAGGATCCATGTATCAGAACAAAGTATGGACTTTGGTGGACTTGCCCGATGATCAGAAAGCCATTGAGATAAATGGATCTTTAAGAAGAAGACGGACGTGGGCGGTAATGTTACCGTCTATGAAGCTCGACTTGTGGGAAAGAGTCTTTTCACAAGTTCAAGGAGTTGACTACGCTGAGAATTTCTCACCCATAGTGATGCTTAATTCCGTCGGAATCATGTTAGCATTAGCTGTATTTTTGATTATGAAATCTGACAGATGGATGTCAAAACAAGTTTTCTTACCAGTTTTCGTAAGAAAAAGTTGTATGTGATACAATAAAAGGTTTTGTCGATCCTAAGGATGCTAAAAGATATGTTGGCTCCAGTAATCCTTCTATGGACTAGAGCAAGCATCTCGGAGTCGGAATATATGCTTTGATGGAGTGATCAAAGCTTTTAGGTTTATACAATGTTTGCTAGAAACTTGTATTTACAAGAAAGTGAGTGGGAGCACTACAACATTTCTGATAAGTATATGTGGATGACATATTGTTGATTCGAAGTAATGTAGAATTTCTGGAAAGCATAAATGGTTGTTTGAAGAGTGATTTTCAAAGGAAGACCTGGATAAAGCTGCTTACATATTGGGCATCAAGATCTATAGAGATAGATCAAGACGCCTGATGATACTTTCAGAGAACGCACACCTTGACATGTTTTTGAAGGAGTTCAAAATATATCAGTCAAAGAAGGGATTCTTACCTGAGTTGTAAGGTGTGAAGTTGAGTAAGACTCAAAGATTGACCACGGCAAAAGAAAGAGGAAGGACGAAGGTCGTCCCCTATGCTTTTGTCATAGGCTCTATACGGTATGCCATGCTGAGTACCGCACCAGATGTGTGCCTTGCCACATGTCTGGCAAGAGGGTACAAAGGTGATCTAGGAGTGGATCACCAGATAGTGGTCAAAATTATCCTTAGAGGAATAAGGAAATGTTTCTCGGTTATGGAGGTGATAAAGAGTTCGACATAAAGAGTTACGTCAATGCAAGCTTAACACCTATCCGGATAGCTCTGAGTAGAGATACCGGATACGTATAATGGAGCAACAATTTGGAATAGCTCCAAGTGGAACGTGGTAGCAGCATCTATGATATGACATAAAGTTTTGCGAAATACATAAGGATCTGAATATTGCAGACCCGTTGACTACAACCTCTCTCACAAGCATAACATGATCAAAGCCAGAACTCATTGAGTGTTAATCACATAGTGATGTGAACTAGATTATTGAGTCTAGTAAACTCTTTGGGTGTTGGTCACATGGCGATGTGACCTGTGAGTGTCAATCACATGGCGATGTGAACTAGATTATTGACTCTAGTGCAAGTGGGAGACTGTTGGAAATAAGCCCTAGAGGCAATAATAAATTGGTTATTATTATATTTCCTTGTTCATGATAATCGTTTATTATCCATGCTAGAATTGTATTGATAGGAAACTCAGATACATGTGTGGATACATAGACAACACCATGTCCCTAGTAAGCCTCTAGTTGACTAGCTCGTTGATCAATAGATGGTTACGGTTTCCTGACCATGGACATTGGATGTCGTTGATAACGGGATCACATCATTAGGAGAATGATGTGATGGACAAGACCCAATCCTAAGCCTAGCACAAGATCGTGTAGTTCGTATGCTAAAGCTTTTCTAATGTCAAGTATCATTTCCTTAGACCATGAGATTATGCAACTCCCGGATACCGTAGGAGTGCTTTGGGTGTGCCAAACGTCACAACGTAACTGGGTGGCTATAAAGGTGCACTACAGGTATCTCCGAAAGTGTCTGTTGGGTTGGCATGAATCGAGACTGGGATTTTTCACTCCGTGTAACGGAGAGGTATCTCTGGGCCCACTCGGTAGGACATCATCATAATGTGCACAATGTGACCAAGGAGTTGATCATGGGATGATGTGTTACGGAACGAGTAAAGAGACTTGCCGGTAATGAGATTGAACAAGGTATCGGGATACCGACGATCGAATCTCGGGCAAGTATCGTACTGATAGACAAAGGGAAATGTATACGGGATTGATTGAATCCTTGACATCGTGGTTCATCCGATGAGATCATCGTGGAGCATGTGGGAGCCAACATGGGTATCCAGATCCCACTTTTGGTTATTGACTGGAGAGTTGTCTCGGCCATGTCTGCATGACTCCCGAGCCCGTAGGGTCTTCACACTTAAGGTTCGATGACGCTAGGGTTATAGGGAATAGGTGTACGTGGTTACCGAATGTTGTTCGGAGTCTCGGATGAGATCCCGGACGTCACGAGGAGTTCCGGAATGGTCCGGAGGTAAAGATTTATATATGGGAAGTCATCGTACGGTCACCGGAATAATTCGGGGGGTTACCGGTATTGTACCGGGACCACCGAAGGGGTTCCGGGGGTCCACCGGGAGGGTCCACCTGCCCCGGAGGGCCCTATGGGCTGTGTGTGGAGAGGGACCAGCCCCTTAGTGGGCTGGGCGCCTCCCCCTAGGGCCCATGCACCTAGGGTTTAAGGGGGACCCTAAAGGGGGGCGCCCCCTTGCCTTGGGGGGCAAGGCAACCCCCCTGGCCGCCGCCCCTCCTTAGATTGGATCTGAGGGGGCCGCCCCCCCTCTCCCTTGCCCCTATATATATGTGGGGGGTGGGAGGGCAGCCGGACCAAAGTTCTGGCGCAGCCCTCCCCCTCTCCTAAGTCCTCCTCCTCTCCCGCGGTGCTTGGCGAAGCCCTGCAGGATTGCCACGCTCCTCCTTCACCACCACGCCGTCGTGCTGCTACTGGATGGAGTCTTCCCCAACCTCTCCTTCTTCCCTTGCTGGATCAAGCCGTGGGAGACGTCACCGGGCTGCAGGTGTGTTGAACGCGGAGGCGCTGTTGTTCGGCGCTTAGATCGGAATCAACCGCGATCTGAATTGCTGCGAGTATGACTCCTTCATCCGCGTTCTTGCAACGCTTCTGCTTAGCGATCTACAAAGGTATGTAGTTGCGCTCCCCTTCCCCTCGTTGATAGATTACTCCATAGATTGATCTTGGTGATGTGTAGAAAATTTTAAATTTCTTCTATGATCCCCAATAGGTGAATCAAGTGCAGAGCTAGATGGAAGTTCCTTACCTCCCCTCGTAGTTGAGGGAAAAATCTTGGTTCTTTGATCTTTCAAGTTCTTCATAATGATAAGCAGATATAAATCCCAAGTGACTCAAAGAATAGAGCTATGCTCCCCGGCAACGGCGCCAGAAAATGTTCTTGATAACCCACAAGTATAGGGGATCGTAACAGTTTTTGAGGGTAGAGTATTCAACCCAAATTTATTGATTCGATACAAGGGGAGCCAAAGAATATTCTCAAGTATTTGCAGCTGAGTTGTCAATTCAACCACACCTGGGAACTTAATATCTGCAGCAAAGTGTTTAGTAGCAAAGTAATATGATAGTAGTGGTAATGGTGGCAAAAGGTAATGGTAGCAAAAGTAATACTTTTGGGTTTTGTAGTGATTGTAACAATAGTAAATAAGCGAAGAACAATATAGGAAAGGCTCGTAGGCATTGGATCGGTGATGGAGACTTATGCCGGATGCGATCGATCATGTAACAGTCCTAACCTAGGGTGACACAGAACTAGCTCCAGTTCATCAATGTAATGTAGGCATGTATTCCAAATATAGTCATACGTGCTTATGAAAAATAACTTGCATGACATCTTTTGTCCTACCCTCCCGTGGTAGCGGGGTCCTAATAGAAACTAAGGGATATTAAGGCCTCCTTTTAATAGATTACCGGACCAAAGCATTAACACATAGTGAATACATGAACTCCTCAAACTACGGTCATCACCGGGAGTGGTTCCGATTATTGTCACCTCGGAGTTGATGGATCATAACACATAGTAGGTGACTACAGACTTGCAAGATAGGATCAAGAACTCTCATATATTGATGAAAACAAAATAGGTTCAGATCTGAAATCATGGCACTCGGGCCCTAGTGACAAGCATTAAGCATAGCAAAGTCATAGCAACATCAATCTCAGAACATAGTGGATACTAGGGATCAAACCCTAAAAAAACTAACTCGATTACATGATAAATCTCATCCAACCCATCACCGTCCAGCAAGCCTACAATCGAATTACTCACACACGGCGGTGAGAATCATGAAATTGGTGATGGAGGAAGGTTGATGATTACGATGGCGACGGATTCCCCTCTCCGGAGACCCGAATGGACTCCAGATCAGCCCTCCCGAGAGAGTTTAGGGCTTGGCGGCGGCTCCGTATCATAAAACATGATGAATCCTTCTTCCTGATTTTTTTCTCCCCGAAAGTGAATATATGGAGTCAGGGTTGAGGTCGGTGGAGCATTGTCGGTGTCAAAACCGGCGGATCTCGGGTAAGGAGTCCCGAACTGTGCGTCTAGGCCGAATGGTAACAGGAGGCAAGGGACACGAAGTTTTACCCAGGTTCGGGCCCTCTTGATGGAGCTAAACCCTACGTCTTGCTTGATTAATATTGATGATATGGGTAGTACAAGAGTAGAGCTACCACGAGATCGGAGAGGCTAAACCCTAGAAGCTTGCCTATGGTATGATTGTTGTTCTATATGTTGTCCTGCGGACTAAAACCCTCCGGTTTATATAGAAACCGGAGAGGGTTAGGGTTACACAAAGTCGGTTACAATGGTAGGAGATCTACATATCCGTATCGCCAAGCTTGCCTTCCACGCCAAGGAAAGTCCCTTCCGGACACAGGACGAAGTCTTCAATCTTGTATCTTCATAGCCCAGGAGTCCAGCTGAAGGTATAGTCCGGCCATCTGGATACCCCCTTATCCAGGACTCCCTCAGTAGCCCCTGAACCAGGCTTCAATGATGACAAGTCCGGCGCGCAGATTGTCTTCAGCATTGCAAGGCGGGTTCCTTCTCCAAGTACTTCATAGAAGATTTTGAACATAAAGATAGTGTCCGGCTCTGCAAAATAAGTTTCCACATATTTCCATAGAGAGAATAATATTTACATAGATCTAATCTGCTGACGTATTCCGTAGTGTGACGCACCACGGCCAAGCCTTTATTCGAATCGTTTTATTATCCCACCTCAGCGTGTCATGCGAGGCGGTTTCCTTGGCACGTCTTGTTAAAGCAGAGATCGTGTCCCCTTATTTCGGGATTCTCATCAATACGGGCGTGGGTAACCCAACCGCGCCATTGATTACGGCGCTTGGAGATAAGCGAGTTTTACCAGGCTTGTGGGGACACGTAGTTGCGTCCACCCATATAAGGGGATAAGGATCCACCTTTTCACCTGCGCCTTCTTCCTCCTTTGCCTATCCATTTTCACGCACTCGAGCTCCAGCGCCCAAGTCCGCACTCCCCACCTCAACCTTCTCCAGCCATGTCCGGAGCGGGAGGCAAGTGGATGGTCTCCTCCGTCACGGAGGGACACATCAAAAAACTGAGGAAGGCCGGATACTTGTCTAACGACATCGCGTACCGGCTTCCCGAAGAGGGGAGCTCCTCCCCACCCCAAGGCCCCATGAGAGGGTAGTGTTCCTTCCCCACTTCCTCCGTGGACTGGGCTTTCCTATCCACCCATTCATCCGGGGACTCATGTTCTACTACGGCCTGGATTTCCATGTTCTGGCCCCGAACTTCAACCTCAACATCTCGGCGTTTATCGTCGTGTGCGAGGCTCTGCATCCGCCCCCATTTCGGCCTATGGCTCAAGACTTTCAATGTCAAGCCGAAGGTGGTCCGCGGCAACCAGGCGGAGTGCGGAGGCGCCATGGTGGGCAAGATGCCCAACGTCCTATGGCTCGAGGGCTCCTATGTGGAGACCCTGAAGGGGTGGCAATCGGGGTGGTTTTACATCACCGAGCCGCGTGACCCTGAGTGGGTTGCAGCCTCCGAGTTCCGGTCCGGACCCCCAACGCGGCCCACGTCCTGGAAAGAGACGGGCCTGTCATGGGGCAACAAAGGAGAGGTGACTGGACTGCAAACATGCATCCAAACCCTGGTGGACAAGTAGCTCAAGCTTGTCAACGTAGTCCAGGTTATGCTCATCCACCTGATCCTCCCGTGTTAACAACGGGCCTTCAATCTGTGGGAGTTTAACCCGGCGTAGCACCGAACTCTGAGCAGGCTCTTCGACATGACGTACGAAGATGCCTGGAAGGTGCTTTTCAAGGGCGCCGAGGCTCCCGCATCCGCTACGAGGATCGCGGATTCAGCGCGCAGCGTCACGCTAGCGCGGTAAGTTGTTTGTACCTTTTACAGGGTATTAGTTTTTCATAGTTTAACTCTATGCGGGATCTAAGCTCCCTTACCTTTGACAGGTTTGGCAGGCGAAGTCCGGACAGATCGACAGTCTGGCTCCTTTGCCCAAAGACCCAGCCGATGCCCGCTTGGCGAAGCTGCTGGTTCCGGCACCCCATGTGGTGCCGGAGAAGAAGGCCACGAAGAAGGCCACGGGGACTCAAAAAAGTGCCCGGCGCCAGGAGGTGTCGGGTTCATCATCCGACGGCTCCAAGGCGCATTCCTCCCGTGAAGACGAGGAGGAGGAAGAAGAGACCTCTCCCCCTCCAGCGGGGGGAGAGAAGAAAAGGAAGGCCGCCCTCACTAGGGAGGCCGAAGGGTCCAAGAAGGGGAAAACCCTTCCTCCGGACTACTCCACCGACGCCGACGACGGCGGAGAGGAGTGGCCGCTTAGGGCCAAGCCCCTGGGGAAATCGTAAGTATCGGGATACCAGAGTAATTCATAGTATTCCTTTATTGCACAGCTTTCCCTTATGTCGAATATGTTTATGCAGCCCACCCAAAGACCGGCTCGACGCGTCGTCGAGCGGTTCAATGGACTCGTCAGATGTGAATTCCCTTCCGATGGCTTCCTCCCCCCGCCCTACGGACGATGCTGAAGTGTTGTCCCAACAGGTTCCAAGCCAGGAGGAGGTGGTCCTGGAGGCGCCGCAAGGCGACCTCCCGGACTCCAGGAGTAAAGGGGAAAAACCCCTCCCAGGGCTCCAAGTCCGGTTCTAGGCTGGACACCGCTCCGGAACCTTCAAAGGTTCCAGAGTCCGGCGGGCGACCTCCTTCCAAGAGGAGCAAGCCCACCGTGCCGGTGACCCCCATCCAACCGGAGGCGCCGGACAACCTGTTGGAGGTGCTTAAAGGCTCCTCCATCGATGAGGAGCACCGCACCATTATGAGTGCAGTGGTCCAGAAGGTTCAGTCCGCCAAGAGCGGACTGACTGAAGCTTGGCCTTTTAACAGGCTTTGAGGTAAGTAAAGAATGTGTAAATAATATTACCGCATAGACAGTAGCCCCTGATGCTCTGTTTGGCATTCGAGAAGAAAAGCCGAATAGAGGATCAAATAAAATTTGCAGGAGTCTAACAAAAAGGAGTCAATATGCGTATGCAGGCTTCTCTGCTGGCGTCCGCCGCACTGACTGCGGAAGTGGACACGCTAAAGCAGAACCTCGAGCAGTCCGAGCAAGAGCTCGGGCGTGCCAAGAAGCAGCTTGAGGATAAGGAAGGTAAGAAATACCTTGTCTAAATATATATAAAAAGGTGCAATTGCAAAAAATGACAGGATTATCGTGGCTATTGTAGGGGCCACGTCGGAGGTGGCGACCCTTAAGCAAGCACTGGTCGAGGCCGAGAAGAGGGCGGCCACGGAGTGCACCGAACGGGAGAAGTATGAGGCCCAGGTTGGCAAGGTGTGGCAAGAGCTCCAGGCTCTCATGAAAAAATATGAGAGTTTGGGGCTTGACTCAAAGACGCGAGCGTCCGAGCTCGCGATGGCTATTGAAAATGCCAAGGCTGCCAAGGCCGAATCCCAGAAGACCCTCCAAGAGTTGGATGCGGTGAAAAAGATAGCGGTGGGTAAGGCATTCTTTATGCAAAGCAAACACATAAACGTGAGTTACTTGTTACTTACCCGAATCCGGAGCTCTCTAGGAGCATTCGCAGATCTTCCCCGTAGCGTGTCCGATGCCGCCGCATTCTATCGAGCCGAGGAGGGTAGCTCCACAGAGAAGGTGTTCTGGTCTCAGTATGCTGAGGCCGGACACCCCATGCCCCTGAGCGACCAGCTGAAGCAACTGGTCGAGCTCCACAAGGCAGCCGAACAGGCCATGAAGGGCCTCATAGTTCGGCAGTGGCCTAGAGAGGCTCTGCCTGGGAGCTATTTCAGGCTGGTGCGGCGGCTGGTGGGGGCCTGTCCAAGGCTTGAAGTCATCAAGAGCTCCGTCTGCATTGAAGGTGCCCGTAGGGCCCTTGCCCGTGCTAAGGTGCACTGGGGCAAGCTGGATGCTGAGAAGCTTGTGAAGGACGGGCCACCGCCGGGGAAAGAGCATCGCAAGCCCGAGAATTATTATACGGATGTTCTGAAGGATGCCCGCCTTGTGGCGGATGAATGTTCCAGGGATGTAATTTTTGAGTAAAACTCGCTTGTTTCGTCCTGTGCGCTGAAAACTTGTTCATATGCGCTAAGCAATGCTGTTGGAATTTAAAATATTACCTTCTGTACGACTGTTTATCAATTCTGAGAGATGGCGAGTCATCGGCTTCTGCCCCCGTGCCGCTAGTGCTGGGGTGTTCGGGGATAAACCTGAGCGCTCTTTTCCCCATGTTTGGGTCCTTTGAGGGAGGCGCTCAGCACAACGAACAAGGCAATCGCACTATAATGCGTGAACACTCTCACTTAGCCATAGAATTCTATAATTTTAAATTTCGGCGAAGCCCCTAGTATTCGGAAGACCGAGTTTGGGGCGCTATCCACGCCTTGGCCGGACAGAGCCGACTCCTCGCTCTAAGCGGCATAAGTCTTTAGGGACTCGAAAAAACCTCTCGAACAGCGACCGGCTCTCGCTTCATCATGACAGTCAGTTTTAGCTTTCTCTACTGAGGTGCTTGACCCAGCTCAACTGGGGCACAATCGCAGTAGTTCTCCTAGTGCTACCTTAGCCGATATAGCGGAACGTAAGGCACCAAAACATAGGAGCCCGGCAAACCCAACTATTGACCCAAGACATGATTCGGAGCCGATGCATATAATGCTATAAGTTCGGGGTGCCGCACTTGTTAAAGTGTTCGGACTTCTCACACCATATTGAGGGGTATTAAAGCCCCTGGCGCATTTTGGCCGTACCAAAGTGTACGGGTGCAACATGTCGTTAAGGAACATATATTTGTAAAAAAAAGAGTAATGCAAAAATAACAAAAGCTATGCATTGTTTATTAAAAAGGGCCGCGATCAAAGTAGAACGATACAAAATAATGCGATAAGCAAAAGGTTGGACTATTTAACATGTCCGTTCCAGGGGCAGGCTGCGGAATGGTATGCGAAATAGGTATACTGCTCGTGATAGAGACCACCTGGGAGTTCCGTAATGCGGCATGGCTTGTCTGCTTCCCTGGTTCTTGCATCGTTTGTGCGGTAATTGAACTGCCGAACAGGCCTTCCAAAGAATGGACTCCTGAAAGTAAGAGAAAATTAAAAAATCGGCAGCCCCTGGTGCGGTTTAAGTCGTGTTTCGGGCATGCCATAATGGTGCCCCTCCCCCTGTACCCATGGTATTTCTAGACCGTAGTTATGTACGCGAAGCACTGGCGTCGCATTTTTGCGAGGGCTGGGGTTGGGGCCGCATTGCTACGCCTGCTCGGAACGTGCCAGGCGGTCTTTTTGTAGGTTACTCCTGGCGCGCTTGACGGTGTCCGGACGTTTAATGGCCGGACTGGAGAACTGCCTGGAGATGCTGCTTTGTACTTCCGCTGCAAGGGCCGCCGTGTGCTCCTCCATTCGGAGAGAGAGTTCGGTCTTTCCATTGACCGTAATTACTCCTCGAGGGCCTGGCATCTTGAGCTTAAGATATGCGTAGTGCGGTACCGCATTGAACTTGGCAAATGCGGTCCGCCCGAGCAGTGCGTGATAGCCACTGCGGAATGGGACTATGTCGAAGATTAACTCCTCACTTCGGAAATTATCTGGAGATCCGAAGACCACTTCAAGTCTAACTGAGCCTGTACAGTTGGCCTCTACACCTAGTATTACGTCTTTAAAGGTCGTTTTGGTGGGCTTAATCCTCGAGGGATCTATGCCCATTTTCCGCACTGTATCCTGGTAAAGCAGGTTCAGGCTGCTGCCACCGTCCATAAGGACTCTAGTGAGATGAAATCCGTCAATAATTGGGTCTAGAACCAATGCGGTGAATCCGCCATGACGGGTGCTGGTGGGATGGTCCCTTCGATCAAAGGTGATCGGGCAGGAGGACCATCGGTTGAACTTTGGGGCGACTGGCTCTACCACGTATACGTCCCTTAACGTGCGCTTCCGCTCCCTCTTGGGGATGTGGGTTGCGTATATCCTGTTCATCGTCCGCACTTGTGGGGGAAAACCCTTCTGTCCACTGTTGTTCGGCGGCCGGGGCTCTTCGTCGTCATCGCTATGCAGCCCCTTGTCAGTATTTTTGGCATTTAGCTTGCCTGCCTGCTTGAACACCCAACAATCCCTGTTGGTGTGATTGGCCGGCTTTTCAGGGGCGCCATGTATTTGGCACAAGCGGTCGAGTATTCGGTACAAACTGGACAGGCCCCTAGGATTTCTTTTGAATGGCTTTTTCCGCTGACCGGATTTATAGCCTCTGAATCCGGCATTAACTGTCGTATCTTCAGCATTGTCACCGTTAATGCGGCGCTTCTGCTTGTTGCGACCCGACCTGCCACTACTATCCCTAGTATCCGAATTACCAAGGTTCTTGGTCATATTGTTGCTACAAGCAAGCCAGTTGTCTTCTCCCGCGCAAAAGCGGGTCATGAGTGTCATGAGTGCTGCCATAGATTTCGGCTTTTCCTGTCCAAGGTGCCGGGCAAGCCACTCGTCACGGATAGTGTGCTTGAAGGCTGCTAGGGCCTCTGCGTCCGGACAGTCGACTATTTGATTTTTCTTTGTTAGGAACCATGTCCAGAATTGCTTGGCCGATTCATCTGGCTGCTGAATTACGTGGATTAGGTCATCTGCGTCTAGCGGTCGCACATAAGTGCCCTGGAAATTGTCGAGGAATGCGGCTTCCAGGTCCTCCCAACAACTGATTGATCCTGCTGGCAAGCTATTAAGCCAATGCCGAGCTGGTCCTTTGAGCTTGAGTGGGACGTATTTGATGGCGTGGAGATCATCGCCGCGGGCCATATGGATATGAAGGAGATAATCCTCGATCCATACCGCAGGATCTGTTGTGCCATCATAGGATTCGATGTTTACAGGTTTGAAACCCTCGGGGATTTGATGATCCATTACTTCGTCTGTGAAGCATAGTGGGTGTGCGGCGCCTCTGTACTGGGCTATATCACAACGTAGCTCCAATGAGCTTTGTCTACTGTGTTCGGCCCTACCGGATTTGTGTCCAGCGTGACGGTTACCATCTCGAGTCGTGGGGCGCCCACGCGATCCGTAGATCAATCTTGTTTGCCTTGCCTTGTCCTCCAACATATCTCGCAGGTCAGGCGCATTTTCCCGTGCCTTGGTACGGAGTGCGGCTTGAGTGGAGGGCCAAGAGGCCTCTCTGTCGCGGCCACGAGGTGGCCGGTCGGCCGTATCAAGTGCTGGTGATGTAGGTTTAAGTGTTTCCTCCTCTAATCGGGGTAGCAACCTGCGCTTTGGGTAGCTATTGGAGGGGCGTTCAAGTTTATGCTCCTCGGCCGCAAGGACTTCAGTCCATCTGTTGGCTAGCAAATCTTGATCAGCTCTAAGCTGTTGCTGTTTTTTCTTGATGCTTCTTGCCGTGGCCATAAGCCTGCGTTGAAAACGCTCTTGCTCGACGGGATCCTCTGGCACGATGAATTCGTCATCGTCGAGGCTTGCCTCGTCTTCGGAGGGAGGCATATAATTATCGTCCTCGACCTCTCTGTCTGCCGCTCTCTCATGAGGGCTGGCTTCTCCATCCTCCTGTGCTGAATCTTGCTGGAGGGGGTTTTCTTCGGCACTCTCCGGAGTATTATTATCTCATGTGCTGGAATCATCGTATTTGCTTTGGCGGGATTTTGAGCGGCGCCGCTGACGCCGGCACTTAGGCTGTTTCTTGGAGGGGTCATCCTCCGTTGTTCCATCGCCATCTCCTTCTTCTGGGGTGTCCACCATGTATATGTCATACGACGAGGTGGCTTTCCAGGGCCCAATAGGCGCTGGTTCTTCATCGTCTCCTGCATCGGCGTCCATACTGTCGATGTCTTCGGAGTTGAAGTCGAGCATGTCGGTTAAATTGTCGACAGTGGCTACAAAGTGGGTGGTGGGTGGGCTTTGAATTTCTTCATCGTCCGTAACCCGACCTTGTTGACTGTAGTCCGGCCAGGGCTCTCCTGATAAAGAGAGACACTTTAGTGTCTTCAAAATATCGCCGAAAGGCGAGTGCTGAAAGATGTCTGCGGCAGTAAACTCCATGATCGGCGCCCAATCGGATTCGATTGGCAGGGGCGCGGAGGGTTTGGAGTCCGGAGAGGAGTCCGGCTCCTTGGAGTCACGAGTCTCGCGGAGTGCGGGGCTGGTGTTCGGCTCGATCGCCATTGGGATAGCAGCCCCCGAGGCGGCGTCCAACCACCCATCCTCGATCGGCGTAGTTGGCTCCGAATTAAGGGTCGGAGCCGATGCGGGTGCGGCCTCTAGGGCACTGTTCGGCGGCAGAGCTAGATCATGCTCGTCGTGACAGTGCGGCGCGCTCGGCAGTGGCTCGAATCCGTCGAGGATCAAGTCCCCGCGGATGTCAGTCGTGTAGTTTAAACTTCCAAATCTGACCTAACGGCCGGCGGCATAGCTTTCGATCTGCTCCAGATGACCAAGTGAATTGGCCCGCAGTACAAAGCCGCCGAAGACAAAGATCTGTCCGGGGAGGAAGGTCTCACCCTGGACTGCATCGCTATTGATGATCGCAGGAGCCATCAAGCCTGACGGCGACGACACAGAGGAACTCTCAATGAAAGCACCAATGTCGGTGTCAAAACCGGCGGATCTTGGGTAGGGGGTCCCGAACTATGCGTCTAGGCCGGATGGTAACAGGAGGCAAGGGACACGAAGTTTTACCCAGGTTCGGGCCCTCTTGATGGAGGTAAAACCCTACGTCCTGCTTGATCAATATTGATGATATGGGTAGTACAAGAGTAGATCTACCACGAGATCGGAGAGGCTAAACCCTAGAAACTAGCCTATGGTATGATTGTTGTTCTATATGTTGTCCTACGGACTAAAACCCTTCGGTTTATCTAGACACCGGAGAGGGTTAGGGTTACACAAAGTCGGTTACAATGGTAGGAGCTACAATGGTAGGGTTACACCAAGCTTGCCTTCCACGCCAAGGAAAGTCCCTTCCGGACACGGGACGAAGTCTTCAATCTTGTAACTTCATAGCCCAGGAGTCCGGCTGAAGGTATAGTCCGGCCATCCGGACACCCCCTAATCCAGGACTCCCTCAAGCATCACGGGGCCCACGAGGCAAGGGGGTGCGCCCAGGGGGGTAGGCGCGCACCCCACCCTCATGGACAGGTGGAGGCCCCCTGACGTGGATCTTTCTTCCAGTATTTTTTATATATTCCAAACTAATTCTCCGTTGATTTTCAGGTCATTCCGAGAACTTTTATTTCTACACAAAAATAACACTATGGCAGTTCTGCTTAAAACAACGTTAGTCCGGGTTAGTTCCATTCAAATTATGCAAGTTAGAGTCCAAAACAAGGTCAAAAGTGTTTGGAAAAGTAGATACGACAGAGACGTATCACTATGTTGTAGATCAATAGCTCACGATGTAGCTCCCCGATTATTTTTGATATGTTCCTAGACAAAAACTATGTTGAAAGTGTTGGGGAACGTAGTAATTTCAAAAAAACCTACGCACACACAGGATCATGGTGATGCATAGCAACGAGAGGGGAGAGTGTTGTCCACGTACCCTCGTAGACCGAAAGCAGAAGCGTTTGCACAACGCAGTTGATGTAGTTGTACGTCTTCACGATCCGACCGATCAAGTACCGAACGTACGGCACCTCCGAGTTCAGCACACATTCAGCTCGATGACGTCCCTCGAACTCCAATCCAGCCAAGCTTTGAGGGAGAGTACCATCAGCATGACGGCGTGGTGACGATGATGATGTTCCACCGACGCAGGGCTTCGTCTAAGCACCGCTACGATATTATCGAGGTGGACAATGGTGGAGGGGGGCACCGCACATGGCTAAGAGATCCAAGAGACCAATTGTAGTCTCTACAGGTGCACCCCTGACCCCGTATATAAAGGAGCAAGGGAGGAGAGGCGGCCAGTCAGGAGGAGGCATGCCAGGGAGGAGTCCTACTCCCACCCCTAGTTGGAGTAGGGGAAGGGGGAAGGAGGAGGCAGAGAGGAAGGAAAGGGGGCACCCCCCTCCTTGTCCAATTCGGACTAGAGGGAGAGGGGGCGCGCGGCCTGCCCTGGCCGCCCCTCCTCTTGTCTACTAAGGCCCATCTTGGCCCATTAAACCCCCGGGGAGGGTTCCGGTAACCCCCGGTACTCCGGTAAAATCCCGATTTCACCCGGAACACTTCCGATATCCAAATATAGGCTTCCAATATATCAATCTTTATGTCTCGACCATTTTGAGACTCCTCGTCATGTCCGTGATCACATCCGGGACTCCGAAGTTCCTTCGGTACATCAAAACACATAAACTCATAATATAACCGTCATCGAACTTTAAGCGTGCGGACCCTATGGGTTCGAGAACTATGTAGACATGACCGAGACATGTCTCCGGTCAATAACCAATAGCAGAACCTGGATGCTCATATTGGCTCCTACATATTCTACGACGATCTTTATTGGTCAAACCGCATAACAACATACGTTGTTCCCTTTGTAATCGGTATGTTACTTGCCCGAGATTCGATCGTCGGTATCTTAATATCTAGTTCATTCTCGTTACCGGCAAGTCACTTTACTCGTTCTGTAATACATCATCCCGCAACTAACTCATTAGTTGCAATGCTTGCAAGGCTTATAGTGATGTGTATTACCGAGTGGGCCCAGAGATACCTCTCCGACAATCGGAGTGACAAATCCTAATCTCGAAATACGCCAACCCAACTAGTACCTTCGGATACACCTATAGAGCACCTTTATAATCACCCAGTTACGTTGTGACGTTTGGTAGCACACAAAGTGTTCCTCCGGTAAATGGGAGTTGCATAATCTCATAGTCATAGGAACATGTATAAGTCATGAAGAAAGCAATAGCAGAATACTAAACGATCATGCGCTAAGCTAACGGAATGGGTCAAGTCAATCACATCATTCTCCTAATGATGTGATCCTCTTAATCAAATGAAACTCATGTCAATGGCTACTAAACATAACTATCTTTGATTAACGAGCTAGTCAAGTAGAGGCATACTAGTGACACTCTATTTGTTTATGTATTCACACAAGTATTATGTTTCCGGTTAATACAATTCTAGCATGAATAATAAACATTTATCATGATATAAGGAAATAAATAATAACTTTATTATTTCCTCTAGGGAATATTTCCTTCAGTCTCCCACTTGCACTAGAGTCAATAATCTAGATTACACAGTAATGATTCTTACACCCATGGAGTCTTGGTGTTGATCATGTTTTGCTCGTGGAATAGGCTTAGTCAACGGGTCTCTAACATTTAGATCTGTCTGTATCTTGCAAATCTCTATGTCTCCCACCTAGACTTGATCCTGGATGGAGTTGAAGCGTCTCTTGATGTGCTTGGTTCTCTTGCGAAATCAGGATTCCTTTGCCAAGGCAATTGCACCAGTATTGTCACAAAAGATTTTCATTGGACCCGATGCACTAGGTATGACACCTAGATCGGATATGAACTCCTTCATCCAGACTCCTTCATTTGCTGCTTCCGAAGCAACTATGTACTCTGCTTCACACGTAGGTCCCGCCACAACGCTTTGTTTAGAACTGCACCAACTAACAGCTCCACCATTCAATGTAAACACGAATCCGGTTTGCAATTTAGAATCGTCCAGATTAGTGTCAAAGCTTGCATCGACGTAACCATTTATGACTAGCTCTTTGTCACCACCATAAACGAGAAACATATCCTTAGTCCTTTTCAGGTATTCAGGATGTTCTTGACCGCTGTCCAGTGATCCACTCATGGATTACTTTGGTACCTCCCTGCTAAACTTATAGCAAGGCACACATCAGATCTGGTACACAACATTGCATACATGATAGAGCCTATGGCTGAAGAATAGGGAACATCTTTCATCTTCTCTCTATCTTCTGCAGTGGTCGGGCATTGAGTCTTACTCAACTTCACACCTTGTAACACAGGCAAGAACCCTTTCTTTGCTTGATCCATTTTGAACTTCTTCAAAACTTTGTCAAGGTATGTGCTTTATGAAAGTCCAATTAAGCGTCTTGATCTATCTCTATAGATCTTGATGCCCAATATATAAGCAGCTTCACCGAGGTCCTTCATTGAAAAACTCTTATTCAAGTTTCCCTTTATGTTATCCAGAAATTCTATATCATTTCCAATCAGCAATATGTCATCCACATATAATATCAGAAATGCTACAGAGCTCCCACTCACTTTCTTGTAAATACAGGCTTCTCCAAAAGTATGTATAAAACAATATGCTTTGATCACACTATCAAAACATTTATTCCAACTCTGAGAGGCTTGCACCAGTCCATAAATGGATTGCTGGAGCTTGCACACTTTGTGAGCTCCCTTTGGATCGACAAAACCTTCTGGTTGTATCATATACAACTCTTCTTCCAGAAATCCATTCAGGAATGCAGTTTTGACATCCATTTGCCAAATTTCATAATCATAAAATGCAGCAATTGCTAACATGATTCGGACAGACTTAAGCATCGCTATGGGTGAGAAAGTCTCATTGTAGTCAATCCCTTGAACTTGTCAAAAACCTTTTGCAACAAGTCGAGCTTTATAGATAGTAACATTACTGTTAGTGTATGTCTTCTTCTTGAAGATCCATTTATTTTCAATGGCTTGCCAATCAACGGGCAAGTCAACCAAAGTCCACACTTTGTTCTCATACATGGATCCCATCTCAGATTTCATGGCCTCAAGCCATTTTGCGAAATCTGGGCTCACCATCGCTTCTTCATAGTTCGTAGGTTCGTCATAGTCTGGCAACATAACCTCCAGAACAGGATTGCCGTACCACTCTGGTGCGGATCTCACTCTGGTTGATCTACGAGGTTCAGTAACGACTTGATCTGAAGTTTCATGATCATCATCATTAACTTCCTCACTAATTGGTGTAGGTGTCACAGGAACATGTTTCTATGATGAACTACTTTCCAATAAGGGAGCAAGTATAGTTAGCTCATCAAGTTCTACTTTCCTCCCACTCACTTCTTTCGAGAGAAACTCCTTCTCTAGAAAGGATCCAAATTTAGCAACAAAAGGTTTGCCTTCAGATTTGTGATAGAAGGTGTACCCAACAGTTTCCTTTGGGTATCCTATGAAGACACATTTCTCCGATTTGGGTTTGAGCTTATAAGGTTGAAGCTTTTTCACATAAGCATCGCAGCCCCAAACTTTAAGAAACGACAACTTTGGTTTCTTGCCAAACCACAGTTCATAAGGCGTCGTCTCAACGGATTTCGATAGTGCCCTATTTAACGTGAATGCAGCCGTCTCTAAAGCATAACCCCAAAATGATAGCGGTAAATCAGTAAGAGACATCATAGATCACACCATATCTAGTAAAGTACGATTACGATGTTCGGACACACCATTACGCTGTGGTGTTCTGGGTGGCGTGAGTTGCGAAACTATTCTGCATTGTTTCAAATGAAGACCAAACTCATAACTCAAATATTCTCCTCCACGATCAGATCGTAGAAACTTTATTTTCTTGTTATGATGATTTTCAACTTCACTCTGAAATTCTTTGAACTTTTCAAATGTTTCAGACTTATGTTTCATTAAGTAGATATACCCATATCTGCTTAAATCGTCTGTGAAGGTGAGAAAATAACGATACCCGCCGCGAGCCTCAACATTCATCGGACCACATACATATGTATGTATGATTTCCAACAAATCTGTTGCTTGCTCCATAGTTCCGAAGAACGGTGTTTTAGTCATCTTGCCCATGAGGCACGGTTCGCAAGTACCAAGTGATTCATAATCAAGTGGTTCCAAAAGTCCATAAGTATGGAGTTTCTTCATGCACTTTACACCAATATGACCTAGACGGCAGTGCCACAAATAAGTTGCACTATCATTATCAATTATGCATCTTTTGGCTTCAATATTATGAATATGTGTATCACTACTATCGAGATTCAACAAGAATAGACCACTCTTCAAGGGTGCATGACCATAAAAGATATTACTCATTTAAATAGAACAACCATTATTCTCTGATTTAAATGAATAACCGTCTCACATCAAATAAGATCCAGATATAATGTGCATGCTCAACGCTGGCACCAAATAACAATTATTCAGGTCTAAAACTAATCCCGAAGGTAGATGTAGAGGTAGCGTGCCGACCGCGATCACATCGACTTTGGAACCATTTCCCACGCGCATCGTCACCTCGTCCTTACCCAATCTTCGCTTAATCCGTAGTCCCTGTTTCTAGTTGAAAATATTAGCAACAGAACCAGTATCAAATACCCAGGTGCTACTGCGAGCATTAGTAAGGTACACATCAATAACATGTATATCACATATACATTTGTTCACCTTGCCATCCTTCTTATCTGCCAAATACTTGGGGCAGTTCTGCTTCCAGTGACCAGTCTATTTGCAGTAGAAGCACTCAGTTTCAGGCTTAGGTCCAGACTTGGGTTTCTTCTCTTGAGCAGCAATTTGTTTGTCGTTCTTCTTGAAGTTCCCCTTCTTCTTCCCTTTACCCTTTTTCTTGAAACTAGTGGTCTTGTTGACCATCAACACTTGATGCTCCTTTTTGATTTCTACCTCTGCAGCCTTTAGCATCGCGAAGAGCTCGGGAATTCTCTTATTCATGCCTTGCATATTATAGTTCATCATGAAGCTTTTGTAGCTTGGTGGCAGTGATTGAAGAACTCTGTCAATGACACTATCAATAGGAAGATTAACTCTCAGTTGAGTCAAGTGATTATGATACCTAGACATTTTCAGTATATGTTCACTGACAGAACTATTCTCCTCCATCTTGCAGCTATAGAACTTATTGGAGACTTCATATCTCTCAATCCGGGCATTTGCTTGAAATATTAACTTCAACTCCTGGAACATCTCGCAGACTAAGGCATAGCCTAGTGGTGGGAAGGGGCTGATGCCTTCCCACCCACCCAGGTTCAAGGCATGGTACTTGCAATTTGGGTCGATTGCACCAATTATACTTTAGGGGGTTCCCTTACAGTCTTTCTGTCAAAAAAAACTCCTAGAACATCTCATATGCTCCATGACGTTCAAAACGTCGTTGAAGTCCCGGTTCTAAGCCGTAAAGCATGGCACACTAAACTATCGAGTAGTCATCAGCTTTACTCTGCCAGACGTTCGTAACGTCGTCAGCAGCATCTGCAGCAGGCCTGGCACCCCGCGGTGCTTCCAGGACGTAATTCTTCTGTGCAGCAATGAGGATAATCCTCAAGTTACGGACCCAGTCCATGTAATTGCTACCATCATCTTTCAACTTTGCTTTCTCAAGGAACGCATTAAAATTTAACGGAACAATAGCACAAGCCATCTATCTACAATCAACATAGACAAGCAAAATACTATCAGGTACTAAGTTCATGATAAATTGAAGTTCAATTAATCATATTACTTAAGAACTCCCACTTAGATAGACATCTCTCTAATCCTTTAAGTGATCACGCGATCCAAATCAACCAAACCATTTCCGATCATCACGTGAGATGGAGTAGTTTCAATGGTGAACATCACTATGTTGATCATATCTACTATATGATTCACGCTCGACCTTTCGGTCTCAGTGTTCCGAGGCCATATCTGCATATGCTAGGCTCGTCAAGTTTAACCTGAGTATTCCGCGTGTGCAACTGTTTTGCACCCGTTGTATTTGAACGTACAGCCTATCACAACCGATCATCACGTGGTGTCTCAGCACGAAGAACTTTCGCAACGGTGCATACTCAGGGAGAACACTTATACCTTGATAATTTAGTGAGAGATCATCTTATAATGCTATCATCAATCAAAGCAAGATAAGATGCATAAAAGATAAACATCACAAGCAATTAATATAAGTGATATGATATGGCCATCATCATCTTGTGCTTGTGATCTTCATCTCCGAAGCACCGTCATGATCACCATTGTCACCGGCGCGACACTTTGATCTCCATCGTAGCATCATTGTCGTCTCGCGAACTTATGCTTCTATGACTATCCCTACCGCTTAGTGATAAAGTAAAGCATTACAGGGCGATTGCATTGCATACAATAAAGCGACAAACATATGGCTCCTGCCAGTTGCCGATAACTCGGTTACAAAACATCATCATCTCATACAATAAAATATAGCATCATGCCTTGACCATATCACATCACAACATGCCCTGCAAAAACAAGTTAGACGTCATCTACTTTGTTGTTACAAGTTTTACGTGGCTGCTATGGGCTGAGCAAGAACCATTCTTACCTACGCATTAAAACCACAACGATAGTTTGTCAAGTTAGTGTTGTTTTAACCTTCTCAAGGACCGGGCATAGCCACACTTGGTTCAACTAAAGTTAGAGAAACTGACACCCGCCAGCCACCTATGTGCAAAGCACATCAGTAGAACCAGTCTTGCGTAAGCGTACGCGTAATGACGGTCCGGGCCGCTTCATCCAACAATACCACTGAATCAAAGTATGACATGCTGGTAAGCAGTATGAATTATATTGCCCACAACTCACTTGTGTTCTACTCGTGCATATAACATCTATGCATAAAACCTCGCTCGGATGCCACTGTTGGGGAACGTAGTAATTTCAAAAAAAAAATTCCTACGCACACACAGGATCATGGTGATGCATAGCAACGAGAGGGGAGAGTGTTGTCCACGTACCCTCATAGACCAAAAGCAGAAGCGTTTGCACAACGCGGTTGATGTAGTCGTACATCTTCACGATCCGACCGATCAAGTACCGAACGTACGTCACCTCCGAGTTCAGCACACGTTCAGCTCGATGGCGTCCCTTGAACTCCGATCCGGCCGAGCTTTGAGGGAGAGTTCCGTCAGCACGACAGCGTGGTGATCATGATGATGTTCTACCGACGCAGGGCTTTGCCTAAGCACCACTATGATATTATCAAGGTGGACTATGGTGGAGGGGGGCACCGCACACGGCTAAGAGATCCAAGAGATCAATTGTTGTGTCTAGAGGTGCCCCCATGGCCCCGTATATAAAGAAGCAAGGGGGGAGAGGCGGCCGGCCAGGAGGAGGCGTGCCAGGGAGGAGTCCTACACCCATCGGGAGTAGAACTCCCTCCTTTCCTAGTTGGAGTAGGAGAAGGGGGAAGGAGGAGGGAGAGAGGAAGGAAAGGGGGCACCGCCCCCCCTCTCCTTGTCCAATTCGGACTAGAGGGAGAGGGGGCGCACGGCCTGCCCTGGCCGCCCCTCCTCTTCTCCACTAAGGCCCATCTTGGCCCATTAAACCCCCACGGGGGTTCCGGTAACCCCCGGTACTCCGGTAAAATCCCGATTTCACCCGGAACACTTCCGATATCCTAATATAGGCTTCCAATATATCAATCTTTATGTCTCTACCATTTCGAGACTCCCCGTCATGTCCGTGATCACATCCGGGACTCCGAACTTCCTTCGGTACATCAAAACACATAAACTCATAATATAACCGTCATCGAACTTTAAGCGTGCGGACCCTATGGGTTCGAGAACTATGTAGACATGACCGAGACATGTCTCTGGTCAATAACCAATAACGGAACCTGGATGCTCATATTGGCTCCTACATATTCTACGAAGATCATTATCGGTCAAACCGCATAACAACATACGTTGTTCCCTTTGTCATCGGTATATTACTTGCCCGAGATTCGATCGTCGGTATCTTAATACCTAGTTCATTCTCGTTACCGACAAGTCTCTTTACTCATTCTGTAATACATCATCCCGCAACTAACTCATTAGTTGCAATGCTTGCAAGGCTTATAGTGATGTGTATTACCAAGTGGGCCCAGAGATACCTCCTCGACAATCAGAGTGACAAATCCTAATCTCGAAATACGCCAACCAAACAATTACCTTCGGAGACACCTGTAGAGCACCTTTATAATCACCCAGTTACGTTGTGACGTTTGGTAGCACACAAAGTGTTCCTCCGGTAAACGTGAGTTGCCTAATCTCATAGTCATAGGAACATGTATAAGTCATGAAGAAAGCAATAGCAGAATACTAAATGATCGTGTGCTAAGCTAACGGAATGGGTCAAGTCAATCACATCATTCTCCTAATGATGTGATCCCATTAATCAAATTGCAACTCATTTCAATGGCTACGAAACATAACCATCTTTGATCAACGAGCTAGTCAAGTAGAGGCATACTAGTGACACTCTATTTGTTTATGTATTCACAAAAGTATTATGTTTCCGGTTAATACAATTCTAGCATGAATAATAAATATTTATCATGATATAAGGAAATAAATAATAACTTTATTATTGCCTCTAGGGCATATTTCCTTCAAAAAGATGATAGTAGCAATGATGCGGACTGGGTCTGTGATCTGAGGATAATCCTCATTGCTGCACAGAAGAATTATGTCCTTGATGCACCGCTAGGTGACGGACCTATTGCAGGAGCAGATGCAGACGTTATGAACGTTTGGCAAGTTCGATATGATAACTACTTGATAGTTTAGTGTGACATGCTTTACGTCTTAGAACCGGGACTTCAAAATCTTTTTGAATGCCACGAAGCATATAAGATGTTCTAAGAGCTGAAATTGATATTTCAGACTCATGCCCGAGTCGAGAGGTGTGAGACCTTTGACAAGTACTTTGCCTACAAGATGGAGGAGAATAGCTCAACCAGTGAGCATGTACTCAGATTGTCTGAGTAATACAATCACTTGAATCAATTGGGAGTTAATCTTCCAGATAAAATAGTGATTGACAGAGTTCTCTAGTCACTATCACCAAGTTACTGGAACTTCGTGATGAACTATAATATGCAAAGGATGACAAAATTAATTCCCAAGCTCTTCGCGATGTTGAAATCGGCGAAGGTACAAATCAAGAAATGGCATCAAGTCTTGATGGTTAACAAGACCACTAGTTTCAAGAAAAGGGCAAAGGGAAAGAAAGAGGAACTTCAAAGAAGAATAGCAAGCAAGTTGCTGCTCCCATGAAGAAGCCCAAAGCTAGACCCAAGCCTGGAAATAAGTGCTTCTACTGCAAAGGAAATGGTCACTAGAAGTGGAACTGCCCTAGATACTTGGCGGATAAGAAGAATGGCAAAGTGAACAAAAGTATATTTGATATACATGTTATTGATGTGTACTTTGCTAGTGTTTATAGCAACCCCTCGGTATTTGATACTGGTTTAGTTGCTAAGAGTAGTAACTCGAAACGGGAGTTGCAAAATAAACAAAGATTAGTTACGGGCGAGGTGATGATATGAGTTGGAAGTAATTCCAAGGTTGATAAGATCACCATCGCACACTCCCTTTACCTTCGAGGTTAGTGTTGAACCTAAAATAAATGTTATTTGGTGTTTGCGTTGAGCACATATATGATTGGATCATGTTTATTGCAATACGGTTATTCATTTAAGTCAAAGAATAATTGTTGTTCTATTTACATTAATAAAACCTTCTATGGTCATACACTCAATATAAATGGTTTATTGAATCTCGATCGTAGTGACACACATATTCATAATATTGAAGCCAAAAGATGCGAAGTTAATAATGATAGTGCAACTTATATGTGGCACTACCGTTTAGGTCATATTGATGTAAAGCGCACGAAGAAACTCCATGTTGATGGACTTTTGGAATCACTTGATGCTTGCGAACCATGCATCATGGGCAAGATGACTAAGACTCCGTTCTCCGGAACAATGGAGCAAAGCAACTGACTTATTGGAAATACTACATACTGATGTATGCGGTCCGATGAGTGTTGAGGCTCGCGGTGGGTATCGTTATTTCCTAACCTTCACAGATGATTTGAGCATATATGAGTATATCTACTTGATGAAACACAAGTCTGAAACATTTGAAAAGTTCAAAGAATTTCAGAGTGAAGTAGAAAATCATCGTAACAAGAAAATAAAGTTTCTACGATATGATCATGGAAGTGAATATTTGAGTTATGAGTTTGGTCTTCATTTGAAACAATGTGGAATACTTTCGCAACTCACGCCACCTGGAACACCACGGTGTAATTGTGTGTCCGAACATCGTCACCGTACTTTATTAGATATGGTGCGATCTATGATGTCTCTTACCGGTTTACCACTATTGTTTTGGGGTTATGCATTAGAGACAGCTACATTCACGTTAAATAGGGCACCATCTAAATCCGTTGAGACAACGCCGTATGAACTATGGTTTGGTAAGAAACCAAAGCCGTAGTTTCTTAAAGTTTGGGGTTGCGATGCTTATGTGAAAAAGTTTCAAACTGATAAGCTCAAACCCAAATCGGAGAAGTGCGTCTTCATAGGGTACCCAAAAGAAACTGTTGGGTACACCTTCTATCACAGATCCGAAGGCAAGATATTTTGTTGCTAAGAATGGATCCTTTCTAAGAGAAGGAGTTTCTCTCGAAAGAAGTGAGTGGGAGGAAATTAGCACTTGATGAGGTAATTGTACCTTATCCCTAATTGGAAAGTAGTTCATCACAGAAATCAGTTCCAGTGATTCCTACACCAATTAGTGAGGAAGCTAATGATGATGATCATGAAACTTCAGATCAAGTTACTACCGAACCTCGTAGGTCAGCCAGAGTATGGTCCGCACCAGAGTGGTATGGTAATCCTGTTCTGGAAGTCATGTTACTAGACCATGATGAACCTACGAACTATGAGGAAGCGATGAAGAGCCCAGATTCCGCAAAATGGCTTGAGGCCATGAAATCTGAGATGGGATCCATGTATGAGAACAAAGTATGGACTTTGATTGACTTGCCCGTTGATTGGTGAGCCACTGAGAATAAATGGATCTTAAAGAAGAAGACGGACACTGATAGTAGTGTTACTATCTACAAAGCTCGAATTGTCGCAAAATGTTTTTGACAAGTTCAAGGTGTTGACTACGATGAGATTTTCTCACTCGTATCGATGCTTAAAAGTCTGTCCAAATCATGTTAGCAGTTGCCGCATTTTATGAAATCTGGCAAATGGATGTGAAAACTGCATTCCTTAATGGATTTCTTAAAGAAGAGTTGTATATGATGCAACCAGAAGGTTTTGTCGATCCTAAAGGTGCTAACAAAGTGAGCAAGCTCCAGCAATCCATTTATGGACTGGTACAAGCCTCTCAGAGTTGGAATATATGCTTTGATAGTGTGATCAAACAAAGCATATGGTTTTATACAAACTTGCGGTGAAGGCTGTATTTACAAGAAAGTGAGTGGGAGCACTACAATATTTTTGATAAGTATATGTGAATGACATATTGTTGATGGAAATAATGTAGAATTTTCTGGAAAGCATAAAGGGGTGTTCTAAAGGAGTTTTTCAAAGAAGAACCTCGGTGAAGCTACTTATATATTGGGCATCAAGATCTATAGAGATAGATCAAGACGCTTGATAAATTTTTCAATGGGTACATACCTTGACAAGTTTTTGAAGTAGTTCAAAATGGAGCAGTCAAAGAAGGAGTTCCTGACTCTGTTGCAATGTGTGAAGTTGAGTAAAGACTCAAAATCCGACCACGGCAGAAAATAGGAAGAGAATGAAAAAGTCATTCCCTATGCCTTAGTCATAGGTTCTATAAAGTATGCTATGCTGCATACCAGACCTATTGTATACCTTAGCATGATTTTGGCAAGGGAGTACAATAGTGATCTAGGAGTAGATCACTGGACAGTGGTCAAAATTATCCTTAGAGGACTAAGGAAATATTTCATGGTTATGGTGGTGATAAAAGAGTTCGTTGTAAAGAATTACGTCGATGCAAGCTTTTGACACCGATCTAGATGACTCTAAGTCTCGATCTAGATACATATTGAAAGTGGGAGCAATTAGGTAGAGTAGCTCCGTGCAAAGTATTGTAGACATAGAAATTTGCAAAATACATATGGATCTGAATGTTGCAGACCGTAGACTAAACTTCTCTCACAAGCAAAACATGATCACTCTTTGGGTATTAATCACATAGCGATGTGAACTAGATTATTGACTCTAGTAAACCCTTTGGGTATTAGTCACATGGAGATGTGCATTGTTGAGGAAATCGTTAACTGGTAGCTGCTCGGTTGGCTGGCGAGTAGGGGACTAATCAGCGAGTCGGCAAGTTAATCAGCCATTTAATCAATTAATCGGACGATTTTTCAATTTATCGGCTACTCAGTGACCCTACGAGTAGGGATTAATCGGCAAGTTAACTGGTTAATCGGATGAGTTCTTGAACAGGGGAGATGTGAACTAATCACATAAAGATGTGAACTATTGGTGTTAAATCACATGATGATTTGAACTAGATTATTGACTCTAGTGCAAGTGGGAGACTGGAGGAAATATGCACTAGAAGCAATAATAAAGTTATTATTTATTTCCTTATATCATGATAAATGTTTATTATTCATGCTAGAATTGTATTAACCGGAAACTTAGTACATGTGTGAATACATAGACAAACAGAGTATCACTAGTATGCCTCTACTTGACTAGCTCGTTGAATCAATGATGGTTATGTTTCCTAACCATAAACATGAGTTGTCATTTGATTAAGGGGATCACATCATTAGAGAATTATGTGATTGACTTGACCCATCCGTTAGCTTAGCACGATGATCGTTTAGTTTGTTGCTATTTCTTTCTCCATAATGTATACATGTTTCTATGACTATGAGATCATGCAACCCCCGAATACCGGAGGAACACTTAGTGTGCTATCAAACGTCACAACATAACTGGGTGACTATAAAGATGATCTACAGGTGTCTCCGATGGTGTTTGTTCAGTTGGCATATATCGAGATTAGGATTTGTCACTCCGAGTATCGGAGAGGTATCTCTGGGCCCTATCGGTAATGCACATCAATATAAGCCTTGCAAGGAATGTGACTAATGAGTTAGTTGCGGGATGATGCATTACTGAACGAGTAAAGAGACTTGCCGGTAACGAGATTGAACTAGGTATTGAGATACCGACGATCGAATCTCGGGCAAGTAACATACCGATGACAAAGGGAACAACATATATCGTTATGCGGTTTGACCGATGAAGATCTTCCTAGAATATGTGGGAGCCAATATGAACATCCAGGTTCCGCTATTGGTTATTGACCAGGAGACGTGTCTTGGTCATGTCTACATAGTTCTCGAACCCTTAGGGTCTACACGCTTAACGTTCGGTGACGATCGGTATTATGAGTTTATGTGTTTTGATGTACCGAAGGTAGTTCGGAGTCCCGGATGTGATCACGGACATGACGAGGAGTCTCAAAATGGTCGAGACATAAAGATTGATATATTGGATGACTATATTCGGACACCGGATGAGTTCTGGGGGTCACCTGATAATTATCGGAGTGCCGGGGGGTTATCGGAACCCCCGGGGGAACTAATGGGCCAACATGGGCCTTGTGAGAGAGAGGAGGGGCCATAGGGCTAGCCGCGTTCCCCCCCTTGGGAGTCTGAATTGCACAAGGAGGGGGGCGGCGCCCCCTCTTTCCCTCCCTCTCTCCCT
>NC_041384.1:44463146-44464227 GCF_002162155.2 Triticum dicoccoides | reverse complement strand
CCCTCATTCTTCCTAGTTGGACTAGGAAAGGGGGAGTCCTACTCCTACTAGGAGGAGGACTCCTCCCTCTCCTTGGCGCGCCCCTAGGCCAGCCGGCCTTCCCCTTGCTCCTTTATATACGGGGGCAGGGGGCACCCTAGAACACACAAGTTGATTGTTTCCGGTCGTGTGCGGTGCCCCCCTCCACCATAATCCACCTCGGTCATATCGTAGTGGTGCTTAGGCGAAGCCCTGTTCCGGTAGCATTATCATCACCGTCATCACGCCATCATGCCGAGGAAGCTCTCCCTCGATAGTTTAATGGATCATGAGTTCATGGGACGTCACCGAGTTGAACGTGTGCAGATCGCGGAGGTGTCATACTTTCGGTACTAGGATCGGTCGATCGTGAAGACGTACGCCTACATCAACCGTGTTGTCATAACGCTTCCGCTTACGGTGTACGAGGGTACGTAGACAACACTCTTCCTTCTCGTTGCTATGCATCACCATGATCTTGCGTGTGCGTAGGATTTTTTTTTGAAATTACTGCGTTCCCTAACAGATCTCATAGTCATAGGAACATGTATAAGTTATGGAGAAAGCAATAGCAAGAAACTAAACGATCATCGTGCTAAGCTAACGGATGGGTCAAGTCAATCACATGATTCTCCAATGATGTGATCCCGTTAATCAAATGACAACTCATGTCTCTGGTCAGGAAACATAACCATCATTAATTCAACGAGCTAGTCAAGTAGAGGCATATTAGTGACACCCTGTTTGTCTATGTATTCACACATGTACTAAGTTTCCGGTTAATACAATTCTAGTATGAATAATAAATATTTATCATGATATAAGGAAATATAAATAACAACTTTATTATTGCCTCTAGGGCATATTTCCTTCAGTAAAACTATCTTACTCCCTTTTGTCATGAATTTGGTGGATCAATTCCGCTCAACTAAGGAAGTAAAGCCAGCAAGAGTGTGTGTTGATCTGTAGGTTTGCACATTTGGTTCCCATTGCCGGGTTTGTGCTTCGCCAAATAGGCCATGGTAGTTATTGTGTTTGAGTTCACTCATTCTTCATGTTTTTG
>NC_041384.1:44432511-44463023 GCF_002162155.2 Triticum dicoccoides | reverse complement strand
GGGCAACCTATCCTAAACTCGTATGAGAGGGTGATGCACCCCAATGCCGACATGGAGGACTTCTTTTCACATCCTTTGCAGTGGAAGATGGGCTCCCCTAATTGGATGTTGGAAGAAACTCGTCTGAAACTATAAATGAAAATATCTAGTTCTCCTACCCTAAGGAGTCCAAGTTTGAAAGGACTTGCCTTTTTATTCCATTGATAAATAAGAATGTGACAAGAGGTACATGTCTTTCCTTCCCCATCTAGCCCCTAATCTTTAGGCGGAGATTTTTCTACCACCGGGTGAAGGGTAGAGAGATTACACGAAGATACCTTCACTGCTTCAGTAGAGACGTGACAACAGTTGGTGTCTCATAACAACCTCTCTTCTTTAGAGAGGTGGATAGGCGGTGTTACTTGATAATGGGCGATTCTTAAGGTGTTTGATGTTCCAACTCTGAGGGTATACGTTGCCTTTAATGTTGGCGATGATGTATTCCCCGGTTCAAGCTCCCTAACTACCTCAAAAGGCCCTTCCACTTTTGGAGCGAGCTTATTGCTATCATTTCGGCTGTGTAGATTGGACCCATCCATGATTATTTGTTAAATCGTTATCGAGTAGTGTCACAAGTCTCCCCGTGACACTTTTTGATGCGTCTAACCGTAGCGATGGCGCATGTCATTGATAGGTCTCTTGGACCATGACCACTTCATCTACTTTGATTGTTTGCAGTACCAATGACTTGAGGAGCTTCTCAACGAAGACCTAGAATGTTCATGGAAACCTAGAGGAAGCTAGTCGGCCAGCTACTCAACTCTAAGGGATATACCGGAATTCAGAGCCGCGAGCCCCCATTGAAACTTTTGAACCTCTGAAAGCTGTGCTACCATACTCTTGTCCGAGACTGATAATACTTGCACACTCGCCTCACCACAAATTGAGAATCTCCTTTTTCACCAGAAGGCGGAGGAAATGCCAAGGGCAGAAGCTACTAGAAGACATGCGCAAACACTCGTATTCTGCCATGTAGGTAGTGGCATTGAAGTGGTGCTGGGTAGTATACAATCAGCACCCCAGCTCTGACTCCGTATTGCGTTACCGACTCAACAAACATTATAGTGTGCACACAGTGTGTGAGTATTTGCTAGCGATGACCAAATATGGCGTGAAGGGACTCACTCACGGATAATATGTGGGCTATATCACTCTTCTCCAACTATTCATCATAAAGTGGGGGAACCAAATGAATGCTAGCAGTATGATTTGGTAACTCATTTCTCAAGCTGCTACCTCTCAAACAGATGCTATTGTGTGTTAGTCTAAACCCTACCGCCAAAACTAAACGGATGCTAGCGCCTAGCGTGTGTTTTAGTCTAAACCCTACCCACAATCTCTAGCTTCCTTTTTATGTGTTTAGTGTTTGTACTTTGGTTTTTGCCCAGTTTTCTTGAATTAAAATCGAGCAACTATCTTCTTATTATATGAAATGGCAGAGCTCCTGCCCTTGCCTCGCCAAGATGCTCGAAAAATAAGCTGCTACAACATCTCCAACACTGGAAAGAACTCTCAAGGGGACGAATCATCCGGAGATAGTAACATACATCGATATGGAGAGCAAGAACAACATTAGTACACACACTGATACGATCTTGACAACAACATCGCTCCCATTGAAGCTTGATTACAAAATGCATGCTTCCTTTGCATTTTGCGTACATATGCAGACCTTGATTCTTCTAATCGGCTAGACATGGAGCTGATTAATTAATTAGATCGATCTGAATACCTGCAAGCACATCAAGGAACGATCGAACGATCGAGTAAATAGTTATGTTGATTCTTCAATGAAATAGTAGAAGATTAGAACCAATTAACTTTGGTTAGCACAAGAAGTGACTAATTACCAGGTAATAACATTCGCCCATTTGCAGGCTCTTCATGAGGACGCCGCGCTCGTTCACTGGGAGGATCTCGCCGGAGGAGTGCACCAGAATCACGTCAGGCCCGAACGTACCTTCCACGTCCAATGCGCCGGTGCTTGGCACCTCGTATACCGTGCCATTGATGAACACCGGCATCGTCGTCCCTGGAACTGGAATTCATACCCACCCACCCATCATTTTCATAAGCAATTTAGCACGCATGCATATGATCATCAGTTATGTATTGCAAGCTTTCTTCATGCAAGATGCAGAGGCATGCATGGTTTTGCTTGATGGCGTCAGGCTATACTAACAATGTAGAACCACTAGAACTACTACTAACCAGTTGCTTGGTAGCTTAGTTGCGATGCGTCGGTAGCCGGGTAACCATACTGGTTTTCGCCACCGCGTGCCATGAGGCCCATTTGCCGGGGGATGGCGAAAAGATCGTCTCCGCCCTCGGCGTCATCTACCAAGAAACGGGGCGCCGTGTTGACCGCGGCCGCGGCCGCCGAAACACCGCCGCCCAGCTGTCCGTACTGCATGGTGTTGTAGGGAGAGGTGCCGATGCCGTGGTAGCCATGTCCGGCAGCTGCGTTGGAGGGGAGCTGGTCCGCGTCCCCGGTGCCGCCGCAGGACTGCTGGAGCTTGCGGGCACGGCGGCGAGAGCGGGAGCGGCGGTTCTGAAACCAGTAGAACACGTTGGCGTCACGGACAGCGCCGAAGCGCTCGAGGAGGAGGCGGATGCGCGCCGTCTCATCTTTGGCCGGGTTCACCATCCCGCTGTTGAAGATGGACTCCAGGATCAGGATCTGCTCCGGCTTGGGCGCCCACCGGGACCGTGTCGTGGTCGGCTCGCCCCCCTCACTGCTGCGGCCGCCGCCGTGTGCGGGAGCTTGGCCGTGGTGGTGCTGGTCCATGAAGAACCTAGCTTGTTAGCTTGGTGTGAGATGCTCTTGAAAGGAAAAAAAACGAGGATTGGTGGTAGGGAATCCAAGGGGGGGAAGGGGCATAAATGGAGCGTCCCGTATACTTATAGTTAGAGGCTACATTTTTTTGGAAGTTAGAGGCTACTTTTTTTTTTTGAAACACAGTTCGAACGCGGAGCTCACAAACACGTATATACAAATACACTCACTCTATGAACGTACAGACGCACATCCTACTCCTATAAGCAGCACCAGGAGACTACAACGGTAAGTTTTGAGATTGACGGTATCTCTCTTACCATTGAAAGAATAAAGGCGTTAAATTCAAAAATAAATCCACCACAAGGAACTTGACCACTGAGCTATGCTTGGCTAGAGGACACTCTCTCTTTCATTGATCCATGCCTTTTATTTTCTTAATTGATTTCAAACGATGTACTTTGTTTCTTTGGGCTTTTATTATTAACTAAAACTTCATTTATCATTGTATCTATACATCATTCTGCACATAAACTTTCTGAAGAAGGTTATCAGTCCATAGTTATCCTTACTCTCCCTATGTCATTATGTTGGTTTCTTCCCTATTACTGGATCCATAAGAACTTTTCAATGTCTCTGTTCTTTGCTTATTTTTGTAACGTTAGGCTTCTGTTCTTTACATGCTCTACAATGGATGAGAAAAATGGGAGAATATTATATGGAAACCAGCATTCGGTGAAAACCGGTAAAAACCACGCGAAAATGATTTTTTGAAGTTTAAAAAAAAATCAAGAAAATAAGGGATGTTAAGAGGGTGATGTTCTATTGCCATGCAAAATTTCAACTTCAAACACATTACATGATGTGAGGTATGAAAAAAAGCAAAATCAACATTGAATAGTTTCGAATAGTAACATCACTATTCATTGCTGAATTTGTCTTTTTCATAGCTCGCATCCCGTAATGTGTTTTTACTTGAAATTTCACATGACAATAGAATATCATCCTCTTGACATCTCATATATTTATTTTGATTTCTTTTAACTTTGAAACTTGGTCTCCACGAAGTTTTCTTTAAATGTTGGTTTGCATATGATATTCTTCTCGCCATAACTCAAATCTTTAGTGATTATTATTACTACTAGGTTTATTCGGACACACTTAGTTTCTCATACAAATTATTGTACTTATCCTCAGGGAATTACAGAAAACATAACATTCTTACATTTTTTTAGAGTTGATCAAATTCATATATGCATGTCTACTCTCTTTTTTTCGATGTGCATATGCCTACTTTTTAGTTTGTGTAGAACAGGGGGTGGGGAGAGGGGAACATGTGGGACCATGAAATTCGGCGCGATCAATGTTTGGGGAGCTGGTGGGTGCCCTTAGGTTTTTTTTTTTTTTTTGAAAGGGATGGTGGTTGCCCTTAGGTTTACTGTTTTGTTGGGCAGGTAGGTGGGCACTTCATGTGAGCGCAAAGGACAAGGTGTTTCTTATTCAACATTTCCGAGTAAAATACGATTGCATGTGACGTGCAGATCTGGAGGGACGTATACATTTATATACAGAGGATGCTTCCTGGTTCCTACATATCCTTTTCAATCAACCTTAATTTGTACATGCGTCAGCTGGCTATAGGATCCTTACAACACAACTAATGGTGGATTATATACTAATTAGCATGTGATGACTCACAGGGTATGTGACTCATGAGAGCACACAGTTTAATCCACAAGTCGGTGTGTCGTTTTGTATCCATGCTCTCTGTAGCACTTATGCTCCCTGATATGCATGAACCTGCCTAAGTATCTCGTAGTGTCGTAGTCATACATGTCATACAAACAAATCACCCGTAATTTAGGAGTGGACAAGGGCAAATGATTGAGGAAGGAATTCATTTTCATTGGTGTGTGTAATCATGTATAAAACATATTTTCCTTGGAGGCGGCAGCGAGGGGAGATGAACCGCAGAGGTGAGGAACATGGGATCGCCGCTCGTGTGTTTATATGCTATACTATGCATATGGTTTAGTTCGATGCCAATCAAGCTTTGCAAATATATTAAAACCATATGCATGCATGCCAACCTGTAGCGGTATGTATAGTAGTACTAGTATTACTCTTACCACGTCCACATGATGCATGCTTGGAAGCATTCTGTTTCTTGGACATTCCATTGTCACCTTGTATGTACTACTGTTTGCACGCACGCACTATATACCAGAGCCTCGCGGACAGTAGGTTTTTTCATGCATGACTTGCACACAGTGCTGCTAGGGTTCTAGCTGCACATGCAAACAAAGTAGGGCATTGTGCTAGCCTGCCCAGCAAAGGCATGCATGTACAGGATTGTAAGATGCTTTTATCATGCATGGCAGCCTGCCCACATATGCAACCTGCTGCTGAAAAGTTCTCACCAAGCAAGGTACTGGTTGGTCCAAAGATCGGTCGGATTTGTGCCTTTCCTCCTATGCATAAACGTTGTTGCAAATGTTCTCTTTCTGGCACATGTGCCATATGATCATTGCATGGTCCGCACGGCGCGAACGCTAACCTATCGACGGGTGGGTCTGTCCTGCCAAACAACGTGACATATGGATCGATGATGATCATGCAGGGATGCTGGCTACACGCACAAAGGGACAATGGTATATATAGTATGTTGCAGGTCATATACGTGTTTGCTCTCTGTCCACCTCTTGCTGCTTGCTTTTGCCTGCATGCATATGTGCTGATAGATTCCCTCCTAATCATGCAGTGCCCACCTTGGTCCAACAAGATCACGAATCGTGTTCAGAAATCGAGTCTCGTGCCGAAGCATGTATGTTTCAACTTTAATATAAGATTATTTAGGGCATCTCCAATGGCAATTCATAAAAAAACCTTCCGCATCTGTCTGCGGACAGGGGGTAGTCTGCGGACACGGATGCGAGAGGCAGCCATCCAACACTAGCAGCATATATTTCAAACCGCATTTTAACTAACTGGATGAAATTCATACAAACCAGCCGATATTCATCAAAGTTCGGATAGAAAATAGCACAAATCATTCACGCATAGCATGCAAATTAAGTCTAGTACAACAAGGTCTCAAATTCGACTAGATCCCGGATGTCCAACAAGTTTTTCAAGAACGGCTCATGTCCTCCCACACATACTTCCTCTTCAGCTTCATCCAGCAGTGTGTGCACATAAATGCCCGTCCCTCTGATATGTGGTACAACACGGCGGCGCGTGCGGGCTACATATAATGTGTAGACCAACATTGAGTAAATGAATTAATCAACAAGTTTAGCAAGAAGAAGTAAAACTTACCATATTCTCCATGCCCGCATGCAATGGCTAACATGCCTCGAGTTGACTAACCAAGTTACAACACTTGATGATTCTGACATGGATAGCGTGTCATCGATACGACAACGACCTTACGTTGTGTGGTAGCATTATATACACGCCGTAGGACGCAATGTCCTTGTATGCGTGAAACTTTTCATGCACTTGCTCCCGGAAGGGCGGCCCACTGGACCTGCCTATGAAATTTGCGGGCATGGCCAGCCACGCATCGCACAACAACTCATCCTCCATGGTCGAGTAGCTCACCATCCTTTATACTCTAAAAACGACATAGCATTTGAAAATAAGCTGAATGACATTTGACCGAACACCTGCCGGGCATGGTGTCCGCCATGGAGGTCGACAGGGGGCGAAGTGTACCTAGGTACAAGCGGCTCCCGGGCTGAAAGCTCCGTCAGAATGCTGAGCGTGTGCGTCGGTGCTGGTTGCGGACGCCCGGCAATGCCTCTGTTGCGGCCAGAGACGAACGGCGGCGGCGGTGGAGCTGGAGGGTGCAGATGCAAAGCAAGGGGAGAAGGGGCGGAGTGAAAGGAAATGGGACCGGGAGGGGGATTGGATGGGCCAGGGGTGTCGGAGTCCTACGTTTCGGGTGTCCATACTCCCGCAAACCTCCCATACTTTAATCTCCAATTCGTGGTAGAAATCGCGTCCGGCCCGACCTGCGGATCGATACACACTAGGAGAAAATAGGGCATTGGTCCATGCCAGATAAGAGCATTAATCCCGGTTCTGTCACGAACCGGGACCAATGGGTGCATCAGTCCCGGTTCGTGAGGCCAGGGCGCCGGCCGGGCCTCGGGGGCCATTGGTCCCTGTTCGTCTGACCCCTTTGGTCCCGGTTCCAAACAGGAACCAGGACCAATGGCCCTGGCTCCTGGCACACCACTGATGTCGCTTGAAGCTACGTTGGTATTTCCCCACAGAGGAAGGGATGATGCAGCACAGCGGCGATAGGTATTTCCCTCAGATATGAAACCAAGGTTATCGAACCAGTAGGAGAACCAAGCAACACAACGTAAACAGCCCCTGCACACAGATAACAAATCCTCGCAACCCGACGTGTTAAAGGGGTTGTCAATCCCTTTCGGGCAACGGTGCCAGAAATTGGTGCGTGGCGGGAAAAAGGTTGTGATAGATTGGATAAATAGATCGCAAATAAAACAAAGTGCAGCAAAGTATTTTTGGGTTTTTGGATTAATAGATCTGAAAATAAATGGAAATAAAAGTAGATTGCAAAGGCAAATAATACGAGAAAGAGACCTGGGTGCCGTAGGTTTCACTAGTGGCTTCTCTCGGGAAAAATAGCAAAGCAGTGGGTGAACAAATTACTGTTGGGCAATTGATAGAACTTCAAATACTCATGACGATATCCAGACAATGATCATTATATAGGCATCACGTCCAAGATTAGTAGACCGACTCCTGCCTGCATGTACTACTATTACTCCACACATCGACCGCTATCCAGCATGCATCTCATGTTTAAGTTCATGGAGAAACGGAGTAATGCAATAAGAATGATGACATGATGTAGACAAGATCTATCTATGTAGAGATAGACCTCATCATTTTATCCTTAGTAGCAATGATACATACGTGCCGGTTCCCTTTCTATCACTAGGAACAAGCACCGTAAGATCGAACCCACTACAAAGCACCTCTTCCCATTGCAAGATAAGTAGATCAAGTTGGCCAAACAAAACCAAAATATCAGAAAACAAATACGAGCCTATAGGAGATCATGCATCAAAGAAACTCAAATACTTTCATGGATATAAAAAGATATATCTGATCATAAACTCAAAGTTCATTGATCCCAACAAACACACCGCAAAAAGAGTTACATCATCCGGATCTCCAAGAGACCATTGTATTGAGAATCAAGAGAGAGAGAGAGAGAGATGAAGCCATCTAGCTACTAACTACGGACCCGAAGGTCTACAAAGAACTACTCACGCATCATCGGAGAGGCACCAATGGAGGTGGTGAACCCCATCCGAGATGGTGTCTAGATTGGATCTGGTGGTTCTAGACTCTTCGGCGGCTGGATCAATATTTGGTCGACTCCCCTAGGGTTTTGGGAATATTGGGGTATTTATAGAGCAAAGAGGCGGTCTGGGGGCACCCGAGGTGGGCCTCCTGACACGCCCTGGTGGGTTGTGCCTCCCTCGGGGCACCCCCTAGGTGCAGCCAGGGCCCGTTGTGTTCCTTCTAGCCCATAAAAATTCTCTGTAAATTTTCGTGGCATTTGGACTCCGTTTGATATTGATTTTCTGCGATGTAAAAAACATGGAAAAACAACAACTGGCACTTGACACTATGTCAATAGGTTAGTACCAAAAAATGATATAAAATGACTATAAGATGATTATAAAACATCTAAGATTGATAATATAGCAGCATGGAGCAATCAAAAATTATAGATACGTTGGAGACGTATCAGCATCCCCAAGCTTAACTCCTACTCGTCCTCGAGTAGGGAAGTGATAAAAATAGAACTGTTCATGTGAAATGCTGCCTAACATGTCATATCATATTTCTTTCTTTATAGCATGGACATTTGGACTTTTATATTGTTCAAAGCAATAGTCTAGTTTTGACATGATAATTTAAATACTCAAGCATATCAACAAGCAACCATGTCTTTCAAAATATCAACGCTAAAATAAGCTATCCCTAGCTCATCATGCTCAACCATTGATCCATTCATGAAACACACTCGCATATTAGCTATGTCCAATACTCAAGTATGATCATATTGCCTCCTACTTGGTGCTTTTGTAAGAGAAGATGGAGACTCAAATTCAAAATAAAAATTGCATAAAGTAAAAGATAGGCCCTTCGTAGAGGGAAGTAGGGATTTGTATAGGTGTCAGAGCTCAAAGCGAAAAACTTAGAGATAAAAACATTTTGGGAGGTGTATCCATCCCACCAACCAAAACGACTTAGAGTTCCCAATACTTTCCATGCTTAGATATATCATAGGTGGTTCCCAAATAGAAAATAAAGTTTATTCCTTTTTCCACCATACTTTCACTTTCCATGGCTAACCGTATCCACGGGTGCCCTCCATACAAACACTTTCCAAGGAATTTATTATTTGACAACATAAAGTAAATTCATTTTTTTGCATTTCAGGACTGGGCATCCCTAATACCTTTGCCTTACTCTCATGCAATGACAAGTGAATAAACACTCATCTTGAGAATAACACATCTAGCATGGAAAATATTAGCCACCCCTCACCGCTCCACGAGCGAAACAAACACACAAAAGAGAAGTTTATTTTTGAAAATTAGAGATGGTGAAGGAAATATGCCCTAGAGGCAATAATAAAGTTATTATTTATTTCCTTATATCATGATAAATGTTTATTATTCATGCTAGAATTGTATTAAGCGGAAACGTAATACTTGTGTGAATACATAGACAAACAAAGTGTCACTAATATGCCTCTACTTGACTAGCTCATTAATCGAAGATGGTTATGTTTCCTAACCATAGACATGAGTTGTCATTTGATTAATGGGATCACATCATTAGGAGAATGATGTGATTGACATGACCCATTCCATTAGCTTAGCACCCGATCGTTTAGTATGTTGCTATTGCTTTCTTCATGACTTATACATGTTCCTATGACTATGAGATTATGCAACTCCCGTTTACCGGAGGAACACTTTGTGTGCTACCAAACGTCACAACGTAACTGAGTGATTATAAAGGTGCTCTACAGGTGTCCCCAAAGGTACATGTTGGGTTGGCGTATTTCGAGATTAGGATTTGTCGCTCCGATTGTCGGAGAGGTATCTCTGGGCCCTCTCGGTAATACACATCACTTAAGCCTTGCAAGCAATGCAACTAATAAGTTAGTTGCAAGATGATGTATTACGGAACGAGTAAATAGACTTGCCGGTAACGAGATTGAACTAGGTATTGAGATACCGACGATCGAATCTCGGGCAAGTAACATACCGATGACAAAGGGAACAACGTATGTTGTTATGCGGTCTGACCGATAAAGATCTTCGTAGAATATGTAGGAGCCAATCTGAGCATCCAGGTTCCGCTATTTGTTATTGACCGGAGACGTGTCTCGGTCATGTCTACATTGTTCTCGAACTCGTAGGGTCCGCACGCTTAATGTTACGATGACAGTTTCATTATGAGTTTATATATTTTGATGTACCGAAGGTTATTTGGAGTCCTGGATGTGATCACGGACTTGACGAGGAGTCTTGAAATCATCGAGACATAAAGATCGATATATTGGACGACTATATTTGGACACCGGAAAGGTTCCGGGTAAGATTGGGACAATACCGGATCACCGGGAGGTTATCGGAACCCCCCGGGAGGTATATGGGCCTTACTAGGCCTTAGTGCAAAGGAGGGGAAAGGAGCAAGGGAGGGGGCACCCCCCCCCCCAAGCCCAATCCAAATTGGGAGGGGGGCCGGCCCCCCCTTTCCTTCCTCCCTCCTTCCTCTTCCTTCCCTCTCCTACTCCTAATAGGAAAAAAGGGGAGTCCTACTCCCGATGAGAGTTGGACTCCCCCCCTTGGGCGTGCCACCCTCCTTGGCCGGCCCCCTCCTCCACTCCTTTATATACGGGGGCAGGGGGCACCCTAGAGACACAACAATTGATCATTGATCTCTTAGCCGTGTGCGGTGCCCCCCTCCACCATAATCCTCGATAATATTGTAGCGGTGCTTAGGCGAAGCCCTGAGACGGTAGAACATCGAGATCATCACCACGCCGTCATGCTGACGGAACTCATCCCCGACACTTTGCTGGATCGGAGTCCGGGGATCATCACCGAGCTGAACGTGTGCAAAAACTCGGAGGTGCCGTAGTTTCGGTGCTTGATCGGTCGGGCCGTGAAGACGTACGACTACATCAACCGCGTTGTTATAACACTTCCGCTTCCGGTCTACGAGGGTACGTAGACAACACTCTCCCCTCTCGTTGTTGTGCATCACCTTGATCTTGCGTGTGCGTAGGAATTTTTTTGAAATTACTACGTTCCCCAATAGTGGCATCCGATCCTAGGTTTTATGTGTTGATGTTATATGCACGAGTAGAACACAAGTGAGTTGTGGGCGATATAAGTCATACTGCTTACCAGCATGTCATACTTTGGTTCGGCAGTATTGTTGGATGAAGCGGCCCGGACCGACATTACGCGTACGCTTACGCGAGACTGGTTCTACCGATGTGCTTTGCACACAGGTGGATGGCGGGTGTCAGTTTCTCCGACTTTAGTTGAACCGAGTGTGGCTACGCCCGGTCCTTGCGAAGGTTAAAACAACACCAACTTGACAAACTATCGTTGTGGTTTTTGATGCGTAGGTAAGATTGGTTCTTGCTAAGCCCGTAGCAGCCACGTAAAACTTGCAACAAACAAAGTAGAGGACGTCTAACTTGTTTTTGCAGGGCATGTTGTGATGTGATATGGTCAAGGCATGATGCTAAATTTTATTGTATGAGATGATCATGTTTTGTAACCAAGTTATCGGCAACTGGAAGGAGCCATATGGCTGTCGCTTTATTGTATGCAATGCAATCGCCCTGTAATGCTTTACTTTATCACTAAGTGGTAGCGATAGTCGTAGAAGCATAAGATTGGCGAGACGACAACGATGCTACGATGGAGATCAAGGTGTCGCGTCGGTGACGATGGTGATCATGACGATGCTTCGGAGATGGAGATCACAAGCACAAGATGATGATGGCCATATCATATCACTTATATTGATTGCATGTGATGTTTATCTTTTATGCATCTTATCTTGCTTTGATTGACGGTAGCATTATAAGATGATCTCTCACTAAATTTCAAGATAAAAGTGTTCTCCCTGAGTATGCACCGTTGCCAAAGTTCGTCGTGTCCAGACACCACGTGATGATCGAGTGTGATAAGCTCTACGTCCATCTACAACGGGTGCAAGCCAGTTTTGCACACGCAGAATACTCAGGTTAAACTTGACGAGCCTAGCATATGCAGATATGGCCTCGGAACACTGAGACCGAAAGGTCGAGCGTGAATCATATAGTAGATATGATCAACATAGTGATGTTCACCATTGAAAACTACTCCATTTCACGTGATGATCGGTTATGGTTTAGTTGATTTGGATCACGTGATCACTTAGAAGATTAGAGGGATGTCTTTCTAAGTGGGAGTTCTTAAGTAATATGATTAATTGAACTTAAATTTATCATGAACTTAGTACCTGATAGTATCTTGCTTGTTTATGTTTGATTGTGGATAGATGGCCCGTGCTGTTGTTCCGTTGAATTTTAATGTGTTCCTTGAGAAAGCAAAGTTGAAAGATGATGGTAGCAATTATACGGACTGGGTCCGTAACTTGAGGATTATCCTCATTGTTGCACAGAAGAATTACGTCCTGGAAGCACCGCTGGGTGCCAGGCCTGCTGCTGATGCAACTGCCGACGTTAAGAACGTCTGGCGGAGCAAAGCTGATGACTACTCGATAGTTCAATGTGCCATGCTTTACGACTTAGAATTGGGTCTTCAACGACGTTTTGAACGTCATGGAGCATATGAGATGTTCCAGGAGTTGAAGCTAATATTTCAAGCAAATGCCTGGATTGAGAGATATGAAGTCTCCAATAAGTTCTATAGCTGCAAGATGGAGGAGAACAGTTCTGTCAGTGAGCATATACTCAAAATGTCTGGGTATAATAATCACTTGATTCAACTGGGAGTTAATCTTCCGGATGATTGCATCATTGACAGAATTCTCCAATCACTTCCACCTAGCTACAAGAGCTTCCTGATGAACTATAATATGCAAGGGATGGATAAGACAATTCCCGAGCTCTTCACAATGCTAAAAGCTGCGGAGGTAGAAATCAAGAAGGAGCATCAAGTGTTGATGGTCAACAAGACCACTAGTTTCAAGAAAAAGGGCAAGGGGAAGAAGAAGGGGAACTTCAAGAAGAACAACAAGCAAGTTGCTGCTCAGGAGAAGAAACCCAAGTCTGGACCTAAGCCTGAAACTGAGTGCTTCTACTGCAAGCAGACTGGTCACTGGAAGCGGAACTGCCCCAAGTATTTGGCAGATAAGAAGGATGGCAAGGTGAACAAAGGTATATGTGATATACATGTTATTGATGTGTACCTTACTAGAGCTCGCAGTAGCACCTGGGTATTTGATACTGGTTCTGTTGCTAATATTTGCAACTCGAAACAGGGACTATGGATTAAGCGAACACTGGCGAAGGACAAGGTGACGATGCGCGTGGGAAATGGTTCCAAAGTCGATGTGATCTTGGTCGGCACGCTACCTCTACATCTACCATCGGGATTAGTATTAGACCTGAATAATTGTTATTTGGTGCCAGCGTTGAGCATGAACATTATATCTGGATCTTGTTTAATGCGAGACGGTTATTCATTTAAATCAGAGAATAATGGTTGTTCTATTTATATGAGTAATATCTTTTATGGTCATGCACCCTTGAAGAGTGGTCTATTTTTGATGAATCTCAATAGTAGTGATACACATATTCATAATGTTGAAGCCAAAAGATGCAGAGTTGATAATGATAGTGCAACTTATTTGTGGCACTGCCGTTTAGGTCATATCAATGTAAAGCGCATGAAGAAACTCCATACTGAGGACTTTTGGAACCACTTGATTATGAATCGCTTGGTACTCGCGAACCGTGCCTCATGGGCAACATGACTAAAACGCCATTCTCCGGTACTATGGAGAGAGCAACAGATTTGTTGGAAATCATACATACAGATGTATGTGGTCCAATGAATGTTGAAGCTCGTGGCGGATATCGTTATTTTCTCACCTTCAAAGATGATTTAAGCAGATATGGGTATATCTACTTAATGAAACATAAGTCTGAAACATTTGAAAAGTTCAAAGAATTTCAGAGTGAAGTTGAAAATCATCGTAACAAGAAAATAAAGTTTCTATGATCTGATCGTGGAGGAGAATATTTGAGTTACGAGTTTGGTTTACATTTGAAACAATGCGGAATAGTTTCGCAACTCACGCCACCCGGAACACCACAGCGTAATGGTGTGTCCGAACGTCGTAATCATACTTTACTTGATATGGTGCGATCTATGATGTCTCTTACAGATTTACCGCTATCGTTTTGGGGTTATGCTTTGGAGACGGACACATTCACGTTAAATAGGGCACCATCAAAATCCGTTGAGACGAAGCCTTATGAACTATGGTTTGGCAAGAAACCAAAGTTGTCGTTTCTGAAAGTTTGGGGCTGCGATGCGTATGTGAAAAAGCTTCAACCTGATAAGCTCGAACCCAAATCGGAGAAATGTGTCTTCATAGGATACCCGAAGGAGACTGTTGGGTACACCTTCTATCACAGATCCGAAGGCAAGACATTTGTTGCTAAGAATGGATCCTTTCTAGAGAAGGAGTTTCTCTCGAAAGAAGTGAGTGGGAGGAAAGTAGAACTTGATGAGGTAACTGTACCTGCTCCCTTATTGGAAAGTAGTACATCACAGAAACCAGTTTCTGTGACACCTACACCAATTAGTGAGGAAGCTAATGATGATGATCATGAAACTTCAGAACGAGTTACTACAGAACCTCGTAGATCAGCCAGAGTAAGATCCGCACCAGAGTGGTACGGTAATCCTGTTCTGGAAGTCATGCTACTAGATCATGATGAACCTATGAACTATGAAGAAGCAACGGTGAGCCCAGATTCCGCAAAATGGCTTGAAGCCATGAAATCTGAGATGGGATCCATGTATGAGAACAAAGTGTGGACTTTGGTTGACTTGCCCAATGAACGGCAAGCAATTGAAAATAAATGGATCTTCAAGAAGAACACTGACGCTGACGGTAATGTTACTGTCTACAAAGCTCGACTTGTCGCAAAAGGTTTTCGACAAGTTCAAGGAATTGACTACGATGAGACCTTCTCACCCGTAGCGATGCTTAAGTCTGTCCGAATCATGTTAGCAATTGCCGCATTTTATGATTATGAAATTTGGCAGATGGATGTCAAAACTGCATTCCTGAATGGATTTCTGGAAGAAGAGTTGTATATGATGCAGCCGGAAGGTTTTATCGATCCAAAAGGAGCTAACAAAGTGTGCAAGCTCCAGCGATCCATTTATGGACTGGTGCAAGCATCTCGGAGTTGGAATAAATGCTTTGATAGTGTGATCAAAGCATTTGGTTTTGTACAGACTTTTGGAGAAGCCTGTATTTACAAGAAAGTGAGTGGGAGCTCTGTTGCATTTCTGATATTATATGTGGATGACATATTGCTAACCGGAAATGATATAGAATTTCTGGATAGCATAAAGGGATACCTGAATAAGAGTTTTTCAATGAAAGACCTCGGTGAAGCTGCTTACATATTGGGCATTAAGATCTATAGAGATAGATCAAGACGCTTAATTGGACTTTCACAAAGCACATACCTTGACAAAGTTTTGAAGAAGTTCAAAATGGATCAAGCAAAGAAAGGATTCTTGCCTGTGTTACAAGGTGTGAAGTTGAGTAAGACTCAATGGCCGACCACTGCAGAAGATAGAGAGAAAATGAAAGATGTTCCCTATGCTTCAGCCATAGGCTCTATCATGTATGCAATGCTGTGTACCAGACCTAATGTGTGCCTTGCTATAAGTCTAGCTGGGAGGTACCAAAGTAATCCAGGAGTGGATCACTGGACAGCGGTCAAGAACATCCTGAAATACCTGAAAAGGACTAAGGATATGTTTCTCGTATATGGAGGTGACAAAGAGCTCATCGTAAATGGTTACGTTGATGCAAGCTTTGACACTGATCCGGGCGATTCTAAATCGCAAACCGGATACGTATTTACATTAAACGGTGGAGCTGTCAGTTGGTGCAGTTCTTAACTAAGCGTCGTGGCGGGATCTACATGTGAAGCGGAGTACATAGCTGCTTCGGAAGCAGCAAACGAAGGAGTCTGGATGAAGGAGTTCATATCCGATCTAGGTGTCATAGCTAGTGCATCGGGTCCAATGAAAATCTTTGTGACAATACTGGTGCAATTGCCTTGGCAAAGGAATCCAGATTTCACAAGAGAACCAAGTACATCAAGAGACACTTCAATTCCATCCGGGATCTAGTCCAGGTGGGAGACATAGAGATTTGCAAGATACATACGGATCTGAATGTAGCAGACCCATTGACTAAGCCTCTTCCATGAGCAAAACATGATCAGCACCAAGGCTCCATGGGTGTTAGAATCATTACTGTGTAATCTAGATTATTCACTCTAGTGCAAGTGGGAGACTGAAGGAAATATGCCCTAGAGGCAATAATAAAGTTATTATTTATCTCCTTATATCATGATAATGTTTATTATTCATGCTAGAATTGTATTAACCAAAAACGTAATACTTGTGTGAATACATAGACAAACAAAGTGTCACTAGTATGCCTCTACTTGACTAGCTCATTAATCGAAGATGGTTATGTTTCCTAACCATAGACATGAGTTGTCATTTGATTAACGGGATCACATCATTAGGATAATGATGTGATTGACATGACCCATTCCATTAGCTTAGCACCCGATCGTTTAGTATGTTGCTATTGCTTTCTTCATGACTTATACATGTTCCTATGACTATGAGATTATGCAACTCCCGTTTACCAGAGGAACACTTTGTGTGCTACTAAACGTCACAACGTAACTGGGTGATTATAAAGGTGCTCTACAGGTGTCTCCAAAGGTACATGTTGGGTTGGCATATTTCGAGATTAGGATTTGTCGCTCCGATTGTCGGAGAGGTATCTCTGGGCCCTCTCGGAAATACACATCACTTAAGCCTTGCAAGCAATGCAACTAATAAGTTAGTTGCAAGATGATGTATTACGGAACGAGTAAAGAGACTTGCCGGTAACGAGATTTAACTAGGTATTGAGATACCGACGATCGAATCTTGGGCAAGTAACATACCAATGACAAAGGGAACAACGTATGTTGTTATGCGGTCTGACCGATAAAGATCTTCGTAGAATATGTAGGAGCCAATATGAGCATCCAGGTTCCGCTGTTGGTTATTGACCGGAGACATGTCTCGGTCATGTCTACATTGTTCTCGAACCCGTAGGGTCCGCACGCTTAACGTTACGATGATAGTTTCATTATGAGTTTATACATTTTGATATACCGAAGGTTGTTTGGAGTCCCGGATGTGATCACGGACTTGACGAGGAGTCTCGAAATGGTCGAGACATAAAGATTGATATATTGGACGACTATATTTGGTCACCGGAAAGGTTCCGGGTAAGATTGGGACAATACCGGATCACCGGGAGGTTATCGGAACCCCCCGGGAGGTATATGGGCCTTATTGGGCCTTAGTGGAAAGGAGGGGAAAGGAGCAAGGGAGGGGGCGCCCCCCCAAGCCCAATCCGAATTGGGAGGGGGCGGGCCCTCCTTTCCTTCCTCCCTCCTTCCTCTTCCTTCCCTCTCCTACTCCTTTATATACGGGGGCAGGGGGCACCCTAGAGACACAACAATTGATCATTGATCTCTTAGCCGTGTGCGGTGCCCCCCTCCACCATAATCCTTGATAATATTGTAGCGGTGCTTAGGCAAAGCCCTGAGACGGTAGAACATCAAGATCGTCACCACGCCGTCGTGCTGACGGAACTCATCCCCGACACTTTGCTGGATCGGAGTCCGGGGATCGTCATCGAGCTGAACGTGTGCAAAAACTCGGAGGTGCCGTAGTTTCGGTGCTTGATCGGTCGGGCCGTGAAGACGTACGACTACATCAACCGCGTTGTTATAACGCTTCCGCTTCCGGTCTACGAGGGTATGTAGACAACACTCTCCCCTCTCGTTGCTGTGCATCACCATGATCTTGCGTGTGCGTAGGAAATTTTTTGAAATTACTACGTTCCCCAATAGATGGCACATGCAAATTTGCTTAGAACAGCAAAAGAATACCGCATATAGGTAGATATAGTGGAATCATGTGGCAAAACTAGTTTAAAGGTTTTTGGATGCACAAGTATTGATCATACTTAGTGCAAAATGAAGGCTAGCAAAAGATTGGGAAGCGACCAACCAAGAAACGAATAATCTCGTAAGCGAGCATTAAGCATAACTAACACGGAATAATGCACCATAAGTAGGATATAATTTCATTGCATAATTATTGACTTTCGTGCTTGCATAGGGAATCACAAACATTAACACCAATATTCTTACTAAAGCATAATTACTCATCAAGATGACTCACATATCACATCATCATATCTCAAAACTATTACTAAGAATCAAGTTTATTTTGTCCAATGATCTTCATGAAAGTTTTTATTATATCCTTCTTGGATATCTATCACTTTGGGACTAATTTTCATGTGTTGCTTTTGACAAGCTCAAAAAAATATAAGTGAAGATCATGAGCATAATATTTCTTTCTCTCAAATTAATTTAAGTGAAGGAAGAGAGAATTTCTTGAAAATTTTACTAACTCTCAAATAAATCTAAGTGAAGCAAGAGAGCATTTCTTCAAAAATACTAAAGCACACCATGCTCAAAAAGATATAAGTGAGGCACTAGAGCAAGTCCATAGCTCATAAAAAATTTAATGAAGCATAGAGAGCAATTCTAACAAGTCATGACATAATTTTGGCTCTCTAAAATAGGTGTGTCCAGCAAGGGATCAAGAATTAAAACACAAAATAAAACAATCAAAGAATGATATCATACAAAACTCTCCAAGAAAAACACATAGTATGTGACGAATAAAAATATAGTTTCGAGTAAAATACCGATGGTCGTTAGAAGAAAGAGGGGATGCCACTCGGGGGCATCCCCAAGCTTAGTTGGTTGGTCATTTTTGGATAAAATCTTGGGATGCTGGGGCATCCCCAATCTTAGGCTCTTCTACTCTTTATTCATTCATCCATCGTAAGATAACCCAAAACTTGAAAACTTCAATCACACAAAACTCAACAAAACCTTCGTGAGATCCGTTAGTATAAGAATAATAAACCAGTACTATAAGTGTTGTATCAAACCAATTCATATTGTGTTCTTGTATTATATCTACTGTATTCCAACTTTTCTATGGAAAAAACTCATCGAAGAAAACCATAGAGCCATCAAAATAAGCACACAACACAAAGAAAACAGAATCTGTCAAAACAGAACAGTCTGTAGCAATCTGACTATTTAGAATACTTCTATAACTCCAAAAATTCTGAAAAAATAGGACGACCTGAGAAATTTCTATATAGATCTACTGCAAGTGTAATGGGTATTTTATTGCTCTCTGGTAAAAAATGATAATTATTTTGGTGAGCGCAAAAGTTTCTATTTTTTCAGCAAGATCAAACAACTATCACCCAAGAAGATCATAAAGGCTTTACTTGGCATAAACACTAATTGAAACATAAAAAACACAATCATAACAGTAGTATAATTGTGCTAACACTCTATAACAGGAAGCAAAAATAATTTTTTATTCATTGGGTGGTCTCCCAACAAGCGCTATAGTTTTACGCCCTTAGCTAGGCATAAAGTAAGGATCTAAGTTTTGTCATCTTTGTCCAACTCTCCAATCAAACACTTAGAATCCTTCAAAGATTTAGCATTAAGATCTTCAATAACAACACTTCTAGGAATAAATCCAAAGATTTCATTCTTGCAAAAAGGATGTCTTATCACGTCAACAAAATCCGGGTGAATACCAATCATCTTAAGATCTTCCTTATTATTATAACTAGAGGTTGCACCCTTGTTCTTGGAAGCTCTACCAATTTTAAAGGGAGTTTTTTCGATAGTTTTAGCGGAAGCGAAAGCCGTACTTAGATTACTAAAAATTTCTTCTAATTTATCAATCCGAGAAGGGCTTTCTTCTATTCTTTCATGAATTGTGGTACCCTTTTCCCTTAGCAACTTAAGAATATATCCCGCTTTTGACCTCATATTGGTGGCAAAATTATGTATATTTTTATCTATAATTCCCATATGATCTTCAGTGAGCATTTTCTTTTCCATAGCATCTAGTCTTTCCATAACATGCTCCAGAGTTAAAGTTGTTTCATTAATCATAAGGGGTGGTAAGCCCACTAAATTTCCCATAGCATTAAAGGCATCAAGAGAAGGACACATCAAGAAATTTTCACCGGTAATCGTATCAAGGACGAATCTATACCAAGTGGTGATGCCGACATAAAAACGACGAAGAAGAAACAACAGTGGATTGCTTACGGGTAGATCTATTATGAGCATTGCAAATCCTATACCAAGCATCTTTTAAGTTTTCTCCTCCCCTTTCTTTTAAGTTGAGAACCTCGTTCTCGGGAGTGCAAGTAATAGAGGAGGAACTATCCATAATGATAATAATGGCAAACAAGGCAGCACATAAAAATAGATCCGGCAAGAAAACGGGGAACAGAAAAAGAGAGGCAAATAAAATGGCAATTTTTGTGAAGTGGGGGAGAGGAAAACGAGAGGCAAATGGAAAATGATGTAAATTGCAAGGAGGTGAGATTTGTGATTAGGAACCTGGTATATGTTGAAGATCCTCCCCGGCAACGGCGCCAAAAATTCTTTTTGATGTCGCTTGAAGCTACTCGGTATTTCCCCAAAGAGAAAGGGATGATGCAGCACAGCGGCGGTGGGTATTTCCCTCAGATATGAAACCAAGGTTATCGAACCAGTAGGAGAACCAAGAAACACAACATAAACATCCCCTGCACACAGATAACAAATCCTCGCAACCCGACTTGTTAAAGGGGTTGTCAATTCCTTTCGGGTAACGGTGCCAGAAATTGGTGCGTGACGGGAAAAAGGTTGTAATAGATTGGATAAATAGATCACAAATAAAAGAATGTGCAGCAAAGTATTTTTGGGTTTTTGGATTAATAGATCTGAAAATAAATGCAAATAAAAGTAGATCGCAAAAGCAAATAATATGAGAAAGAGAACCAGGTGCCGTAGGTTTCACTAGTGGCTTCTCTCGAGAAAAATAGCAATGCGATGGGTGAATAAATTACTATTGGGCAATTGATAGAACTTCAAATACTCATGACGATATCCAGGAAATGATCATTATATAGGCATCACGTCCAAGATTAGTAGACGACTCCTGTCTGCATCTACTACTATTACTCCACACATTGACCGCTATCCAGTATGCATCTAGTGTATTAAGTTCATGGAGAAACGGAGTAATGCAATAAGAATGATGACATGATGTAGACAAGATCTATCTATGTAGAGATAGACCCCATCGTTTTATCCTTAGTAGCAACGATACATACATGTCGGTTCCCTTTCTGTCACTGGGATCAAGCACCATAAGATCGAACCCACTACAAAGCACCTCTTCCCATTGCAAGATAAATAGATCAAGTTGGCCAAATAGAACCCAAATATCGAAGAAGAAATACGAGGCTATAAGAGATCATGCATAAAAGATATCAAAGAAACTCAAATACTTTCATGGATATAAAAAGATAGATCTGATCTTAAACTCAGAGTTCATCGATCCCAACAAACAGACCGCAAAAAGGGTTACATCATATGGATCTCTAAGAGACCATTGTATTGATAATCAAGAGAGAGAGAGAGAGAGAGATGAAGCCATCTAGCTACTAACTACGGACCCGAAGGTCTACAAAGAACTACTCACGCATCATCGGAGAGGCACCAATGGAGGTGGTGAACCCCATCTGAGATGGTGTCTAGATTGGATCTGGTGGTTCTGGACTCTGCGGTGGTTGGATCAATATTTGGTCGACTCCCCTAGGGTTTTGGGAATATTGAGGTATTTATAGAGCAAAGAGGCGGTCCGTGGGGGCACCCGAGGTGGGCACAACCCACCAGGGCGCGCCTGGACCTCCTGGCGCACCCTGGTGGGTTGTGCCACCCTCGGGGCACCCCCCAGGCGCAGCCAGGGCCCGTTGTGTTCCTGCTCGCCCATAAAAATTCTCCGTTAAGTTTCATGGCATTTGGACTCCGTTTGATATTGATTTTCTGCGATGTAAAAAACATGGAAAAAACAGCAACTGGCACTTGGCACTATGTCAGTAGGTTAGTACCAAAAATGATGTAAAATGATTATAAAACATCCTAGATTGATAATATAGCAGCATGGAACAATCAAAAATTATAGATACGTTGGAGACGTATCAAGCACCTTTAGTCCCGGTTGGTGGCTAGAACTGGGACCAAAGGATGTCCTTTAGTCCTGGTTTTAGCCACAAACCGGGACTAAAGAGTGGCCTATATATACCCCCACCCCTGCCCACGAGCAGAGCCACTACTCTGTTTTTTGGCCGGCCGTGGAAGAGCTTTATGGTGCTCTATCTCACCTCCTATACACATGAGATGTTCGATGAAATGCCCGAGCCACACTTAAGCTTTCTCCTCTCAAAGCTCCTTGTCCAAGCTCCATTTTCCTCAAGATTTTTCTAGGTTTGATGGTCCATCATGTCCCGTCCCTGTCCTCACCGCCGTCGATCGCCCGCGCCGATATCGTCACCGGCACCACCGTGGTGAGCCTCTTGTTCTTATCTTCTTTTTAAAAGAAAAAGTTCTTACTTGTATGATTTAGATAGATACTTGTGTACTTTTTTTACTTTTATTATTGTTTGTTATTATATAGTGCGATGGTTTTGGTATCCGCCTCCGTCGGCCCTTGTCCTGTCTATGATTCAGATGTGATATATATTATATTTTATAACTATTTGGTTCATTTAATGTTTATGACAATTATGCCGACCAACGTGACATAGATGTTTTTATCTAGGAAGTATGTGAACTGGAAATTCCAACCGACCATATTGTCGAGAGGTTAAATTTAGTTGAAGAAGAAAACAATTACCTGAAGAAAAATTGGAAAGAATTGAGGAGGAGAAGATGAGATTGGAGTTGCATGTTGCGGATGTTGTCGATGATCAAAAGATCAAGATGGATGCAATGCTCTTGAAGATTAGAAAGATTAGAAAATATACCATTCATACCGAGGCTTGGTATCATCGTGTCGTTGGATCAATTGTTACCTTAGTTGCGATTATGATTGCATTTGTTGTTGCATTGAAATGTTTTACATAGTTTCAATGTATGGTTTAATTAGATGCTCTAGAGAGCTATATGTTGTTCAATGAGAACTATATATTTTTCAGTAATAACATTTGATCACTACTGTACTTTGGTTTTAATGTGATGATTAACTTCTATTAATTTGGTCACTTCTGTATTTATGATCTTCTGTAATGCTTTTTGACACACTTAATTATATATAATGCACGCAGATGAACCGACAATGGATGTACGGTAATAGACACACCTCCGAGTACATTAAGGGCGTGCATAATTTTCTCGAAGTGGCTAAGGCAAACAAGAAGAATGGTTTTATGTGTTGTCCATGCCCTATATGTGGGAATACGAAGTCTTACTCTGACAGGAAAATTCTTCACACCCACCTTCTTCATAAGGGTTTCATGCCACACTATAATGTTTGGACCAAGCACGGAGAAAGAGGGGTTATGATGGAAGGCAATGAAGAAGAATAAGATGATGACAACTATGTGCCCCCTGAATACGGTGATGCTGCAACGGTGGAAGCTGAAGATCAAGACGAACCAGACGATGTGACCGATGATGATCTTCGCCAGGTCATTGTTGATGCAAAGAGACAATGCGAAAGTGAAAAGGAGAAGTTGAAGTTCGATCGCATGCAAGGTTGGAAAAAGTGGTAGGCGTAAGCGAGGCGGTTGGCCTTTGCCTAGTGCCTAGGCGGTGCCTAAGTGTCCTAGGTGTAGCCTAGGAGGTAATATAGTTTTTACTCGTAGTGTATTTTGTGATTATTATATGGGTGTTGATATTAGTTTAGGGCACATAAATAAGTTAATTACCGTCTAATGTCATTATAATATAACCCGTTTGCCATATCGGTGCAGTATGTGGCATGATTTCTTGCTTGGGTAGGTAATTCCTTGCTTGCCCTGCCTAGAGCTCCATTTATGCCCTAGGCGAGGCGTTTGGCCATTGCCTAGCGCCTAGGCGTGCCTAAGCGCCTCCTAGGCACTGCCTTTTCCAATAGAGATCGCATGTTAGAGGATCACAAAAAAGGGTTGTACCCAAATTGTGAAGATGGCAACACAAAGCTCGGTACCACACTAGAATTGCTGCAGTGGAAGGCAGACAATGTTGTATCTAACAACGGATTTGAGAAGCTACTGAAAATATTGAAGAAGAAGCTTCGAAAGGATAACGAATTGCTCGACAGTACGTACAGAGAAAAGAAGGTTCTATGCCCTCTAGGATTGGAGGTGTAGAAGATACATGCATGCCCTAATGACTGCATCCTCTACTGCAGTGCGTACGAGGATTTGAACGCATGCCCAGTATGCGGTGCATTGCGGTATAAGATCGGACGAGATGACCCTGGTGATGTTGAGGGCGAGCGGCCTAGGAAGAGGGTTCCTTCCAAGGTGATGTGGTGTACTCCTATAATACCACGGTTGAAACATCTATTCAGAAACAAAGAGCATGTCAAGTTTATGCGATGGCACAAAGAGGACCGTAAGAAAGACGGAAAGTTGAGAGCACCCGCTGACGGGTCGCAGTGGAGAAAAATCGAGAGAAAGTGGGGGGACTTTGCAGGTGACACAAGGAACATATGGTTTGGTTTAACTGTGGATGGCATTAATCCTTTTAGAGAGCAGAGAAGAAATCATAGCACCTGGCCCGTGACTCTATGTATCTATAACCTTCCTCCTTGTCTGTGCATGAAGCGGAAGTTCATTATGATGCCAGTTCTCATCCAAGGTCCTAAGCAACCCGGCAACAACATTGATGTGTAACTAAGGCCATTAGTTGAAGAACTTTTACAGTTGTGGAATGGAAAAGGTGTACGTGTGTGGGATGAGCAAGACCAGCAGGAATTTGACCTACATGCTTTGTTGTTTGTAACCATCAATGATTGGCCTTCTCTTAGTAACCTTTCAGGATAGACAAACAAGGGATACCACGCATGCACGCACTGTTTAGATGACACCAAAAGTATATATTTGGACAAATGCAGGAAGAATGTGTACCTGGGGCATCGTCGATTTCTTCCGACCAACCATCAATGTCGAAAGAAAGGCAAGCATTTCAAAGGTGAGGCAGATCACCGGAAGAAGCCCGCCATCCGTACTAGTGATCACATACTTGCTATGGTCAATGATTTACAAGTACTCTTTGGAAAGGGTCCCGGCGGACTATTTGTTCCGAATGACGCTGAGGGACGCGCACCCATGTGGAAGAAGACATCTATATTTTGGGAACTACCCTATTGGAAAGACCTAGAGGTCCGCTCTGCAATCGATGTGATGCACATGATGAAGAATCTTTGTGTGAACCTGTTAGGCTTCTTGGGCATGTATGGGAAGAAAAAAGATACACCGGAAGCACGGGAGGACCAGCAACGTGTGCACGAAAAAGACGGCATGTCTCCAAAGCAGTATGAAGGTCCTGCCAGCTACGCTCTTACCAAAGAAGAGAAGGAAATCTTCTTTGAATGCGTGCTTAGTATGAAGGTTCGGTCTGGCTTCTCATCGATTATAAAGGAATAATAAATATATTAGAGAAAAAGTTCCAGAACCTAAAGTCTCATGACTGCCACATGATTATGACTCAACTGCTTCTGGTTGCATTGAGGGGGCTTCTACCGGAAAACGTTCAATTAGCCATTGTAAAGTTATGTGCATTCCTTAATGCAATCTCTCAGAACGTGATCAATCCAGAAATCCTACCAAGGTTAAGGAGTGATTTGGCGCAATGTCTTGTCAATTTCGAGCTGGTGTTCCCACCATCCTTCTTCAATATCATGACGCACGTCCTAGTTCATCTAGTCGATGAGATTGTCATTCTGGGCTCTGTATTTCTACACAATATGTTCCCCTTTGAGAGGTTCATGGGAGTCTTAAAGAAATATGTTCGTAACCGCGCTAGGCCAGAAGGAAGCATCTCCATGGGCCATCAAACAGAGGAGGTCATTGAGTTTTGTGTTGACTTCATTCCTGACCTTAAGAAGATTGGTCTCCCTCAATCGCGGTATGAGGGGAGACTGACTGGAAAAGGCACGCTAGGAGCGGACTCAGTAATATGTAGGGGCGGGCATTCTTGGTCTCAAGCATACTACATAGTTCTACAGAATTCTACCTTGGTGACCACGTATGTCAATGAACACAAAAATATTCTGCGCTCCAAACACCCGGAGCAGTGTGACGACTGGATTACATGTGAACACATCAGGACTTTCGGCAGTTGGTTGCAAACACGTCTCATGGGTGACAACACTGTTTCTGATGAGCTGTACTCGTTGGCTAGGGGACCATCTTCGAATGTATTAACTTACAAAGGGTACGGGATAAATGGGAATACATTTTACACGATCGCCCAAGATCAAAAGAGCAGCAACCAAAACAGTGGTGTCCGCTTTGATGCAGTAATCAAGAGGGGAAAGGACACATATTATGGTTACATAGTGGACATATGGGAACTTGACTATGGACATGATTTTAAGGTCCCTTTGTTTCAGTGCAAATGGGTCAATCTGTCATGAGGCGGGGTACATGTAGCTAGACCCACAGTACGGAATGACAACAGTGGATCTGAACAATCTTGGGTACACGGACGAACCATTCGTCCTAGCCAATGATGTGGCGCAGGTTTTCTATGTGAAGGACATGTCTACCAAACCGAGAAAAAGAAAAGATAAGGATGCAAACACATCATACGATGAGCCAAAGCGCCACATAGTTCTTTCAGGGAAAAGGGACATCATGGGAGTGGAGGGCAAGACAGACATGTCTGAAGATTATGAAAAGTTTCATGAAATTCCTCCCTTCAAAGTCAAGGCTGACCCAAGCACTCTGTTAAACGATGAAGATTATCCATGGTTACGGCGCCAAAACCAAAGGACACAAGCGATGAAAAAGTGAAGACTTTCTCTCCACAACTATTATGACGATGCCTTTGATCTAGAATATCACTGCAGTTACATGTGGAGAAATGAAATGCCTTTTGTAACAGATATGTTTTCGTATGAAACCCTGATACCTCGAAAGAGATTGTCCATATTGTGCACGAAGTGCATCCAGCTTTTGCCGTAACCTTCTCAACTTTTTATCACATGCTATGTGGGTGAAATGATGATACCATGCCAACTTTCAACCTTTTCAGAGTTCATTTGCAGTGCTTTTCAATTTCAGGGTCATTTAGCTTTTAAAAAATCAGTAAATGCATAAAAAATACCCAATGAAATTAGAAAGGGTTGAAAATTGATGATGTGTCTTTGAATGGTGCATTTTGAACACACAAAAAGTCTGGAGTTTAAATAAGTTCAAAAAAATGAAATCCCTTTGTAACAAATGAGTTTTCGTTTGAAACCCTGATACTTCGAAAGAGATTGTCCGTTTTGTATACGAAGTGCATCCAACTTTTGTCGTAACCCTCTAAACTTTTTAGCACATGCTATGTGGGTGAAATGATGATACCGTGCCAATTTTCAACATTTTCAGAGTTCATTTGTAGTGCTTTTCAATTTCAGGGTAATTTAGCTCAAAAAATCAGTAAATGTATGAAAAATACCAAATGAAGTCAGAAAGGGTTGAAAATTGATGATGTGGCTTTCAATGGCGCATTTTAAACACACACAAAGTCTGGAGTTCAAATAAGTTCAACAATGAAATCCCTTTGTAACAGATGAGTTTTCGTCTGAAACCTTGATACTTCGAAAGAGATTGTCCATTTTGTACACGAAGTGCATCCAGCTATTGCCGTAACCCTCTCAACGTTTTAGCACATGCTATGTGGGTGAATGATGATACCATGCCAACTTTCAACCGTTTCAGAGTTCATTTGAAGTTCTTTTCAGTTTCAAGGTCATTTAGCTCAAAGAATGAACTAATAGCAAAAAGAATGAACTAGAAAACTTTTATGAAACTCTAATAGAAAAAAGAATGAACTAAAAAATCATTAAAATATTATGTTATGATCAACTAAAACAAAACTATAATATTCTTCAATAGAAAAAAGAATCAACTAAAAAGCTTTTATAAAACTCTAATAGTAAAAGGAATCAACTAAAAAGATTATATAAACTTCTAATATTTTTTAAACTAAAATTATAACAAAAATATGCAACTAAAATTACTAAAGTATTTTTTGTTCAAAACATTAATAGCAAAAAGAATTTTCATCAAGAATTTTTTTATAAACTTTAATAGCAAACTAAAATAACAAAATCTGTTTTTGAATATAATGATAAAACACAATAATATTAAATAGCAAGAAAAAGAATCACTCAAAAATCTATTTTTATAGTAAAGTTATTCACAAACTAGTTATTTACACAAATTTCAAAGAATTCAAAATTAAACTATTCAAATTTGAAAACTAATGGCACTAACAGAAAGTTTATAATATTTGTGACCTAACTGCAAAAGGAATTAAAAAATAAAGCAAAAAGCAAAAGAAAGTAAATAATGCAAAACACAAAACAAACAAACTAGAAAAAAATAAAAAAATGCCGCCTACTAGGCCACCACGGCCTGAATACGACTAGAAACCCAACCAGCCTGTTGGGCCAGGATTCAGGCCCGCAGAAGACTCAGTAGGCCCACAGGCAGATACAGAGTGGTTAGCCCCGTAAGCCTGCTTTAGAGCGGAGCTCGAAGGCTCAGGCGCACCGCGCCTTATAAACAAGTGCGACACTCTCTCATCTAGCGAGGTGGGACTAAGCTCCAACCATGCCGCTGTGCAAGGCCATTGGTCCCGGTTGGTGGCACGAACCGGGGCCAATGCTCTCATTTGGTCCTGGTTCCTGGCACCAACCGGGACCAATGCCACCCTTTGGTTCCGGTTCATGCCATCAACCAGGACAAAAGGGTTGTGCTTCTCGCCCTTTCGCCTGGCCAAAACAGACCTTTGGTCCCGGTTGGTTTCACAAACCAGGACGAAAGGGGGGCATTGGTCCCGATTCTAGCCACCAACCAGGACCAATGCTCTGTCTATATAAGCGGCACTTAGCAGTTTTCGTCTCAGTTTCTTCAATCTCTCCTCCGATGATGCTGTCAGGCTGCCCCTGCCCCGTCCTCGCCGTCGCTGCCCCCGAGGCCGTCGTCACCCATGCCCCATAGTTGGCGTCGCCGTCGCCACACCAGACGCTGTCGTCGTGCCCCTGCCCACGACGACTTCGTCGCGTCCCTGCCCCGAGTCCTCGCCGACGCGCCCGACGCCGTTGCCGCACCCCTGCCCCCTACACCATCACCGCGCCCCTGCCTCGAGCCCACGCCGACGGGCCGTGCCGCCCCGCGCTACGGTCTGACCGACCCCCTTTCCTCTCTGTCCTCCTCCCTTGTTCATATACATTTTTCATATGATTGCTAGATGATGTTGATGATAGATATGATGATGTTGATGATAGATGATGTATGATTTTTTTGTTCATATAATTTTTTTGTTCGTATGATGATTTTTTTTGCATTTTTAGAAAAATGTATGTATGTATGTTCTCTGTATATGTTCATATATGCAAAAGTTAAATTTTTAGAAAAGTTTTGCGTATGTATGTTCTCTGTATATGTTCATGTGCATTTTTAGAAAAAAAATGTGTATGTATGTTCACATATACAAAAGTTATATTTAAGAAAAAAAGAAAATGTATGTATGTTCATATGCAAAGAATATGCAAAAGTTAGAATTTTTTATGTGCATAGAATTTTTTTGGTGATATTGTAGAATATGAATATTTTGAATATAGATGGATGGATGGATGAACATTTTGAATATGGATGGATGGATGAAGATTATGTCCATGTATGTATGTATGGATATCGTTGTCGATCTACCCCCTCCTCGATATGGGGGCAGATGTCGGACATGCATGAGGAGGGAGAGAGAGACGGATGTTAATAGAAAGTTTTCTCTCGAAACGTTACTAAGTTAAAATGTTACTAAGTTACTAAGTTTTCTCTCGAAACATTACTAAGTTACTAACTTACAATGATTTTAATAGAAAGTTTTCTCTCGAAATGTTAATAAGTTACTAAGTTAAAATGTTCATATATTTGAAACATATCAAGTGTTGTATTTTCTCTCAAAACGTATCCCCGATAACTTCGACATGAGGGGGGACATCGATCAACCCCCTCTTGCTCGACCAACTCTCGAGGACACCCAAACCCTAGAAAAAAGCGTTGTCGATGTCCTACCTCCTCCCGCGCCTACCGGACAAACTCTCGAGGCCACCCAAACCCCTAACAGAAAACTTTGGTAACTTTGACATGAAGGGGGGCGTCGATCAACCCCCTCTTGCCC
>NC_041384.1:44402597-44432055 GCF_002162155.2 Triticum dicoccoides | reverse complement strand
CAACTCTCGAGTCCACCCAAACCCTAGAAAAAAGCGTTGTCGATCTCCTACCCCCTCCCGCCCCTACCCGACAAACTCTTGAGGCCACCCAAACCCCTAGAAGAAAACTCTGGTAACTTCGACATGAAGGGGGACGTCGATCAACCCCCTCTCGCCCGACCAACTCTCGTGTCAACCCAAACTGGGACTGAAAAAGCGTTGTCAAGGCCACCCCAAACCCTAGAAGAGTTGTCGATCTAACCCCTCCCGCCCCAACCCGTAAATTCTGCTAAGTCTGAATCTGTTATATTATGATGACATGTTTACTTGATGCTACCATCAAATCTATGCATGTTTTGAAGACCATGTTATGCTCTATCCATCCATGCCCTTGTTTGCAATTTTGGCCTATTGTAGTTTGTTATTTTCATGCTCTCAAATTGCTTAAAAATATATCTGTCAGCCTGTTAGTAGTAAGTTCAATTTTGCAAAGTGCATAGTTAGTGTTTTGTGCATCCTATGACCATATTCTTGACATGAGTAGATGAACAAACATGCCATATTACTGTTGCTTGTATTTGCATGCCATGATATGTTGTGTGTTGAGTTAAACAAGCATGCAAACATGCCTACTTAATTATGTTTCTGCCATGTGCAGTAAATTCCACTAAGTATGAAAACTTGTTATCATTTGCAATCTTGCCATCATGTTTTAAACATGTTCAAGTGGTTTATAGCAGTAGCTCAGTGATCATGTTTTGTAGTGCTTGGCGTGTACTTCAATGCCATTCCCTTGGTTTTCATTTACCTTATCATCGTCGTAACTTTCTTATCTATTTGCAGAAACTATGGATCAAAGAGACTTGCAACAACAACAGTTGTTGGGGGATATAATTCTCGGCGGAGGTGATCCCTTTTAGTTTCTCAATGACACCGATGGTCAGGAAGGAGAGGATGACAGCTCCGGTGATTGAACAATGGAGGAGGAAGGACATGATCATGATGGCTCCGGTGACCGAATGACGGAGGAAGAAGGAGACCATGATGACGGCTCCGGTGACCGAACAGAGGAGGGAGCTGTTGCAAAGTCTGGCGAGGTATATATGTATATTAATTAAGCATGTGCTGACTAATTGATGCATTAATTGTTTTGGTATGTGCATATATTAATGCTTCTTTCTTCTTTTATAGCCCTCCGGATTGAGCCAAACTTCCGTAACGATACAAGGCCCAAAGAAAAGATTGCGCCAGGATGAAAGGTTCACGATCACAGAACTCGCACACGATGGCCAACCGATTGAACCCAGGCGGACCAAGGACGCATTTGTTACTCAGTGCAGAGCTATTGTTAGGCACGGCATCTCGATCAACATCCAGAAATGGAATAAGCCTAAGGACGACCCTGAAGTTTCTTATGTCACCGATGGACAGAAAGATGATCTTTGGACCTCGCTGAAGGCAAATTTCACCCTACTGCCAGAGGAGGATCCGAATAAGCCAGTTATAGAGCCAAAGGTCAAGGCGTGTACTCTTAAGAAGATGGCAGATCTATTCAGGAGGTGGAAGAAAGAGTTGAACGCAACGTTTGTCGACAAAGGGAAGACTCCAGAATTCATCGGACGATATGAGAAGATGAGAGATCACTGCCCTGCATTTGTGGCCTACAAGACATCAGAGAAGGGTAAGAAAATGTCAGAGACAAACAAGAAAAATGCTGCAAAGAAGCAGTATCACCATCACACGAGGTTGGGTGGCTACCTCAAAGCTCGGCCGTTGTGGGACAAAGCTGAGCAAGACCTTCTTGCTAAAGGGGTCCAACCAGCTACATTGAACTGGCCAGACCGTTCAAGGACTTGGTTCTTCGGGATTGGGGGAATTTGGACCCTAAAATAGGGGAGTGCCATTGGACGGATGAGCAACTTGCGATACCCATCAAGAAGCTTCAGGGTTATATCACCGCAACGCAGGAAGGGGCGTTCATTCCCGATAGAGAGAAGGACGAGCCGACTGAGGCCCTCGGGAATCCTGAGCACCCTGGACGAACACGAGGCACACCAGGCTCCGTTTCGTGGGTGGTTGGGTTTCCCGGTGCAGGCGGTTACAGAAGCCGGGAGAGAAAGAGGAAAGCAGAGCTGAGCGAAATGCAGAAGCTCAATGCAAGACTAGTAAAGCTAGAGGAACTTGCAGCTGCCGGCCAACCATCTCAGCGGCCAGAAGCTACCCCGCCATCTCAGCGGAGAAGCAGCATGGTTTCCATGGAGCTCGTTCAGCCTGATTTCACGGATCCTCGCTACCCTATGGATACTATCACGGAGGCTCAACATTGCCAGCTTATGACCAAATGCCAGAACCTCACTTTGAAGGCGGCTGTCGGCTCTGTTGCACCTCCTCAACCTGACGGAACTTTTCACTATCGTCCGATTCCACATGGCTATGCTATTGTGACGGTGGATGAAATAATGGACGGATTTCAGGAGCTCGAGATTGACCACGCTACATGTGAAGGGGAGAATCAGTTGGTTTATGCTTCGAGGAGTACATGTCTATGGGGAAGGAGTACATCAAGCTTCCAAACTGGACGCCTCCTCCTCCTCCTCCACCGGCGAGTTAGGGCACTCCTCCTCCTCCTCCTCCTCCTCCTCTGGCAAGTGATCAAGGCACTCCGCCTCCTTCTCTGGCTCCTCCAGCGCGTGAGGGCACTCCGCCTCCTCCATCGCCTCCTCCGGCGCGTCGGAGCAGTCCACCTCGTCCTTCGCCTCGTCAGCAATGGCGGAATACAGACGCCGCTGCTCCGGCTCCTTCGGCGCGTCGGAGCACTCCACCTCCTTCTCCGCCTCGTCGGTAACAATGGAAGAGAGACGCCGCGGCTCCGGCGGCTAGCAATACAAGTAGAGGTGGGAGGCAATTCAGATATGGTCCATCTCTCAAGGCTCTGGAAAAGTTACCATATGAGAGGACCGAGAAGGAAAACGAGGAGATCTGTGCTGCCGAAGTGAGGGACTATTTTGCAAAGAAACCTCCACCTCCAAAGGAGATGATAGATCCGGTGAAAGCGAAGTGCACTATCGATGCCCTGAAACGACCACCACCGCCTCCGTCGGATTCCAACTATGTCCGCTGTCTTAAAAAGACATATCAAGATGCGTGATGGTCGCGAAGTACTTCCAGTGATGCCAGGTTAGCAGAACAAAGAAGTGGGAAAAATTCCCCAGCTCGGCGAACAGGCGAACCAATCGTGCCCCCCGCTCAAGGTGTCTAGTGATATCATCGCTAATCACCCGGGAATGATGCCCAGTACCAATCCTACTGATTACCTGAGCAATGATGTAGAGTTTGAAATAATGGAGGTGGACGAATTCAGATACCAGTATGGCAGCCACTCGTCAAACCTGATCATCCTCCTCTAACAACGATGATGCGAAGATTCCATGAATGGTACATGAAAACCTGCAACGAGTCTGGGAAGGATACTTTGATGCTGAGAATTAAAGAGGAGCACGTCCTCGTTGGGACTGATCTGTTGTCTATTGAATTTGATGAGTTATTCCAGTTATACAATCAAAAGGCCCTTGACAAAACACGCGTGACTTGCTACTATCTGTAAGTACTACTTCTGTAATTAAGTCTCTATATATAGCTCAGCTCTTTCATTGCATGTATATATAATTATCCTCACTGTATTATGCAGATTGAAGATCGTCGAATGCAGAAAAGCACAAATCTATGACATTGGGTTCATTAACCCAAATATCATACATGAATGGACGGTTAAAAACAGAGTCACGGATACCGACGACAACTTGCTACAATCATTGCTTAAAAATCAAAACAAAGAGAAAATACTCTTTCCTTGCAACTTCAAGTGAGTGTTACTGTCTTGTGCATATTCGGTTTCCCTTACTCGAGGTTATACTAATGTAATTGATGAGTTATGCATGCGTGCGCAGCTTCCACTTTATTCTGCCAGAGATTAAGCTTGAGCAAGGAGTAGTTATTGTCTTAGACACGAGACGAAAAGATCCCCAGGACTATGCGGACATGACTGAAATGCTCCAGAAGTAAGTTCAACCGATCATTATCGCACCATATCGGCAACTTTGTTCATTTCCTGATATCAAGTAATTATTTTCTTTGTCTAGTAGGGTTTGGAAAGAGTTCACCGGAATTGTTCCGGGACTACCGAGGGAGCTGTGATTTACACACCCGAAAGTAAGTACTACTAGCTAGTTCTGCGCATCTCTCATTGATTCTAGTTTCATCAATACCATTTGTCATGCTTGATTATCAGTTTGATTGAACTCTATTTCTCGTAAAGTGCTTGTGGCAGGAAGCCGGCGGGAATAATTTTTGTGGATACTACGTTTGCGAGTTCATCTACAACGGGACGGCCTCTAAGCAGGGCAAATCTGGAAAACAATATGAAGTGCTTAAGCAATAATATTCACAATTTTATTTTATTACCATCATTTTTATTGAGTTTAATTCATATATATGTATTGACCCCCTTCTTCAAATTAGATCTGGCAGATGCAACAACTTTATATCATTTTTTGGGACTAACCTATTGACCCAGTGCCCAGTGCCAGTTGCTGTTTTTTGCTTGTTTTTTACATCGCGGGAAATCAATATAAACGGAGTCCAAACACCATGAAACTTTTTGTGCATTTTTATGGACCAGAAGACATCCAATGGGCCAGAGCAGCACCTGGGGGTGCCCCGAGGGGGGCACAACCCACCAGGGCGCGCGTGGGGGCCCAGACGCGCCCAGGTGAGTTGTGCCCACCTCAGTGGCCTCCCGTACCCCCTCTTCGCCCTATAAATCGTCAAATATTCCAAAAACCCTTGGGGTAACCCTAGATCAGAAGTTCCACCGCCGCAAGGCTCTGTAGCCATGAGAAACCAATCTAGACCCTGTTTTGGCACTCCGCTGGAGATGGAAATCATCACCGGTGGCCATCTTCATCATCCCGGCGGTCACCACAATGAGGAGGGAGTAGTCCACCCTCGGGGCTAGGGAGTTTGTACCAGTAGTTATGTGTTTAATGTCTCTCTCTCTCTCTCTCTTGTGTTCTTGAGATATCATGATCTTGATGTATTGCGGGCTTTGTTAATATAGTTGGATCATATGGTGTTTTCCCCCTCTCTATCTTACTGTGATGAATTGAGTTTCCCTTTGAGATTTCGTTTTATTGGATTGAATACTTTTATGGGTTTGAGAGCAATTGATATATGTCTTGCATATGAATACCCATGGTGACAATGGGGCATTATTTTGATTTACTTGATATATGTTTTGGCACTCAACTCGTGAATTCCTGAGGTGACACTGGGGTAATCTACGCATAGGGGTTGATGTATGTTCTTGTCTTTGTTTCTCTAGTAGAAATCTTAGGACACTCTTTGAGGTTCTTTGTGTTGGATTGAGTATTATGAATCTGAAATTATTTGGTGTTATTTTAGTACGAACTCTTGGATAGATCGATTGGAAAGAATAGCTTCGATGTGGTCTCGTACCCTACAAACCATTTCTTCTTATTCTCTCTACTAGATAGGAACTTTGGAGTGATTCTTCATCGCACGTTGAGGGATGGTTATATGATCCAATTATATTAACATTGTTGGGAGATTGCATTAGCGAAAGTACGGACCCTAGGCCTCATTTTCAAGCATTGCAATACCGTTTGTGCTCACTTTTGTTACTTGCTACCTTGCTGTTTTTTTATTGTTACTATTACAAAAACCAATATCTACTATCATTACTACACTTTTATTACCATCTCTTCGCCGAACTAGTGCACCTATACAAATTACCATTGTATTTGGTGTGTTGGGGATACAAGAGACTCTTTGTTATTTGGTTGAAGGGTTGTTTGAGAGAGACTATCTTCATCCTAAGCCTCCCACGGATTGATAAACCTTAGGTCATCCACTTGAGGGAAAACTACTACTGTCCTACAAAACTCTACGCTTGGAGGCCCAACACGTGTCTACAAGAATAAAGTTGCATAGTAGACATCAACCACCTGCTTGCCCTTGTCCATGGGAGGCACCACCTCCTTGCCCTTGTCATTGTTCGCTATCTCAATCTGTGTTATGAATAGCACAAAGTTCATGGCATTATGAAAAGCACATAGATAAAAAGTTGATCGGTATTAAAACCTATCATCCAAAGCCTCTATATTTACCCAAGCTGACGATTAGGGGTGGGAATATAAACCGAGGACCGAAGTATCGACCCGAACTAACCACGACCGAACCCGAACGCACCGAAACTGAGTACTTCGGTCGTAAATTCAGTCAGCCGATCTGAAAAACTGAACTTTGTTTGGTCAATTCGGTTGTATGCATCGAGAAATTGAACACACCAAAGTAGCAAACCATTCGTCAACTCCCGAGAAATCTACGTAGACCATGACCCACAGCCCAACTACTCAACCTGGATAGAGTGGTGAAATCGTTGTCCCAATCCTAGACGCATGACCGCACCCTTAGCCGTTGCTCGCTAGTCTCTTGACCGCCACCCCGCCTTTGACTTCTGTCCATCCCCACGGCCGACGGTGGCGGCACTCCACTTCCACCTCTCGGCCGGGGTGGCAACAGTAGTGCTGTTGTTTGTGGAGACAGAAGATAACCGGCGAGGCAGCGACCATCTCTTCCACCTGCCGGGCTTAGAACCAAGTTGCAAATCTTGGTATGTGATGTGAGAGGATGAGGTGGTGGACACGCCTAATGGACTACAACTTGTAATTAATATTTTTGCCACAGTTGATCTTCGCTGTTCTCATATTTTCTGGATCTTCATTGCCTACTCAGTTTCATTTTCTTCGGTTGTTCGGTCTTAATCGAGACCCAAATCGAAGCATCGATGCACCGATCTCTCGGCTAGCGTTTTAATAGGAAACTGATCGGTTAGCCAAATCTGGAAGCCAAAATTCTTTAAAACCCGAAGCACCGAACCGATCGGTCCAGGGGAACCGAACTCCCAGGGCTACTGACGATCACTACTTACCCACAACCGCACTTAGTTAACCCTCTCTCCTCTCTGTCTCTCATTCTTCCTCCTATCCATCGCCATGAACTCCAACTCCGACCCCAACCCCTTCCCTTGGGGTGGTGGATGGAGGGCTTTCTTCCTCAGGTGCTCGCTCGGTGATCGCACCAAGTTCGAGAACACCATGGAAATGTGCTCGAACTTTAGTAGCATCGAATACATGGACAAGAAGGCAGACGATGTGGTGAAGAAGGCGGCGGAGGAGGAGTTGAAGACGTTGATTCTTGAGCCGGTGAAGGGCACTATGTCAGTCGACATCCTTCCTTGGGTAATGAATCAGGCCGACTCCGACGATGTTGGATAGAGGATAAGGTGGAACAAGTACAGGGTGTATAGGGCTCCTCATGACCAGTGTGCCGCAACATACTAGATTAGGACTTTAGTGGTGTCAGAGGTCATCGGTTTGGAGTCAAAGAAGGAAGAAGAAGCGGTGGAAATGGTGGCCAGAGTGCTGGAGGCAGGCCGTCGTACTTTCCCAATCGATCTGGACTTCGACGAGACAGTGGTCCAGTCGGAGGACAAGAACAAGGTCGCGGGTCCCCGCCGCTCTAACCGCCTCCAGGGTCGTAGGGGCTAAGATTAGAATCTATTATGTAATATTAACCTCCAATCCCCATTCCCCTTGTACTTGATACAGATCGGAACCCTAAAAATCCATGGCCACTTAGTTATCATCATCAAGTTATGGTCAGTCTTATGGCTATTTACCCTGATTCCCCATTCCCCTAGAACGCGGATCGAATGCGAAATAGTAGGTTACGAGATCAAAATACGGCTTACCGCCATTGCCGAAGTGTACCGAGTGATGTTGCTGACGCCGGTGAAGTCCGGCTGGTGGTGGCCTTACTGATCTCCGATCCGCTGATCGCTGCCGCCGCCGGTGTGAAAGTGGAAGAGTGGAGAGAGGGGGAGAGCGGTGAGGGTAATTATTGTGTGCGCTTCACAAAACAACATTGCTTCTTGAGAGTGGCTCTGATACGTCTCCAACGTATCTACTTCTCCAAACACTTTTGCCCTTGTTTTGGACTATAACTTGCATGATTTGAATGGAACTAACCCAGACTGACGTTGTTTTCAGCAGAATTACCATGGTATTATTTATGTGCAGGAGCAAACGTTCTCGGAATGACCTGAAACTTCACGGAGCCACTTTTCAGCAAATAAGAAAAATACCTGCAAAAGATGAAGGCCAGGGGCCCACCACCTCTCCACGAGGGTGGGAGGTGCGCCTGCCCTCCTAGGGCGCGCCCCCCTACCTCATGGGCCCCCCATTGCCTCTCCGACTCCAACTAGACCTCCATATATTGAGTTTCGGGGAGAAAAAATCAGAGAGAAGAATTCATCCCCTTTTACGATACAGAGCCGCCGCCAAGCCCTAAAACCTCTCGGGAGGGCTGATCTGGAGTCCGTTCGGGGCTCCGGAGAGGGGAATTCGTCTCCATCATCATCATCAACCATCCTCCATCACCAATTTCATGATACTCATCGTCATGCGTGAGTAATTTCATCATAGGCTTGTTGGACGGTGATGGTTGGATGGGATCTATCATGTAATCGAGTTAGTTTTGTTAGGGTTCGATCCCTAGTGTCCACTATGTTCTGAGATTGATGTTGCTATGACTTTGCTATGCTTAATGCTTGTCACTAGGGCCCGAGTGCCATGATTTCAGATCTGAACCTATTATGTTTTCATCAATATATTAGTGTTCTTGATCCTATCTTGCAAGTCTATAGTCACCTATTATGTGTTATGATCCGTTAACCCCGAAGTGACAATAATCGGGATACTTACCGGTGATGACCGTAGTTTGAGGAGTTCATGTATTCACTATGTGTTAATGCTTTGTTCCGGTTCTCTATTAAAAGGAGGCCTTAATATCCCTTAGTTTCCATAAGGACCCCGCTGCCATGTGAGGGTAGGACAAAAGATGCCATGCAAGTTCTTTTCCATAAGCACGTATGACTATATTCGGAATACATGCCTACATTATATCAATGAACTGGAGCTAGTTCTGTGTCACCCTAGGTTATGACTGTTACATGATGAACCGCATCCGGCATAATTCTCCATCACTGATCCATTGCCTACGAGCTTTCCATATATTGTTCTTCGCTCATTTACTTTCCCGTTGCTATTGCTATCATCACTACAAAATACCAAAAACATTGCTTTTACTACCATTACCTTTTGTTACCGTTATCACTACTATCATATTACTTTGCTACTAAACACTTTGCTGCAGATATTAAGTTTCCAGGTGTGGTTGAATTGACAACTCAGCTGCTAATACTTGAGAGTATTCTTTGGCTCCCCTTGTGTCGAATCAATAAATCTGGGTTGAATACTTTACCCTCGAAAACTGTTGCGATCCCCTATACTTGTGGGTTATCAAGACTATTTTTTGGCGCCGTTGCCGGGGAGCATAGCTCTATTCTTTGAGTCACTTGGGATTTATATCTGCTTATCATTATGAAGAACTTGAGAGATCCAATAACCAAGATCTATCCCTCAACTACGAGGGGAGGTAAGGAACTGCCATCTAGCTCTGCACTTGATTGACCTTCTGTTATGAGTAAGTTTGCGACACCTACATCTGCTTCTGCTATTCGTTCTGATATGTCGCATGTTATTGATGATGCCACTTCTGCTATGCATGATACTTATGATGAAACTACCTCTATGCCTGATACTACTATGCCACTTAGTGATTTTATTGATGAACAACTTGCTAGGGCTAGAGAAATTGAAAATATTTAATCTGATGATACTGATGAAAGTGATGATGAAGAATAAGTTGTTATTCCTAAGGGTTATGTTTTTGATCAAGAAGCTTCTTTAGCTATTTTAGCTTGCCAAAATAGAAATGAACTCAAAAGGTTATTAGCTAAATGGAGTAAGCAATCTCTAAATGCTAGAATGAAACCTGACCCTGCTTTTGCTACTTCACATATCTTTGTTACTGATAAGGATTATGAATACTTTGTTGATCCTGATATAATTACTTTGGTTGAATCTGATCCTTTTCATGGTTATGAATCTGAAATTGTTGTGGCACATCTTACTAAATTAAATGATATAGCTACCCTGTTCACTAAAGATGAGAGAACTCGTTACTTTTACATCCTTAAAATATTTCCGTTCTCATTAAAGGGTGATGCTAAGATATGGTTTAATTCTCTTGATCCTGGTTGTGTGCGTAGTCCCCAGGATATGATTTATTACTTCTCTGCTAAATATTTCCCTGCTCATAAGAAACAAGCTGCTTTAAGGGATATATATAATTTTGTGCAAATTGAAGAAGAGAGTCTCCCACAAGCTTGGGGGAGGCTTCTCCAATTACTTAATGCTTTGCTTGATCATCCTCTTAAGAAAAATGAAATACTTGATATCTTTTATAATGGACTAACCAATGCCTCCAAAGATTACCTGGACGGTTGTGATGGTTCTGTTTTCAGGGAAAGAACACCGGATGAAGCTGAAATTCTATTGAATAATATGTTAACAAATGAAAATAATTGGACACCTCCGGAGCCAATTCCTGAGCCTATTCCTAAACCAACTCCGAAGAAGAGGGGTATTCTATTTCTCAGTCCTGAAGATATGCAAGAGGCAAAGAAATCTATGAAAGAAAAAGGTATTAAAGCTAAAGATGTTAAGAATTTACCTCCTATTGAAGAAATACATGGTCTTAATTTACCGCCTATTGAAGAAACATATAATCTTAATCCTTTACCTATTGAAGAAACTCATGGTGTTGATAACCCGACACAGGTAGTAAAGGTAAATTCTCTCTATAGATATGATAAAGTTGAAATCCCATTTACTAAGTTTGCTAGCCCATGCTTAGATGAGTTTGATAAATTTATGGCTAAGCAGGAAGACTTTAATGCTTATTTTGGTAGACAATTTAAATACAATTCAAATATGCTTGAACACTTGGGTGATTATATGGCTAATGTTAAAGGTGAACTTTAACTTATTAGTAAACATGCTTCTATGGTTACCACTCAAGTAGAACAAGTTCTTAAAGCTCAAAATGATTTTCTCAATGAATTGAATAGTAAAGATAATGATAATGTTGTTAGAGTTATGACTAGAGGTGGTAAGATGACTCAGGAACCTTTGTATCCTGAAGGCCATCCTAAGAGAATTGAGCAATATTCTCAGAGAAATAATATAGATGCACCTAGTTCTTCTAAAAAGAAGAAAAAAGAAAAATGATAAGACTTTGCATGCTTCTAGTGATCCTATTGTTGAAACACCTGAGAATCCAAATGATATTTCTATTTCTGATGCTAAAACTCAATCTGGTAATGAACCTGAAACCAGTGGTAATGTTAATGATAATGTTCATAATGATGCTCAACCTAGTAATGATAATGACATAGAAATTGAACCTGTTGTTGATCTTGATAACCCACAATCAAAGAATCAATGTTATGATAACAAAGACTTTGTTGCTAGGAAACATGGTAAAGAAAGAGAGCCTTGGGTTCAGAAACCCATGCCCTTTCCTCCCAAACCATCCAAGAAAAAGGATGATGAGGATTTTGAGCGCTTTGCTGAAATGACTAGACCTATCTTTTTGCGTATGCGATTAACTTATATGCTCAAAACCAATCCTTATGCTAAGTACATGAAAGATATAATTACAAATAAAAGAAAGATACCGGAAGCTGAAATTTCCACCATGCTTGCTAATTATACTTTTAAGGGTGGAATACCAAAGAAACTTGGAGATCCAGGAGTACCAACTATACCATGCTCCATTAAAAGAAACTATGTTAAAACTGCTTTATGTGATCTTGGAGCCGGTGTTAGTGTTATGCCTCTCTCTTTATATCGTAGACTTGATTTGAATAAGTTGACACCTACTGAAATATCTTTGCAAATGGCTAATAAATCAACTGCTAAACCTGTCGGTATTTGTGAGGATGTGCCTGTTGTAGTTTAACGTTACTATTTTAACGGACTTTGTTATTCTTGATATTCCCGAGGACGATAGTATGTCTATTATTCTTGGAAACCTTTTTTGAACACTGCAGGGGCTGTTATTGATTGCACTAAAGGCAATGTCACTTTTCATGTTAATGGTAATGAGCATACGGTACACTTTCCGAGGAAACAACCTCAAGTTCATAGTATCAATTCTATTGGAAAAATTCCATCGATTATATTTGAAGGTTTTGAATTTCCTCTTCCTACTGCCAAGAAGAAATATGATATTCTTATTATTGGGGATGTGCATATCCCCGTTGAGGTAACGTAGTGTTATTCGAAATTTCTCTGGTTCCATGTTATTCGGAATGAGTTCGTTAACAAGACTTGATCAACCTTGTTAGTGGATTCCTTTTGATGATCATGAGATGGATGAAACTAGAAGGCACAACCTTCTATACCCCACTTTTACTTTCTCTTATTTATATTAAATAAAATAAAAATAAATATTTTTCAGTCTGTTATCTGATTATCCGTGTAATATAAAAATACCTTGAAAATAAAAGTTCTTCAAATGCCCTGAAATTTAAATATGATTTTTTCCAGAATATTTGAGAATATTTGGCACAAAGAACACAGCAGGGGGGTCAACCACCTGCCCACGAGGGTGGAGGGCGCGCCCTACCCCCTGCCTCCTCCACTTATTCCTGCACCCATACACTTCATCTTCCTCCCACAAACACGAATATCCAGCTCAAGCACGAGTTCTATCTCATATTGCTGCCATTTTCGATCTCCTTCCTCAAAGCACCTCTCACAAAACTGCTTGGGGAGATTGTTCCTTGGTATGTGACTCCTCCATTGGTCCAATTAGTTTTTGCTCTAGTGCTTTATTCATTGCAAATTTTTGCTGCTTAGGTGACCCTGTTCTTGAGCTTGCATGTCAAATTTATATGGTTCCAAGTAGTTTTGATGTATGATATAGGCTCTAGGCACTTGTAGGAGTAGTTGCTATCAATATTATTGAGTTTGGTTTACTTTTATTTTGAAGTTACTAAAAAAATTCATAATTTTTCAGAGAAGGAAAAATGCTTAGGAAAATGTTCCAAGGTGGTTCTTCAAGGAAGCAAGCACCCAGGCTCGCAATGCGTGATGCTGATGAAGAGCCACCAAGAGACGCTCCAGTGCGTCCTTGTGAATGGCCTTCTGAGAACTTTATAGATCGAGCGGGAATTAAGGAAGAATTCAACGCATATTTCCGTAACACTGATCTTGTGAGCTTCGAGGAAGAGAAGTGCAGCCAGTATCACCACCTCACCAGTACCTTTGTGAGGAGGTTTGAATTTTCAACTTCACGTAATTCTCCAACTGTCCTGTTTGATCTTTATGATAAATCTTACACTATGGACTTAGAGGATTTTACCACTGCATGCAAACTTCCACAATGGGGTAGTATAAGGGATCCTCGCAAATCTGAATTTAGAGATTTTCTTGCTAGCATAACTGTGGGGGAATCTAGAGATATTACACAAGCTACCATAGGGAGCATCCACTTTCTTGCTATACATTATTTTGCTCTCTTCATAGGTAGATGCATAAATGGTAAAGATGAGGCATGTCACATGTGTGTCCCCGATCTCAGTATTCTTAGGAGTGCTGTGTCAGGAGACAAATCATATAATTTGGGAGCCATTGTTGCACGTAGGTTGCATCTTAATAGACTTAATGGAGATTTCTTTGGTGGAATTTATGCAACCCGCATAGCTAATTTTATTGGCATAGCCATACGCGAAGATGATATTGAATTACCTCCTGCTTATCTAGATTTTAATGCTATGGTTCACCACCAGTTTGTTGAGAGGAACGAATCACCTCTCTAGTATCGACTAATCTTTGACAGACGTCGTGCTGTCTGTATTACTCTCCATGCCCCTGCCTTCTTTGATTATCAGGCAAGAGGATGATATACTATTACCAGAGAGGAGGCAGATGAGTACGAGAGGAGAGAGGAGGCCGCTCGTCGCCACGCTGCAGCTCAGCAGGCGATAGCCGCTGCATCGCAGTACGACCCCAACTACTATTATGGATATCCGTGAGGCCAGCCGTGGACATAGACCAACTTAGGCCAAAAGCCTAAGCTTGGGGGAGTACGTATTTCTCACCGACATTACATTTATGTTCACACACTCATTGCTAGATGTTGGTGCTCATACTTTTTCATTGTATCATCCATGCTAGTTTACTTTCCTTTTCATGCTTTCTTCTTGTGTGCTTAATAAACCTTAAGAAAAACCCAAAAAAATTAGTTGTAGCTTTTAATTAATTTACTTTCCATGCTTGTAGTAGTAATTAAAAAGAAAACCCAAAAATATTTCATGTTCTTCTTTTTGCTTGTTGGGAGCTTTCCCGTGTAAATAGTTTTATTTCTTTTCTTTTCTTTGGGGGTTGTCGGTGTCAAAACCGGCGGATCTTGGGTAGGGGGTCCCGAATTGTGCGTCTAAGGTGGATGGTAACAGGAGGCAGGGGACACGATGTTTTACCCAGGTTCGGGCCCTCTTGATGGAGGTAAAACCCTACGTCCTGCTTGATTTATTCTTGATGATATGAGTATTAAAAGAGTTGATCTACCACGAGATCGGAGAGGCTAAACCCTAGAAGCTAGCCTATGGTATGATTGTATGTTGTCCTACGAACTAAAACCCTCCGGTTTATATAGACACCGGATGGGGCTAGGGTTACACAAGGTCGGTTACAAAGGAGGAGATATACATATCCATATTGCCTAGCTTGCCTTCCACGCCAAGTAAAGTCCCATCCGGACACGAGACGAAGTCTTCAATCTTGTATCTTCATAGTCTAACAGTCCGGCCAAAGGATATAGTCCGGCTGTCCGAAGACCCTCTAATCTAGGACTCCCTCAGTAGCCCCTGAACCAGGCTTCAATGACGATGAGTCCGGCGCGCAGTATTGTCTTCAGCATTGCAATGCGGTTTCCTCCTCCGAATACACCACGGAAGAATTTGAATACAAGGATAGTGTCCGACCCTGCAAAATAAGTTCCACATACCACCATAGAGAGAATAATATTTCCACCGATCTAATCTGCTGACTTGATTTGGCAACATGACATTATGCCATGGCCTGGTGATTATTCGAATCGTTTCCTTTAACTAGCCCCGCACATAACGTGAGGCAGTTTTTTGACACGTCTTGTCAAAGCAGAGGTCGTGTCCCACTTATTACGGGATTCTCATCAATACGGGCATGGGTAACCCAACCGCGCCTAGGACTCCTAGATTTTAGGCAAGTCCCAAATGGCCATGAGGAGGACGCTTGATATTCACCCTCTTTATAAAGGGTCAAGGTTTTTGCTTTTTTCCTCTCATGCTCAATCGACTCCTTCCCCCGCCTCGAATTCTAACACCCAAAGCCCAGGTCAGGTACTTCGGACCTTCAATCATGTCCGGATCCAGCCTCCAGGGCTGATGGATGCCCTCCTCCGTGACGGAGGAGGATATCAAGAAGTTGATGGAGGCAAGATACTTGACCGCCAAAGTCTCGCATCGACTGCCCGCCGAGGGCAGGTCGTCCCTACTCCCGAAACCCAACAAAGACGTCGTGTTCATCTCCCACTTCCTCCGAGGACTAGGCCTCACTCTGGATCCCTTCGTAAGGGGTTTGATGTTCTATTACGGGCTTGATTTCCACGATCTAGCCCCGGATTCCTTTCTCCACATCTCGGCATTTATTGTCGTATGTGAGGCCTTCCTCCGCATTACCCCTCACTTCGGCCTATGGCTCAAGACCTTTGATGTGAAGCTGAAGACGGTCGAGGGGCAGTATGCAGCGTGCGGAGGTGCATTAATAAGCAAGATTGCTGGAGCTTCGTGGCCAAAAGGTTCCTTTCCAGAGGTGTATGGATTATGGCAAAGGGAGTGGTTCTACATCACCGCTCCCAGAAGTGCCAAGTGGGTAGCTCCCCCCACCTTTCGCTCGGGCCCTCCACCATAGCTGATGTCATGGATCAGTAGGGGGCTGAGCTGGGGTCCAGCCAAGGATGTGCCCGTACTGCAGAGCCGCATCCGGGATCTCTTCGAGGGAGATTTTAGTTTGGTTATGGTAGTGCAAGTCATGCTGGTTCGTCAAGTCCAGCCTTGCAAACGCCGGCCCCTCCGTTTATCGGAATTGAACCCAAAAGGACCGCGCGCTATTCAGAATTTCCTCGGCATGACGCACGAGGAGATGTACAAGTCATTCTTCGGACCCCAAATAGAGTGTTCGGACACCTCCGAGGACCTGGGCCTGAGCAGCAACTGCACCGCGGCCGAAGTAAGTAACCCTTTATTCGAACACACTATCTTTCTTTCATCATAACATCATTCTGAAGGATCGCTCTTTGACCAGGACTGGATAGCAAAGGCAAAGATGATCCGGTGTTCGGCTCCCCTTCCCGAAGGTTTGGATAATCCGGTGCTGGAAAAGATGCTTGAGCCAGCATCTTGCCTGGTGCCCGCAAAGGAAGATGAAGGGGGAATAAAGAGGGCCGGAGCGGGCCTCCACCGCTATCTGTTCCAGCCGAGGGAACGAGCGCCTCCGTGAGGGAGGATAGCCAAGAGAAGGAGTCTGACATTCCTTCGCCCTGAGGGAGGAAGAGGACTACCTCTGATGATCCGGAAACCAAGGTTTCCAAACGGGAGAAGAAAACTCCACCAGAGGGTCCCGTCTCGGAGGGTGCTTTTGCCGCACAAAGTTCGTGCGGGGATCATCCCTCTTACGAGTCATAAGTGATCAAAATTTACTTAATAGTAGATATATTCTACCTTACTTCCGAGGAAAATAACCGAAGCGTTTATCTTGTAGTTCGGATCTTAGCCCTTCTCAACAGAGCTCGTCTTCAGGGGACCTTCTTCCGGAGATGATGGAGAGCGAAACGCCTCCCCCGGACTCCCCCACTCAAGAAGCGGGCGACCTTGAAGTGTCGTCATGGAGGGCCTCTCCGGATCCGGTGAGGCCAGAAGATAATCCCATAATCACCCGAAGTCCCCAGCATCCGGCTCTTGAAGAGGGCAGACAAAAGAGTCCGTCGCCGTCTGGTATGTGGTCGGACGTACTGAGGGATCTGCTGAAGCGAGCGACCATCTCAGAAGAACACCGTGTGTTGATGGGTACGGTGATGGAAAGGATTTTGTCTGCCGAAAGCGGGTTGCATGACACCTTTATGAGTCTACTAACGGGCTTTGAGGTACGTAAAATGATATACCTTTGTGATAGTACCGCATATTTTTAGGTGTGCCCTGTGTAGATAGTAGCCCCTGAGACTCTGGTTGTCATCGAGAACGGAAGCAAACAGAGGATCATAGTCTCAGGTAATAACTATACCGCCTTTATGTGCAGGTAGTGGAAGCTCCGGCGGCTAGCCGGACTCATGAGTTTGCCGAACTAAAGCGGCAACTGTATGCGACGGATGCCGACATCGAGCTTGTTAACAAGCGGCTCGACGAGTCACAGGGTAAGTGATATTTTCCAGTGAATGTCACGTAGTAAGAGCAGCGTGATGCCAATATCTTTAATAATTTGTGACTGTAGATGAAGCTGCCATCGTAGAGACCCTTCGGCGAAACTTGCCGGAGCCAAAGAACAAGCAAGGAGTAGTGATGTGACTACTTTGAAGGCGGCCGAAGAGTTAAGAGCCGAGAAGGACGCGCATTGCGAGAGCAAAGAGAAAATGGCCAAGATGGTTGTAAAGTTAAAAGACACTGCCGACCGTTGCCAGTTCCTTGAGTAAGAAAGCCAAGCGAAGGCGACGGACCTTGAAAGGGCCACGATGGTGACCAAAGACACCCGTTCTGCCATGAGAGCGAAGAAGGAGGAGCTGCGTGAAGCCTGTGACATTGTGGCTGGGAAGCCCTTTTTGCTGCGGAGGAAGTTCGGAGATCCGCGGTATGCCCCTCTGGATCGGCTGTGGAGTTCGGCAGACGCATATCTGGACTTGGCGGCGAGCGATGTCAATGCGGCCGAATACTTCCGAGATCAAACAGATCGGGAAGTGGACAAGTTGTTCTGGTCGCAGTTTAACGTTCCAGAGCGTCTGCTTCCATTGACCGATCAGCTAGCCGAATGGGCCGAACTCAACAGGTTGTCCGGACTCGCCATGAGGTCTGTCGTGGATCAGTTGTGGCCGGAAAGGCCAAAGCCGAACAGTTATTTTAGCCTGGTGCAGCAGTTCCTTGGTGTGGTGCCGCGCATCAATGCGATGAAGAGGTCGGCGTGCATAGAAGGCTCGCGGATGGCCCTTGCCCGTGTCAAAGCATACTGGGCGGAGATGGATGCTACCATTGTCGCGGCGCAGGGTTCGGCCATAGGCTGAGTGGCTGCCGAGCACTATTTTGAAGAAGTTCTTGAGGGTGCTCGTTTGATAGAGTCCTAGTGCTCGAAGAATATTATGTTTGAGTGACATGTATTCCCATTGTAAAAACAATGTTTTATTAATTTTATCAAGGCTGTATTTATACTTTTGCCCGAAAGTATTGTGATGCCTCCTGTGCGGCCGTTTTATGTATACATGTATATAACCTGAAAGATTGCAGTCGTCGGCTTCACCCGCCACGCATATAATGCGGGGGTGTTCGCAGAAGACGTGTATTCACACTTAATCCAACGTCTTGGTCCTAATAAGGAGGTGATAGTGCAGCGAACTAGGCAACTGGACTATAATGCTTTAACACTTTCACTTAGCCATAGGAGTTTGACAGTGGGGCTACTATATAGCCCCTGGTGGCTCCGCACTCACCCGAGTTCGGGGTGCGTACATGCCCGGCCGGGAAACGGCCCTTCATTAAGGCGGAGGAATTCTAGGATTCCGATAGGTCATTGAGTGGTTGACCAGTCTCGCGCTATATCATGACAGTCGGTTTTTGGCTTTCTCTACTGAGGTGCTCGTCCGAATGAACCAGGGCACAATCGCAGTAGTTCTCCTGGTGCCACCTTAGCCGATAGAGCGGAACGTAAGGCAGCAAAACACAGGAGCCGGGCAAACCCAACATTTGACCCAAGACATGATTCGGAGCTGATGCATATAAGGCCAAACTCGCGACGCCGAACACTCCCTAAGGTATTCGGAGCTGATGCCCTTTGTAAGAAGCCCCTGTCCAGGTACATGCATTGTTCTGACGTGGCCACATGCGAAGACGTCAGCATCCTTCTCAATTGTACTGAGAATCCGAGGGATGTGTATCAACAAGAGACAGTAAAAAAGGTTGACGCATGGTCTTAATCTAAAAAGAATCCTTGGAACGGGTCCCTGCTGCACGTCTGCGCCTGTGTCTCCATTGTGTTGTATCCTGGATGGGTGTAGCACAATTGTCATCTGTAAAAGAGAGGAACTTAGGTGAAAAGTTGTCGTGCAAAAAGGCGGTTTTAAATAAACCATTTACAGTTCAAGATGAGTAAAAATTGCCACTTGTCTGCGCGCGTTGAGCCCCTTGTATTTGTAATAGGGGTGTGGGCATCAAACCTGTGTGAATTTCATATAGCTGCGCCGGACTCGTCTAACCGTGTCGGTGGTCTTGACGACCTATCGAATGCTTTAGTTGGTGAGGCCATTTTAGTGTGCGGCTACCAAGGCAGCCGCACTCTCTTCGGCGCGCAGGGATCGCTCAACATTTCCATTTTCTGTAATGATGCCACGTGGACCAAGCATCTTAAGTGTGAGGGAAGCGTAATGCGATATTGCATTAAAGCGAGCGAAAGCTTCGCGTCCAAGTAGTGCTTGATAGCCACTTTGGAACGGAGCAATGTGGAAGGTTAAATTTTCGCTACGGAAGTTATCGGGGAAGCCGAATAGAACCTCTAGTAGGCGGGAGCCCGTGCAATGAGCCCCTGGGCCTGGCGTTACTCCTCTAAAGGTAGTATTGTTGTGGCAAATTTTCGTTGGGTCTATCCCCATTTTGCGGATTGTGTCCTGATATATCAGGTTTAAGCTGTTGCCGCCGTCCATCAGGACTCGTGTGAAGTGGTATCCGTCAATTATTGGATCTAATACCAAGGCAGCCCACCCTGCGTTCCGGATACTTGCTGAGTAATCCTGATGGTCGAAGGTGATCGGTTGAGACGGCCAGTGGCAGAACTCCGCGGTGGTAGGCCCTTGGGCATGTTTGTCTAGTAGTGCCGCTTTGCTTCTCCCCTTTATCACCTATAACACGTTTACTGTTTTGACTTCTGGTGGAAATTTCTTCTGTTCCCCAATGTTTTGCTTGCGAGGCTCGTCCTCGTCTTCGCTTGGTGTATCCTGCCCCTTATGTTCGGCGTTAAGCTTGCCGGACTGCTTGAAGGCCCAACATTCTCTATGGGTATGATTTGCAGGTTTATCGGGGGTGCTATGGATCTGACATATTTGGTCCAGAATTTTGTTTAAGCTGGACAGTTCATCTCTGGCGCCTTTAGAGGGCGGCTTTTGCTGACCTGGCCGAGAGCTTCTGAACCCGGCATTTACCGTCATGCTCTTCGGGCTGTCTTCTTTATTCCGGCGCTTATTATTTTTGTTGTGTCGTGATTTCCTGTTTCCATCTCTAACTTCGGATGTACTTCGGTCGCTGGTGCTGCATCGGGCTAGCCAGCTGTCCTCGCCCGCACAAAAGCGGGTCATAAGGCTTGTTAGTGCTGCCATTGTTCTTGGCTTTTCTTGGCCGAGGTGCTTGGCAAGCCATTCGTCTCGGACGCTATGCTTAAAGGCTGCCAAGGCTTCGGCGTCCGGACAGTCGACTATTTGGTTCTTTTTAGTAAGAAACATGTTCCAAAGCTTTCAGGCTGACTCTCCAGGCTGTTGAGTTATATGACTTAAATTGTCTGCATCCGGTGGTCGGACATATGTCCCTTGAAAATTTGCCCGAAAGGCGTTTTCGAGCTCTTCCCAGCTTCCAATGGAGCTTTCGGGGAGGCTTTTAAGCTAGTGCCTAGCTGGCCCTTTGAGCTTGAGAGGTAAGTACTTGATGGCGTGGAGATCATCTCCTCGAGCCATATGGATATGGAGGATATAGTCCTCAATCCAGGCCCCAGGGTCTGTTGTTCCGTCGTATGCCTCTATGTTTACGGGTTTGAATCCCTCTGGAAATTCATGGTCCAGCACCTCATCGGTGAAACATAGGGGGTGTGCGGCACCCCTATATCTGGGTGTACCGTAGTGTTCGAATGTTTGTTGGGTTGCATCGTATGCTGGAGCGCGCTTGCGTGGTCCATAAATGGATCTAGTTGCGTTGTCCTTTTGATGCGAGCCCTCGCGTGGATCGCGTATTGGCTTATGTGCGGCGTTGTTCGCCGCTTTATGTTGGTCGTGAGGTCGTCTATCCGGTCGGATGGCCATTTTATTTTTTAATTGTGGAGGATCTAAGGCCTCCTCGTCGAATTCAGGTAGCAACTTTCGCTTTGGATAGCTCTTGGTGTGGCGATTACTACCGTACTTCGCTGCTGTGTCGAGTACTTCACTCCATTTGATTTTGAGTGTGTCTTGTGCAGCCTTGAGCCTTTGCTTCTGTTTTTTCAGACTCCTCGCCGTGGCAACAAGCCTTTGGTGGGCATTATGTTGCTCCTGGCGCCTGTCTGGTGTGATGTCGTCCGGACTATTATCTTCAACGGGGTTGGGTTGTTTGGCTTGATTTTCCGTGTTGCCGTGGTCGGGCAATGGTTCACCCTGCTCTAACGCTGGATCTATGTGGTTGTTATTTCTGCCGAGGCGGGATTTGGAGCGGCGTTTACGCCGCCGCTTTGACTGCTGCTCGAGGGAACCACCCTTTGCTGCGTCCTTCTGTTCCTCGTCGTTGTTTTCTTTGAGTGCGTCCACCATGAATACGTCATGTGATGAAATGAGCGTCCAGTGCCCTGTGGGCAGTGGTTCCTCTTCGGCTGCCGCATCGTCGTCCATACCGTCGATGTCTTCGGAATCGAAGTCGAGCATGTCGGTTAAGTCATCGACAGTGGCTACTAAGTGGGTGGTGGGTGGGCGGCGAATTTCTTCGTCATCCGCATCCCAATCCTGCCGGATGTAGTTCGGCCAGGATCCTTCTGACAAGGAAAGAGAACTTAGTGAGTTCAGTATGTCGCCGAAGGGCGAGTGCTGAAAAATATCCGCGGAGGTAAACTCCATGATCGGCGCCCAATCGAATTTGATAGGAACGGGCACAGGCGGTTCGGAGTCTGTGGCCGGAGAAGAATCCGGCAGTTTGGCAACACGGCTCTCGTGAAGGGTAAGGTCGATATTCGGCTCGATCACCGCAGGGGATACAGCCTTCATGACGGGGTCTATCCACCCGTCCACGGATGGCGAAACTGGCTCCGAATTGAGGGTCGGAGCGGCTGCCGGTGCGATCTCCTGAATACGGTCCGATGATAGAGCTAAATCGTACTCATCGTGACCGCATGGTGCACAAGGCAGGGGCTCGAATCCGTCGAAGATCAAGTCTCCGCAGATATCGGCCGTGTAGTTTAAGCTTCCAAACCTGACCTGGTGGCCAGGGGCGTAACTTTCGATCTGCTCCAGATGACCAAGCGAGTCAGCCCGCAGTGCGGAGCCGCCGAACACAAAGATCTGTCCGGGGAGAAAAGTCTCACCCTGGACTGCATCGCTATCGATGATCACAGGAGCCATCAAGCCTAACGGCGACGACACAGAGGAACTCTCAATGAAAGCACCAATGTCGGTGTCAAAACCGGCGGATCTCGGATAGGGGGTCCCGAAATGTGCGTCTAAGGCGGATAGTAACAGGAGGCAGGGGACACGATGTTTTACCCAGGTTCAAGCCCTCTTGATGGAGGTAAAACCCTACGTCCTGCTTGATTTATTCTTGATGATATGAGTATTACAAGAGTTAATCTACCACGAGTTCGGAGAGGCTAAACCCTAGAAGCTAGCCTATGGTATGATTGTATGTTATCCTGCAGACTAAAACCCTCCGGTTTATATAGACACTGGAGGGGGCTAGGGTTACACAAGGTCGGTTACAAAGAGGAGATATACATATCCGTATTGCCTAGCTTGCCTTCCACGCCAAGTAAAGTCCCATCCGGACACGAGACGAAGTCTTCAATCTTGTATCTTCATAGTCTAATAGTCCGGCCAAAGAATATAGTCCGGCTGTCCGGAGACCCTCTAATCCAGGACTCCCTCAGGGGTCGATAGGAGAAGACCATAATTAAATTGTTGAAGTGGCTCTTATATGTATTATTGTTTATCTGACAAAAGAGCCCATATTGCCTTGTCTTCTCCTATTTATTGAATGCCTGCAGATTCCAGCTTAGTCCAATGCATGTGCACTATTATTATTATTCACATCATTCGATCGTGCAAGTGAAAGGCAATTATGATGATATATGATGGACTGGCTGAGATGAGAAAAGATGGTATGAACTCGACCTCTTTTGTTTTTGTAAATATGATTAGTTCATCGTTCCTGATTCAGCCTATTATGAATAAACATGTTTGCAATCACAACTAGAGATTATAGTTTCTTATGACATGCTTGATTAGCTATGAGTTATAATGGTTTACCTTGCGTGCCAACATGCTATTAAAATGGTTATGATGTGGTATGATAGGGTGGTATCCTCCTCTGAATGATTTAAGTGACTTGACTTGGCGCATGTTCACGCATGTAGTTGAAACAAAATCAACATAGCCTTCACGATACTTATGTTCATGGTGGATTATATCCTACTCATGCTTGCATTCGGTGTTGATTAATTTTAATGCATGTTCATGACTGTTGTCGCTCTCTAGCTGGTCGTTTCCCAGTCTTTTGCTAGCCTTCACCTGTACTAAGCGGGAATAATGCTTGTGCATCCAAATCCCTTAAACCCCAAAGTTATTCCACATGAGTCCACTATACCTACCTATATACGGTATCTACATGCCGTTCCAAGTAAATTTGTATGTGCCAAACTCTAAACCTTCAAATAAATATCATGTTTTGTATGCTCGAATAGCTCATGTATCAACTAGGGATGTCTGTATCTTCCATGTTAGGCGGGTTATTCTCAAGAGGAGTGGACTCTGCTCCTCACTCACGAGATAAATGGCTGGTCACCGGGATGCCCAGTCCCATGTTTTATGCAAACTAAATCAAAATACTTGCAAACAAAACTCCCCCTGGGACTCTTGTTAGTTGGAGGCACTCGTTGTTTCGAGCAAGCCATGGATTGATGCTTGTTGGTGGAAGGGGGAGTATAAATTTTACCATTCTGTTTGGGAACCGCCTATAATGTGTATAGCATGGAAGATATCGCCATCTCTTGGTTGTTATGTTGACAATGAAAGTATACCGCTCAAAATATTATTCACCTATGTTTCAAAACCAAGCTCTGGCACCTCTACAAATCCCTGCTTCCCTCTGTGAAGGGCCTATCTATTTACTTTTATGCTAAGTCATCATCCTCTTATTAAGAAGCACCAGTTGGAGAGCACCACTGTCATTTGCATTCATTATTGTTAGTTTACATTGAGTATGACTTGACTGGATCTCTTTTACCATGAATTACAATGTCTAGTCAGTCCTTGGTCTTTAAAGGTGCTCTGCATTTATGTTTTGCGGTCTCAGAAATGGCTAGCGAGATACCATCTTGTTATATCATATTATGATTGTTTTGAGAAAGTGTTGTCATCCGAGATTTATTATTATGGCTCGCTAGTTGATTATGCTATTGATATGAGTAAACTTGAGATCTATGCGTTATTGTGAATGTGGTTAGTTATAATATTTGCTGAAAACTTGAATGCTGGCTTTACATATTTACAACAACAAGAGCAAACGGAGTTTGTAAAAGTTTTTCTTTATCACTTTCAGTTTGTCAAGTGAATTGCTTGAGGACAAGTAAAGGTTTAAGCTTGGGGGAGTTGATACGTCTCCAACGTATCTACTTTTCCAAACACTTTTGCCCTTGTTTTGGACTCTAACTTGCATGATTTGAATGGAACTAACCCGGACTGACGCTGTTTTCAGCAGAATTACCATGGTGTTATTTATGTGCAGGAGCAAACATTCTCCGAATGACCCGAAACTTCACGGAGCCACTTTTCAAAAAATAAGAAAAATACCTGCAAAAGATGAAGGCCAGGGGGCCCACCACCTCTCCACGAGGGTGGGGGGTGCGCCTGCCCCCCTAGGGTGCGCCCCCTACCTCGTGGGCCCCCTGTTGCCTCTCCGAATCCAACTCGACCTCCATATATCGAGTTTCGGGGAGAGAAAAATCTGAGAGAATAATTCATCGCGTTTTACGATACGGAGCCGCCGCCAAGCCCTAAAACCTCTCGGGAGGGCTGATCTGGAGTCCGTTCGGGGCTCCGGAGAGGGGATTCTGTCGCCATCGTCATCATCAACCATCCTCCATCACCAATTTCATGATGCTCACCGCCGCGCGTGAGTAATTCCATCATAGGCTTGCTGGACGGTGATGGGTTGGATGGGATCTATCATGTAATCGAGTTAGTTTTGTTAGGGTTTGGTCCCTAGTGTCCACTATGTTCTGAGATTGATGTTGCTATGACTTTGCTATGCTTAATGCTTGTCACTAGGGCCCGAGTGCCATGATTTCAGATCTGAACCTATTATGTTTTCATCAATATATGAGTGTTCTTGATCCTATCTTGCAAGTCTATAGTCACCCATTATGTGTTATGATCCGTTAACCCCAAAGTGACAATAATCGGGATACTTACCGGTGATGACCGTAGTTTGAGGAGTTCATGTATTCACTATGTGTTAATGTTTTGTTCCGGTTCTCTATTAAAAGGAGGCCTTAATATCCCTTAGTTTCCGTAAGGACCCCGCTGCCACGGGAGGGTAGGACAAAAGATGCCATGCAAGTTCTTTTCCATAAGCACGTATGACTATATTCGGAATACATGCCTACATTATATCAATAAACTGGAGCTAGTTCTGTGTCACCCTAGGTTATGACTATTACATGATGAACCGCATCCGGCATAATTCTCCATCACTGATCAATTGCCTACGAGCTTTCCATATATTGTTCTTCGCTCATTTACTTTCCCGTTGCTATTGCTATCATCACTACAAAATACCAAAAACATTGCTTTTACTACCATTACCTTTTGTTACCGTTATCACTACTATCATATTACTTTGCTACTAAACACTTTGCTGCAGATATTAAGTTTCCAGGTGTGGTTGAATTGACAACTCAGCTGCTAATACTTGAGAGTATTCTTTGGCTCCCCTTGTGTCGAATCAATAAATCTGGGTTCAATACTTTACCCTCAAAAACTGTTGCGATCCCCTATACTTGTGGGTTATCAGACTCCTCGTGTGCAGCCGCCGCCGCCACCCACTTTCATCCCGCGAGCCTGGCTCCGGAAAAAAATGTCGATTTGGACGTTCCTAGTCGGCCTGGCTGGGGGTTACTTTAAGATCTGTGCGATGCAGGCCCAACAGTGAACGTAGGCAAGCAAACAACCCATTTGCTTCCCACCCGGGCCTGGTTGGCCTCTATGCGGGCTACCAAACACGCCCAATATATCACTTGTTGTGATCTAGAACATAGCTCATCAGCACACCTCAAGCGAGCATATGGTGAGCGGGCCCATGTAGTGGTTGGTTCTTTTTTTCTCTTTTCCTTTTTTTACTTTTCTTCACATTTCGAATATTATAAAATTATATTGTATGTTTCAAAAATTATTTTACTTAAAATGTTCATCAATGTTAAAGAAAGTTAACACATTGTATAAAATATGTTCACACAACTTTAGGAAACAAATGCACACAACATTTTTAAATAATGTTGATGCATTTCAGAAACTAGAGAATACCCCATGCATTGCAGTGAGAATTGGTTGGTAAAAAATTGGGTTGATAACATGACCACAAAAATTAAAAAGACATGATTATTATATTTGATTGTGTAGAGTTTCAAAATATTTATTGAATATAAATGTATAATAATTTAATGGAAAACAATTTCCCATGCATGGTTGAATATTGTGGTAGGATTTATCCCAAGCATGATTGCATGTTTGTGTGGGCCCTTTCTCATTCATAATTGTTTGATTATGTGGCATACTTGCATGTTCAGATAAATAACTTAGTGAGGAGGAATCTCTTAGCTATATAAGATATGTTTTGTGACATTTAAAAAAAGTTCATACAATATAAAAAAATTGTTTAGTTTTAAAAATGTTTTTTACCATTCAAAAGATGTATGTAACATGTATTTCAAAAAATGTTTAAAACATGTATTTCAAAAAATGTACATCATCCATTTGAAAATATTCAATGCATATAAATAAAATTCCACAGATATATGAAAATTGGACAATGTGTGTTGAAAATAATATACATGTATTGTAAAAGGGGAAAAGGAAAAATAAAAATAAAGAAAAGCAGTGAAGTAACGTAAAAAAACGACAAAACGAACCAAAGAAACAAACGGAAACCAAAAGACAATAGGAGGAAAACCGGAATAATACTTTGTGATTGGGTCGGCCATTAAGGGCACTCCTTGGGGCGACGCTATGTTACAGATCGCAGTAGGCAATGTGAGAGCAACTAACTGGACGTTACCCCTTGCGGGGAACCTCCAATGGTCACTTTTGATGCCCTTACAGCACACCAAATAGTGCATCCAGTGGCCACCACATGTCGTGTGCTGGGAGCTCCCTCTAGATTTCATTTTTTTCATTTTGTACGTGTTTTTGGGTTTTAGATGGGGGTTTTTCTGTTTTTGGCTTTTTGGTTTTTGCCCGGTTTTCCCTAGGATTTGGAGAAGAAGAAAATTTGCGTGATTTTTCTTTTGCGCGGAAAAAAACTTTGCTTCCATGAAAAGCACAGATTTTCCTCTCATGGAGGCACAGATTTTCTTCTGCGAGACCATAGTTGTCCTTCTTGAAAAAAAGTCACGAATTTTGTTTAGTGCGAAAAAAAATTCTTCGATGAGAAGCAAAGATTTGCTTCGCAAGAAGCATAGCAGAAAGGGATAAAAAACATGGTTTTTTTGCGTGGTTTTCTTTTTTGCTTCAATGAGAAGCACACATTTGACTTCACGAGAAGCACAGTTGTGCTTCCACGAGAAGCACGTATTTTCTTCTCGTGGAGTATACCTGGCCATGGCAAATCCCGCCCAACCCGACCTGACCGAAATATTCTGACCCGGCCCGATCCGGTTTGCCCACGGGCTGGGCATGGGCTTAGATTTGAACCTGAATGCCAGGACAGGCCAGGCTTGGGCTTGACATATGTGCATTTTAGAGAAGGGGCTTGGCCTGAGGCCCGACGGGCTTTTCACAGATGGGTCGGGCTTGGGCGTGAAATCTGGGCCCCAAGGCTGGGCCGGGCCCAGGCCTGGGTTTTCTGTTGTGGGCTTTGTTAGGCCCAGCCCGAGTTATAGCCAGGTATATCGTGGAGGCACAGATTTCCTTCCGCGAAAAGCACAGTTATGCTTCTCGGAAAGGGAAAAATATGTGCTTCCACAAGAAGCATAGACTTGCTTCTCGTGGAGGCACAGATTTGGCTGTGCGAGAAGCACAGAAAGGGAAAAAAGTGTGAGAGAGAAAAAACCATGCCTCTGGCTTTGGTTTATTTCGGTTTTTTTCATATAAAAGTCTCTCGAAACCTATTAACATAGGATCTAGTTTCAAAGATCTCGACGCGAGAAATCTAATGGTGAAAACGGTTCATAATTTGGACGCGTGGTTCAAGAGATAAAATGATAATGTACGGAAAAAAAGATAAAACTCTCAGGTTGTGACAAGTGACGCACATATAATGCGCCACTTGCGAGAAGATGGAAATGACCTTTGCAAGGGATAACCGTTAACTAGTGATTTCAAGGCAACATATAGCTTGGAGGTAGAGATCCTTCGGTGTCACCTATGGCGGTTGGTGGGGTTAGTAGGTCAGCCCAGTACTGTAGCTGCCACGAGCAATTTTGGTAAGATTCTATGAACCGGCTTGGTCTGGTTACGGAAGATTCCGCGTGGTTGCTCTGTGTGTGTGTGTGTGTGTGTGTGTGTTGGTTTTCATGGGTTTTTCAGGTACCTTCGAGTTTCTTTGATTTTCTTTTGTTCTTTTGTTTTCTCTTTTTTCCAATACATGTCGACTTTTTTCAATAAACATTGTAATAAAAAAATACACGTCGAACATTTCCCAAAGACATGATGAACATTTTTAGAAGTACAGATTAAATTATTTTCTCAAAAATGCTAATTCAAATAAGCATTTAACACGTTTTCAATAGTATGAATCATTTTTTAAATATGTAAACATTTATTTACACTGTAAAAATATATTTAATGTCAAGAACATATTCTTCACATGCGTGACATTTTTTTTTGAATTAGACGAAACACGTCTTTCAAACTACGCCAATATGTTTTTACATAACATAATCAATTTTTCAAATGTGATGAACTCATGTGTTAAGGGCCAGCCCAGTATTGTGCCTGCTAGGAGTAGTTTTGGTAAGATTCCATGAACCAGTTCGGTCCGGTT
>NC_041384.1:44228562-44402259 GCF_002162155.2 Triticum dicoccoides | reverse complement strand
TTTTGTTTTCTATTTTTTCCAATACATGTCATCTTTTCCGATAAATGTTATAAATCTTTCTTATACACGTTTAACATTTTTAATACACGTTGAACATTTCTCAAATACATGATGAACATTTCTCCAAGTAGAGATTAAATTGTTTTTCTCAAAAATTCTAGAAAGTTCAAATACACAATTTAAAATTAACAGTATGAAACATTTTGAACTATGTGAACATTTATTTACACTGTATAAATATTTTTGATGTCAAGAACATATTCTACGTGTGAACATTTTTTTTGAAGATGAAACATTTATTTTAGATATACCAATATATTTTTTACATTACATAAGTGGTTTTTAAAAATGTCATGAAATCGTGCGAACGGTTTTTTTAATGGCACAAAAAAAATTATTACGCACATATTTTTTAACACTTTTCGAAAAAAAAATATTGAAATGTAACATTTTTTTTAACACATCCACATTTTTAAAATGTCAGGAAGCAATTTTTTTCATGTTATCTATCTTTTCTAAAAGTTGCGTAAAAAAACATTTGACACTTCATGAACATTCTGTAAATTCACGATGGACATTTTCAAAACTGGCTAATGTAATGTTTGAAATATATGTATTTCGGAAAATAAACAAAATAGAAAAAGAAAAAGAAAAAATAAACTGACAAACAAAGAAATAAAGGAGCGCGCGGCTCCTCCCTCCCACGGCAGATCGAGCGTGCTACCGGCGATCACCGCCATCCGTTCCACTAACCCAGCATCTCGCTCGCTTCTACGCCCTGGAATTAATAGCCGTAGGAAATGGCCGTGCCGTCCGGTGATCCAGACATCGTCACTTGGACTGCCTCCCAATCCCAACAAAACAAAGATTGGTTGCTCCTAAGATCGGATATGCATGCCTGCATGCAAGTACTGTATATGTTGGGGCTACATCCGCCCGGTGCGGCACAAGTAGTCAGTTAACGATCCAAGCCATGGCGGCAATCCAGCAGCAGCAGCAGCACATGCCCCTTCTTCTCCTCACCTTCCTCCTCGCGGCGTCCACGGCGGCGGCCCGGCCTTCGTACGTCATCAAGTCGACGTGCGTAGCGATCACCAACGCCACCGTGGGCACCCCCTACCGCTACTGCGTGCGCACGCTCTCCGCCGACCCGGCGGCCGCGCCCGCCAGGGACGCCCGCGGGCTCGCCATTGCCGCCGCCAAGCTCACCGCCACCAACGTCTCGTCGACGTTGCACGTGCTCAACCTGCTCGTGGACGCCCTCCAAAACTGCATCGCCACGTACCAATTCATGCAAGGGGACGTCGCCGGCGCGCTCGACGACCTCAGCGCCGGCCGCCTCGACGTGGCGTCGCAAAAGCTCAAGCGCGCCTCGTTCCAGCCGGATTTCTGCGAACTGGCCATGATGGAGAGTGACACCGACAAGGATCCCGTGTCGGAGGAGAACGATGCTAACCAGTTGCTCTCCGGCATGGCGTACAACATCGCGGAACTCATCGCCAACAGGCGACCGCCGCCGCCAAGATGAAGAAGTAATGGCCGCTATAACCATGTAAATTTTTAGGAGATTCGTACGATTTTTCTTGGTTCTTTTGTTTTTTATATGTTCCTTGGCTCATCTTTTTGTGTTTTTTTTCCTAGATTCCTATTTTTTTTTCGTGTCCAACTACAATTGTATAGCCCGTCAGCCACACAACGATCCCTTGTCGATCGCATGCTACTACAGCTGCACACGTGCCGGCCATGCAACAACAGTTGCACATCCTCTGTTGACCATGCAACTGCAGTTGCACATCTCTCATTAGACGCGCAAAAAATTAGCGACAATAAAAGGCAAAATTAAGAAAAAAAATTGATAAACATGAAGAAGAAGAAAAAAAAGGCAAAACGTCCTATGTTGGTGTCAACTGAAGTGAGATTTAGTTAAACTCACTCGATCAACATCAACTTTGTTTCAATAGAAGCTCAAAAAAAAAACTTTGTTTCAATATTGCAGACTGGCAGAGGACAACTATGTATGAATTATAAAATCAAGCAATAAGAAATTAATGAAGGACATCATGATTACAAACCGATGCCACCTAGATTGTAGTCACTTAGAGCATCTGCGCTAGATAAGCCGCGCGTTGTCGAAAGTAGCGCTCCAACAACCGCTCTATAATCCGAGGCGCCGGGAAAAGTTGCATTGTATGCTGGGTTTTGGTGGGTCCGCTCACGCGCGCTGGTGAAAGTACATATAGTCCCCATGCATGGTTTTGGTAATTAAACGACAATCCTAATGGACTAATGTTTGCATTGAGATATACATTTGAAGGAAAGTTCCATTTGCAATGCATGAAGAATATTGAATGAATTGATGGATGTAATCCATCAACATAACTATATGCATTGAGACTTGATAATGAATGACAATTCCTTTGAAGAAACTATGGCATCAAGTTAATTATATAGGAAGGTTTGTTCCATGGATGATGCAAGAAGGAGATTGAATGGATTCGGAATGAATGCCATATACATATAGTTGTGCATCAAGATTAATCATGGAGCAAAGATAAATTTTGACCAAGATGAAGATCGAAGATTGTCAACACACAAGCGTCAATCATATGTGCCACATGAGGTATTGTGGTACAGTTAGAATTTATCAATTGCACTTTGTGTACTAACCCATTCTATGTGTTTTCTATGTCTGTGTGGGCTAGGTGATTCTCATGGACTTACATAAAGAGAAAGATTTCAAGTGCCCATGAGAGGATGACATCCAGCGATGATGATCATGGTTTACAAGGGCAAGTTCAAGATAGGCAGTCTAGAGAATTGCATGCTTGAAGCTTGCAGATGATCATGTGATGGACACGTGAAGATGAATGCAAAGCGAAGCTTCCCACATTGTGTATGGGGGAGCTACTTGAAGACTTCACCAATGTCTTGCCTTCAGCTTGAGCCAAGAAGAAACATCAACATCAAGCTCAAGTGAAAGGCTCGAGTCAAAGGTATTAGTTCCTTTGACGTTGGTGTTGTGGAACGATGACCACCGAAGAAACACATACACTCAAGAATGGATTCTCGATAGCTATGTAGTATAGCTCTTTTATGATTCTTGACTTATAGGGATCCCGCACTATTAAGAGGGGATCAAAGGGGTTCGTGATGGATTTTCTCAAGTCAACATCTTCTCTACACAATTCCACTCCTATCCTATATACCAAAGAAAATCAAAGCCAAATAGGTTTCCCAAATCTAGGATAACACCTTTGCATATTTGGCATCCTCCATTTTGGTTGATCTTGGATGGTTCTCTATGTGAGGACCTGGGGTTTTTCCATAGCTTCAAAAGGAGCCCAAGATCATCGACATCGGAGTTCGTATGAAAAAGTTGTGCATGTTTTACTTTCGGTATGCTGGCTGTTTTCTGCGGGGACGGAAGTTCCGGGCAAGTTCCGGGGAAAGTTCCGGGTTAACCAGAGAGTTTGCACATATCTGGTCCAAAGGGAGCCCGGAAGTTCCGGGCAGATTCCAGGCCAAGTTCTTGGCTAACCAGAAAGTTTGCACATATGTGTCCAATAGCTGGCCCGGAAGTTCCGAGCCTGCCCGGAAGTTCCGGGCTGCATTTTTCTATGCGTAATGGGCAGATTTGGTGGGGCACTATATAAGTTACCCTTCTTCCCCATCGAGATAGAGCTTTTTGGATCTGAGATTTCCCCATTCTTTTGAGCTCTATCCTCCTCCCCCAAGCCTCAAAACTCCAATCCATTTGGGGGAAAACTATCCCATGGATCTAGGGTTCATTTGTTGACCTCCTCCATTGTTCCTCTCCTCTCCCATCCCTCCATATCATTAGTTGCTTTTGGTGGGATTTGAGAGAGAGGGATTTGAGCCTTCTCGTGCTAGACCCCGAAGAGATTTGTGAGAGTTCTTGAGAGAGATTTCATCCAAGCATACACCCACTCCTCCTCTCTCTCTTTTTACCAAAGCAATTTGTGATTTGAGCAAGTCTTGAGCATTTCTGCCTTTATCTTGTTACTCTTGGAGGTTGGAGACTCCTAGGCGCTAGGAGTGCTCCGGTGAGGAATCAACTTGTGATTTGTCCCCCGGAAAGTTTGTGAAGGTTTGTAGGCCGCCTCAAGGTCTACCACTAGTGGTTGGGAATCACCTTCTGGTGATATCTCAAGGAGAATAGGGTGAGCCTTCGTGGCGTTGGTGTGCCTTCGTGGTAACATCCACCTCTCTAACGGTGACTAGCTTCCCTCCAAGGAAGTGAACATCGGGATACATCCTCGTCTCTGTGACTTTGGTTATCCCTAACCCTAACTCCTTACTTGTGGTTTACTTATCTTGTTGTCATCATTATATTGTGGTGGTTCATTATATTGTGTTGGCCATTTCCTTGTAGAGATTATTTAGGACTACACTTCATATTCCGCAATTCATACTTGGTACTATTGATATACTTTGTGATTAGTGTGAATTACTAACTTGTGTCATACACTTCCATATATTGTGATATTGCTCAAGTAAATTTGTGTAACTTACTTGAGTTTGCTTGTATCATTCAATTCCATATATTGTGATACAATTTATGTAACCTTGTATTTCTTACTGGTGGTTGTGTGTATTATTCATTTCCATATCTCGTGATATACATTGAGTAAGTTTGTGTGACTTACTTGTGCTTACTCATATCCTCGTTATTCTCATCTTGTTTATGCTAAGTTGTTGGTTCACTTAGTGAGCCTAGTATATTTAGGATTTGTGCTTGAAAAGTATCCGCTTAGTTTATTTCCGCATTAGGATATAGCCAAATCCATAAAAGATTTTAAAACGCCTATTCACCCCGCTCTAGGCGACATCGTGGTCCTTTCAATTGGTATCAGAGCCCGGTCTCTCCTTATTAGGCTTCACCGCCTAGAGAGTAATGATGTCGACTAGTGAACTAGTGCACGATGGCACATTTTGTTTTAATGGCACAAATTACATTATGTGGAGATTACACATGCTTTGTCACTTTTGGGCCATGGGTCCAAATGCTTTGCGGATTGTTGTTATAGGGGATTCAAATCTAAAGTATGGACAATCTCCATCACTTGAGGATATGCATCTTGATAGTCAAGTTTTGAGTGCCATTCACCAAGCTATATCCTTCGAAGTGTTTAAGGAAATCTCAACTTGCAGGTCGGCTCATGAGGCTTGGACCAAACTTAAAGATATATATGGTGGGTCCAATCTTGATGAAGACAGTATTCTTTTCGGGGAGTTAATGGAGGAGTTCTCCATATTTTTAAATCATGAAGGACTCTCTATTTCTTCCACCTCCAATTACTTGGACACTTCAATATCTTCCACTTCACTAACATGTGGCATGCCACAAGGTAATGACATGGTGAGTGAAGAAATATCTTGTGATGATATGCTTGATCTCCCATGTTGCCATGATAGAAATGCTTTGGTTTCCTCTAGTTGTTCTATGACTAAACATGTAGAGGAAATCAAGAAAGATGAGGCATGCTTGATTGATGAAGAACCCTCTTCTCCAAAAGAATCATCATCAACCCCCTTTGTTCACATGTGCCTAATGGCAAGAGGTAATGACGAGGTATCATCTTCTCTTAGTGATAATGATGATAGTTGTAATGAGGATGATGATGATGACTTGACTCAAAATCTCTATGAGATTGGGAAAACTCTTCATAGAGCTAAAAATAACACTTATAATAGGTTCCAAGATGTTCTTTCTTGCTTTAAAAAATGTAATGACTTATTTCTTAACGAGCAAGCAAAAAGTGAACAACTTGAACATGAACTTGCTAAGGCTCATCAATGTCTTAGTGATTTGAGGTCTTTAAAAGAAGAGATTGAAGTTACTCATTGTAAACTTAAAGAGGATTTTGAGCACCTTGACCTTGGCTACAAGAATGTCAAAGGAGAGCTCACCAAACTTTCTAAGTCTCATGGGGAACTTCAAGCTACTCATGTGGAGTCTCTAGTTTCTACATGCTCATCTCATATTGATAATGATGCTTGTGCTACTAACTCTATCTTGTGTCAAGCATCGATATTAAAAGAAAATGTTGAGCTTAGGACTCAACTTGATTTGCTAACTAGCAATTATGGGAAATTGGAAGAAAGTCATGAAAAGCTCTCGGGCACTCACGAGGATCTTCTAATCTCTCATGATGGGCTAAAGTTAGCTCATGAGGCTATGGTCACCAAGGTAAAATCGTGTGAGTATCATGTGGATATTATCACATGTTCTACTCGAAATACCTTATTGCCATGTGCTAGTCCTTGCAATTCCTCTCTACATGATATTGATACATCTTGTGATGAATTGCTCACCATGCCTTGTTGCTCTAACAATGAAGCTTCTATTTCCTCTAGTTCTTTTGTTAATACTAACCATGTAGAGGAAAATAAAGAGCTCAAGGCCCAAGTCACTAGTTTGAAGAAAGACTTGGAAAAGTGTTGTGATAATATCTTGAGTGTGCAAAAGGACCCTCAAGACAAAATAGGACTTGATTTCATCTCCAACAAGATGAAGTCCAAGAACAAGAAGAAGGGACAAGATCAACTCAAGAATCCGGCCAACATTATTTGCTTCAAGTGCAAGAATGTTGGACACCATGTGAGATCTTGTCCATTGAAGAAGAAGGCTTCAAGTGTGAAGCATCAAAGGAAGTGGCCTCAAGTTCAATCTCAAGATAATGAAAGGCATCTCCCCATGCTTAACCAAGATAATGTTCTCCAAGTTGAGAAAGTAAAGAAGAAGAGAAAGGGGGGCACATGTTGCTATATTTGCCGTGAGAAGGGACACATATCTTCATCATGTCCTAACAGTAATGTGTCTAAGCCTCCAATTATCAATGATCATTATTCACTTAGGAAGGATGTTGATGGTAATATGTTTGCCAAGTATGTTGGTGCCCAAAGTGGTTTGAAAGTGGATAAGACCATTTGGGTTGCCAAGCCTATTGTTACTAACTTCTTAGGACCTAATGTGGTTGGGGACCATCGAGCTCAAACTTGATCAATAGGTGTGTGGAGGGCATTGGAGACATGGGTTGTTCATGAAGAAAAATTATTCTCACCATTCATTATGGTTCAAACCAAGTCAAGTGAATTATCATCATATTTGTCATTCCAATGCTCCACGTGGTGGTAACTTGTATTTGTATTATCTACATTGAAAGTTACTAGCCCCATGCATGTTTAGGTTTTGTACCTAGCATGTGTTTGTATATGTTGTGTCTCCTAATATGCTTGATTTGTGTTTTCTAGCATGCGTAGGTTGCAATGCATGTCATATATTTGTGAGTGTAGTCTCGAGCCTTTGTTGCTTCATTAGTTGAATCTTCCTTGGTTTTTTTGAGATATTAATGGATTATCACATTATGGGGGAGTGTTATGCTCTACGCACATCACAAACCTAAAATGTGTATGTATATGGGATACCACCTAGTATTTATAGTGCAAGATTAATTATCTAGTCACTATGTGGTATGTCAAGTTCATTCGAAACTCAAATTCTCATCCATTGATTATCTTTAGCTGGATTTCATATGCCTCTTATGTACAATACATGGATCATCACATTATGGGGGAGTGATATGCTTTGTGCATATCACAATCCTTGTTAATATGAACAATTGAGGGAAGCCTGCTGGGGAACGTTGCAGAAAACAAAATTTTTCCTACTCGTTTCACCAAGATCATCTAGGAGTTCATCTAGCAACGAGTGATTAGATGCATCTACATACCTTTGTAGATCTCGCACGGAAGCGTTCAAAAGAACGGTGATGATGTAGTCGTACTCGACGTGATCCAAATCACCGATGACCAGCGCCGAACGGACGGCACCTCCGCGTTCAACACACGTACGGAACAGCCACGTCTCCTCCTTCTTGATCCAGTAAGGGAGGGAGGAGAGGTTGAGGGAGATGGCACCAGCAGCAGCACGATGGCGTGGTGTTGATGGAGCTGCAGTACTCCGGCAGAGCTTCGCTAAGCACTATGGAGGTGGAGGAGGTGTTGGAGAGGGAGAAGGAGGCAACCAAAGGCCAAGGCGTTCAGGTATGAAGTCCCTCCTCTCCCCCACTATATATAGGAGGGCCAAGGGGGGGTGGCCGGCCCTAGGAGATCCAATCTCCTAGGGGTGCGGCGGCCAAGGGGGGTTTCCCTCCCCCCCAAGGCACCTAGGAGGTGCCTTCCCCTCCTAGGACTCTTCCCCCTTCAAACCCTAGGCGCATGGGCCTATGTGGGGCTGGTGCCCTTGGCCCATTAGGCCAAGGCGCACCCCCTACAGTCCATGTGGCCCCCCCCGGGACAGGTGGACCCACCCGGTGGACCCCCGGGACCCTTCCGGTGGTCCCGGTACAATACCGATAACCCCGAAACTTGTCCCGATGCCCGAAACAGGACTTCCCATATATAAATCTTTACCTCCGGACCATTCTGGAACTCCTCGTGACGTCCGGGATCTCATCCGGGACTCCGAACAACATTCGGGTTACTGCATATACATATCCCTACAACCCTAGTGTAACTGAACCTTAAGTGTGTAGACCCTACGGGTTCGGGAGACAAGCAGACATGACCGAGACGACTCTCCGGTCAATAACCAACAGCGGGATCTGGATACCCATGTTGGCTCCCACATGCTCCACGATGATCTCATCGGATGAACCATGATGTCGAGGATTCTATCAACCCCGTACGCTATTCCCTTTGTCTATCGATATGTTACTTGCCCGAGATTCGATCGTCGGTATCCCAATACCTCGTTCAATCTCGTTACCGGCAAGTCACTTTACTCGTACCGTAATGCATGATCCCGTGACCAGACACTTGGTCACTCTGAGCTCATTATGATGATGCATTACCGAGTGGGCCCAGTGATACCTCTCCGTCATACGGAGTGACAAATCCCAGTCTTGATCCATGTCACCCAACAGACACTTTCAGAGATACCCGTAGTCTACCTTTATAGTCACCCAGTTACGTTGTGACGTTTGGCATACCCAAAGCACTCCTACGGTATCCGGGAGTTACACGATCTCATGGTCTAAGGAAAAGATACTTGACATTGGAAAACTCAAGCAAACGAACTATACGATCTTGTGCTATGTTTAGGATTGGGTCTTGTCCATCACATCATTCTCCTAATGATGTGATCTCGTTATCAATGACATCCAGTGTCCATAGTCAGGAAACCATGACTATCTGTTGATCAACGAGCTAGTCAACTAGAGGCTCACTAGGGACATGTTGATGTCTGTTATTCACACATGTATTACGATTTCCGGATAACACAATTATAGCATGAATAAAGACAATTATCATGAACAAGGAAATATAATAATAATGCTTTTATTATTGCCTCTAGGGCATATTTCCAACAGTCTCCCACTTGCACTAGAGTCAATAATCTAGTTACATTGTGATGAATCGAACACCCATGGAATTCTGGTGTTTATCATGTTTTGCTCTAGGGAGAGGTTTAGTCAACGGATCTGCCACATTCAGGTCCGTATGTACTTTACAAATCTCTATGTCTCCATCTTGAACATTTTCACGAATGGAGTTGAAGCGACGCTTGATGTGCCTTGTCTTCTTGTGAAACCTGGGCTCCTTGGCAAGTGCAATAGCTCCAGTGTTGTCACAGAAGAGCTTGATCGGCCCCGACGCATTGGGTATGACTCCTAGGTCGGTGATGAACTCCTTCACCCATATTGCTTCATGTGCTGCCTTCGAGGCTGCCATGTACTCCGCTTCACATGTAGATCCCGCCACGACGTTTTGCTTGCAACTGCACCAGCTTACTGCCCCATCATTCAAAATATACACGTATCCGGTTTGTGACTTAGAGTCATCCAGATTTGTGTCGAAGCTAGCGTCGACGTAACCCTTTACGACGAGCTCTTTGTCACCTCCATAAATGAGAAACATTTCCTTAGTCCTTTTCAGGTACTTCAGGATATTCTTGACCGCTGTCCAGTGTTCCTTGCCGGGATTACTTTGGTACCTTCCTACCAAACTTACGGCAAGGTTTACATCAGGTCTGGTACACAGCATGGCATACATAATAGAACCTATGGCTGAGGCATAGGGGATGACGCTCATCTCTTCTATATCTTCTGCCGTGGTCGGACATTGAGCTGAGCTCAATTTCATACCTTGCAACACAGGCAAGAACCCCTTCTTGGATTGATCCATATTGAACTTCTTCAATATCTTATCAAGGTATGTGCTTTGTGAAAGACCTATGAGGCGTCTCGATCTATCTCTATAGATTTTGATGCCTAATATATAAACAGCTTCTCCAAGGTCCTTCATTGAAAAACTTTTATTCAAGTAGGCCTTGATGCTGTCCAAGAGTTCTATATCATTTCCCATCAAAAGTATGTCATCTACATATAATATGAGAAATGCTACAGAGCTCCCACTCACTTTCTTGTAAACGCAGGCTTCTCCATAAGTCTGTGTAAACCCAAACGCTTTGATCATCTCATCAAAGCGAATGTTCCAACTCCGAGATGCTTGCACCAGCCCATAAATCGAGCGTTGGAGCTTGCATACTTTGTCAGCATTCTTAGGATCGACAAAACCTTCCGGCTGCATCATATACAATTCTTCCTTAAGGAAACCATTAAGGAATGCCGTTTTGACGTCCATTTGCCATATTTCGTAATCATAGAATGCGGCAATTGCTAACATGATTCGGACGGACTTCAGCTTCGCTACCGGTGAGAAAGTCTCATCGTAGTCAACCCCTTGAACTTGTCGATAACCCTTAGCGACAAGCCGAGCTTTATAGATGGTCACATTACCATCCGCGTTTGTCTTCCTCTTAAAGATCCATTTATTTTCTATGGCTCGCCGCTCAACGGGCAAGTCAGTCAAAGTCCATACTTTGTTTTCATACATGGATCCTATCTCGGATTTCATGGCTTCTAGCCATTTGTCGGAATCCGGGCCCGCCATCGCTTCTTCATAGTTCGAAGGTTCACCGTTGTCTAACAACATGATTTCCAAGACAGGGTTGCCGTACCACTCTGGTGCGGAACGTGTCCTTGTGGACCTTCGAATTTCAGTAGGGGCTTGATCAGAAGTATCTTGATCATTATCATTAACTTCCTCTCTAGTCGGTGCAGGCACCTCAGGAACATTTTCTTGAGTTACGCCATTTTCCGGTTCAAGAGGTAATACTTCATCAAGCTCTACTTTCCTCCCACTTACTTCTTTCGAGAGAAACTCTTTCTCCAGAAAGGACCCATTCTTGGCAACAAAGATCTTGCCTTCGGATCTGAGGTAGAAGGTGTACCCAATAGTTTCTTTTGGGTATCCTATGAAGACGCATTTTTCCGACTTGGGTTCGAGCTTTTCAGGTTGAAGTTTCTTGACATAAGCATCGCATCCCCAAACTTTTAGAAACGACAGCTTAGGTTTCTTCCCAAACCATAATTCATACGGTGTCGTCTCAACGGATTTCGACGGAGCCCTATTTAAAGTGAATGCAGCAGTCTCTAAAGCATAGCCCCAAAAAGATAGCGGTAAATCGGTAAGAGACATCATAGATCGCACCATATCTAACAGAGTGCGATTACGACGTTCGGACACACCATTACGCTGAGGTGTTCCAGGCGGCGTGAGTTGTGAAACTATTCCACATTTTCTTAAGTGTGTCCCAAACTCGTGACTCAAGTATTCTCCTCCACGATCTGATCGTAGAAACTTGATTTTCCTGTCACGTTGATTTTCAACCTCACTCTGAAATTCCTTGAACTTTTCAAAGGTTTCAGACTTGTGTTTCATTAAGTAGATATACCCATACCTACTTAAATCATCAGTGAGGGTGAGAACATAACGATAGCCACCGCGAGCCTCAACACTCATCGGACCGCACACATCAGTATGTATGATTTCCAATAAGTCGGTTGCTCGCTCCATTGTTCCTAAGAACGGAGTCTTGGTCATTTTACCCATAAGGCATGGTTCGCACGTGTCAAATGATTCATAATCAAGAGACTCTAAAAGTCCATCAGCATGGAGCTTCTTCATGCGTTTGACACCTATGTGACCAAGGCGGCAGTGCCACAAGTATGTGGGACTATCATTATCAACCTTACTTCTTTTGGTACTCACATTATGAACATGTGTAGCATCACGTTCGAGATTCATAAAGAATAAACCATTCACCATAGGAGCATGACCATAAAACATATCTCTCATAAAAATGGAACAACCATTATTCTCAGATTTAAAAGAGTAGCCATCTCGAATTAAACGAGATCCCGATACAATGTTCATGCTCAAAGCTGGCACTAAATAACAATTATTAAGGTTTAAAACTAATCCCGAAGGGAGATGCAGAGGCAGTGTGCCGACGGCGATCACATTGACCTTGGAACCATTCCCGACGCGCATCGTCACCTCGTCCTTTGCCAGTTTCCGCTTATTCCGCAGCCCCTGCTTTGAGTTACAAATGTGAGCAACTGCACCGGTATCAAATACCCAGGAGCTACTACGGGCACTAGTAAGGTACACATCAATTACATGTATATCACCTATACCTTTTGTTTTGCCGGCCTTCTTATCCGCTAAGTACTTAGGGCAGTTCCGCTTCCAGTGACCGCTTCCCTTGCAATAAAAGCACTCAGTCTCGGGCTTGGGTCCATTCTTTGGCTTCTTCCCGGCAGCTTGCTTGCCGGGCGCGGCAACCTCCTTGCCATCCTTCTTGAAGTTCTTTTTACCCTTGCCTTTCTTGAACTTAGTGGTTTATTGACCATCAACACTTGATGTTCCTTCCTGACTTCTACCTCTGCTGATTTCAGCATAGCAAATACTTCAGGAATGGTCTTTTCCATCCCCTGCATATTGAAGTTCATCACAAAGCTCTTGTAGCTTGGTGGAAGCGACTGGAGGATTCTGTCAATGACCGCATCATCCGGGAGATTAACTCCCAGCTGAGTCAAGCGGTTATGCAACCCAGACATAGTGAGTATGTGCTCACTGACAGAACTGTTTTCCTCCATCTTACAGCTGAAGAATTTGTCGGAGACTTCATATCTCTCGACCCGGGCATGAGCTTGGAAAACCATTTTCAGCTCTTCGAACATCTCATATGCTCCATGTCTCTCAAAACGCTTTTGGAGCCCCGGCTCTAGGCTGTAAAGCATGCCGCACTGAACGAGGGAGTATTCATCGGAACGTGCCTGCCAAGCGTTCATAACATCTTGTTCTGCAGGGAGAACGGGTGCGTCACCAAGCGATGCTTGTAGGACATAATCTTTCTTGGCAGCTATGAGGATGATCCTCAGGTTCCGGACCCAGTCCGTATAGTTGCTGCCATCGTCTTTCAGCTTAGTTTTCTCTAGGAACGCGTTGAAGTTGAGGACTACGTTGGCCATTTGATCTACAAGACATATTGCAAAGATTTTAGACTAAGTTCATGATAATTAAGTTCAACTAATCAAATTATTAGTGAACTCCCACTTAGATTAGACATCCCTCCAGTCATCTAAGTATTACATGATCCGAGTTTAACTAGACCGTGTCCGATCATCACGTGAGACGGACTAGTCAACGTCGGTGAACATCTTCATGTTGATCGTATCTACTATACGACTCATGCTCGACCTTTCGGTCTTCTGTGTTCCGAGGCCATGTCTGTACATGCTAGGCTCGTCAAGTCAACCTAAGTGTTTGCATGTGTAAATCTGTCTTACACCCGTTGTATGTGAACGTCTGAATAAAACACCCGATCATCACGTGGTGTTTTGAAACAGCGAACTGTCGCAACGGTGCACAGTTAGGGGGAACACTTCTTGAAATTATTTTGAGGGATCATCTTATTTACTACCGTCGTTCTAAGTAAACAAGATGCAAAACATGATAAACATCACATGCAATCAAATAATAAACGTGACATGATATGTCCAATATCACATAGCTCCTTTGATCTCCATCTTGGGGCTCCATGATCATCTTGTCACCGGCTTGACACCATGATCTCCATCATCATGATCTCCATCATCGTGTCTCCATGAAGTTGCTCGCCAACTATTACTTCTACTACTATGGCTAACGCGTTTAGCAATAAAGTAAAGTAATTTACATGGCGTTTCTTGATGACACGCAGGTCATATAAAAGAATAAAGACAACTCCTATGGCTCCTGCCGGTTGTCATACTCATCGACATGCAAGTCGTGAATCCTATTACAATAGAATGAACATCTCATACATCACATATAGATCATTCATCATTCATCACAACTTTGGCCATATCATATCACAAACCACTTGCTGCAAAAACAAGTTAGACGTCCTCTAATTGTTGTTGCAAGTTTTACGTGGCTGAATTAGGGTTCTAGCAAGAACGTTTTCTTACCTACGTTAAAGCCACAACGTGATTTGTCAACTTCTATTTACCCTTCATAAGGACCCTGTTCATCGATTCCGCTCCAACTAAAGTAGGAGAGACAGACACCCGCCAGCCACCTTATGCAACTAGTGCATGTTAGTCGGTGGAACCGGTCTCACGTAAGTGTACGTGTAAGGTTGGTCCGGGCCGCTTCATCCCACAATACCGCTGAAGCAAGAAAGGACTAGTAACGGCAAGAAAGTTGAAAAATATACGCCCACAACAAATTGTGTTCTACTCGCGCAAGAAGAACTACGCATAGACCTAGCTCTGATACCACTGCTGGGGAACGTTGCAGAAAACAAAATTTTTCCTACTCGTTTCACCAAGATCATCTAGGAGTTCATCTAGCAACGAGTGATTAGATGCATCTACATACCTTTGTAGATCGCGCACGGAAGCATTCAAAAGAACGGTGATGATGTAGTCGTACTCGACGTGATCCAAATCACCGATGACCAGCGCCGAACGGACGGCACCTCCGCGTTCAACACACGTACGGAACAGCCACGTCTCCTCCTTCTTGATCCAGCAAGGGAGGGAGGAGAGGTTGAGGGAGATGGCATCAGCAGCAGCACGACGGCGTGGTGTTGATGGAGCTGAAGTACTCCGGCAGAACTTCGCTAAGCACTATGGAGGTGGAGGAGGTGTTGGAGAGGGAGGAGGAGGCAACCAAAGGCCAAGGCGTTCAGGTATGAAGTCCCTCCTCTCCCCCACTATATATAGGAGGGCCAAGGGGGGGTGGCCGGCCCTAGGAGATCCAATCTCCTAGGGGTGCGGCGGCCAAGGGGGGTTTCCCTCCCCCCCCAAGGCACCTAGGAGGTGCCTTCCCCTCCTAGGACTCTTCCCCCTTCAAACCCTAGGCGCATGGGACTATGTGGGGCTGGTGCCCTTGGCCCATTAGGCCAAGGCGCACCCCCTACAGCCCATGTGGCCCCCCGGGACAGGTGTACCCACCCGGTGGACCCCCGGGACCCTTCCGGTGGTCCCGGTACAATACCGATAACCCCGAAACTTGTCCCGATGCCCGAAACAGGACTTCCCATATATAAATCTTTACCTCCGGACCATTCCGGAACTCCTCGTGACGTCCGGGATCTCATCCGGGACTCCGAACAACATTCGGGTTACTGCATATACATATCCCTACAACCCTAGCGTAACTGAACCTTAAGTGTGTAGACCCTACGGGTTCGGGAGACAAGCAGACATGACCGAGACGACTCTCCGGTCAATAACCAACAGCGGGATCTGGATACCCATGTTGGCTCCCACATGCTCCACGATGATCTCATCGGATGAACCACGATGTCGAGGATTCTATCAACCCCGTACGCTATTCCCTTTGTCTATCGATATGTTACTTGCCCGAGATTCGATCGTCGGTATCCCAATACCTCGTTCAATCTCGTTACCGGCAAGTCACTTTACTCGTACCATAATGCATGATCCCGTGACCAGACACTTGGTCACTCTGAGCTCATTATGATGATGCATTACCGAGTGGGCCCAGTGATACCTCTCCGTCATACGGAGTGACAAATCCCAGTCTTGATCCATGTCACCCAACAGACACTTTCGGAGATACCCGTAGTCTACCTTTATAGTCACCCAGTTACGTTGTGACGTTTGGCATACCCAAAGCACTCCTACGGTATCCGGGAGTTACACGATCTCATGGTCTAAGGAAAAGATACTTGACATTGGAAAACTCTAGCAAACGAACTATACGATCTTGTGCTATGTTTAGGATTGGGTCTTATCCATCACATCATTCTCCTAATGATGTGATCTCGTTATCAATGACATCCAGTGTCCATAGTCAGGAAACCATGACTATCTGTTGATCAACGAGCTAGTCAACTAGAGGCTCACTAGGGACATGTTGATGTCTGTTATTCACACATGTATTACGATTTCCGGATAACACAATTATAGCATGAATAAAGACAATTATCATGAACAAGGAAATATAATAATAATGCTTTTATTATTGCCTCTAGGGCATATTTCCAACAAAGCCACTTAGAATTTATGTTTGAGATTATCTTATATCTCCGTGGCATGCAATGCCTTGTTTACGTATGGCATTCTTGTGCGGTTTTGCCCATGGTTATCTTAAAAATCATATTTGGAAAATCGTTTGATTAAAGCTATTCCAGTTGTTGCTTTGCATGATGATCTTTCTAATTGGAATGTTAATAAGTTGCTATCCAAGCATTGTGTTTATTTCTAAAACTCTCATGTTATGCTTGTGTTAGTATAGATGATCATGTACTTATTTGATTTCTACACCGAATGATAACTCGAAATACCATTTTGTTCGAGTTCATCTAAATGATTTGTATGGAGTTATGGGAGTTTGTTATCTCATTGTTTATAGCGTGCTATATCTACTTGAGTGAGATATTCCTATGAGTATGTATGCAATGCATATCTTATATGCTCGTTGGTTTTCCTTGGTTCATATGTTGAGCTTTGTGTGCTATCATATGTTGATTTGTCACTTTGATTCATTTTGGACAACATGAATGACGAGTGATGTTATTGGAAGTATTAACGGTTATGTGTTCATTTGTCCAATTTGTATCTCCCTGGATTTTGGTAGGCTTGTGCATGCATATTTACTATGTGTAAATTTGCATGCCTTGTTTGCTTTATTTGGTCCAATATATATATGGTAATTCCATCAAATTCTTAATAGCTAAGATGTGCGTGAAATTCAAATTCATATCGATATGCACATACTTAAGTGGTTTTACCCCATGTGTTGTATTTATGCTAACTACTTCGGACCCAATAAGTTTGGGGACCATATTGTACTTAAAATGTTTTAGGTACATTTGAGAAGCATTGGGTGCTTGGCTTATTCATGAAGGTGGTGGCACTACGAGGGAATTAGAGCCAAGCTTGGACATTATATTGATCTACGACTTCATACCAATGCTATCTCGGTAACAAGTATTTACTTCATGCATATATATAGAAATGGGGGTCAACCTTGTGTAGGTTGCATCATGGCATGAATTTCTTGACTCGTTCCTATGATACTTGTTTCCTTTCTCAAAGCATCCCAACAATGATCTCTTGTTGCTAGTTGTGATGTCTTTGATGGTTGTGTGTTTGGAGTTCATTAATATACAATAAGATTATATTAAGTCATGTGCTATGCCTTCAAGCAAAGATCTCATTGATATATTTTATGACTCTCGTTTGGATATCTTATTCTTTCCTGTTGTAACTATTTCATGTGTACATCCTTCTTTGTGGAAATCATCTACCTAGAATCTTATACACATGAGAGAAGTTACCTCTCTAGTTGATATCCCTATTCTTTCATGTCCACCGTTTCATTCTCTTTTTATATCTTTGGTGGCTCCATGGAAGCATCTATTGTATGAGTGTGTGTCTTGCCTCTTTTCATCTTAGTGCACTCATGTTTGGTGAAGACTATTGTCCTCGTGCTTGTCTTGACAAGCCTATTACTTCCTATCTTCATCATGGTTTGTCACAAGCTTTGATTTTTAAATTTGCATATTAGTGAGCTTGTGAACCCATTTGCTTGATGTGTGTGTGTCCTTCTTAACTTCGTGTGTATGGGAAGGACATGTCTTGCACCTTGTATCTCATTTACTCAAGACTATGTTGATGCTTAATTCTCATCCTTATATTAGTCTTCTCAAGTGCATTGACATGACTCACACACATCGTTTTGGTTGTTCCTATTATTAGGTTGCCTCATTTACATGTTGCTCAACCATATGTTTGTTGCAAATGCGAGGCTTCTTTTCTTATCTATGCTTGCTTGCAATTGTTTTGTGATCCGATTGATTTTGGGGGAATGATGATCCTAATTTGTGACTTGTATCCAAATACAAAAAAATCTAAATAGTGCACAAATCATGGGGAGCTTCTCTATTTTTCTTAGAACACTCCTTTGCCCAAATCATACTATTCTTTTATCCTTTTGGCTCGTTGGATCTTTCGATTGCTTGCTTCACTTTGTGCTATGCAAATAAGATCAATTTGTGCCATGTGCTTTGTGCCATGTGCCTTGCTATTATGGCTAGGCTCAAGTTGTATAATAGTGGATTCACTTGTGGATATCATGTTCTTATCAATTACAACCTTTTTGTGTATGCGAGTTTCTTTGTGGATGCATATCATGCTGACTATTGGCCACTTAGAACCTTTTATACACAAGAAAGTTCTTATTGGTATCATCTATTCCTTGTCGGCCACTTGGTTTGGTTCATTTTGACTCTTTGGTGGTTTCAGTAAGAGGTCGAAAGTGAGTGCTTGTATGCATTGCATATATCCCTGCGCACTCATGTGTTCTGGATGTATTTTAGACCCATACTTGACATGATGATCACATTAGGTATTCCTATTATATCTTGTCCAAAATATGTTCTTCGGATCTTTTGAATGTTTTCCTTCCATGTCTAATCTTAATTTCATATCATAGTATCTTTTTGCATTCTAGATCCTAAATATGGTGTGAGCTCCTCAAAATTTTCATCATTGAATATGTGCATTTGATTTCACTCACATTTTTGTGATATGCACACACTAAGGAGGAACTCATACTATATTGATCTTCTAGATTTTTTTTCGTCCATTTTGGCATTTGTTGCCAATGGGGGAGAAGTTTATAGGGTTTAAGATAAGTAATTTTGTAGTGATCACTACAAAAAAGACACATCTGTGACATTTTGGGCCGAACGAAAATTTTGTCTGTCATGCATATGACACTTCTATGACGATAATTGTGACAAAACCCGGTATCATCATAGATGTGGTGGGCTCCTACTTCTATGACAAAAAATCATGACAGAAAATGGGCTTTTCGTCCTGGGCGGGCTGGAGATGCAGCTATATGACATTCTTTGGGCCATCCATGACGGAAAAAACCGTGGTAGAAGCGAGGGGGAGGAAAATTTCGGGGAGTTCGCGGTTACGGTGGGAGGTCGGGGGCCGAGCGATGCGCGTTTCTCTCATACACGTACGCGTGTGTGTGCAAGGCGGTGGCTCTAACTGAACCCGAGCGATTGCACTGCAGGCTACGCGTTACTGAACTCGAGTGATCGATCGATGGCTGTTAACTGAACCCGATCGAGCGATTCCTTCGCTACTGCTGCTAACTGAAGCCGATCGATGGGATGAACAGTGAGCGTCGCGGGGGGGTTGGATGAACAGTGAGCGGTGGCGTTGCCTCTAGATGAACAGGACCCCGTGGTGTGGTGGAGGGCTGGATAAACAGTAGACGGTGGAGGGGTGCCCGTGGAAGGGTGGATGAACATGACCCCGTTTTGTGGGGGGCTGGATGAACAGTAGACGGTGGAGGGGTGGTTGAATAGGACCCCGTGGTGTAGAGGGCTGGATGAACAGTAGACGATGGAGGGGTGCCCGTGGAGGGGTGGTTGAACAGGACCCCGTGGTGTGGCGGGCTGGATGAACAGTAGACGGTAGAGGGGTGGTTGAACAGTAGCCGGTGGAGTAGCGCACGGTGGAGGCTGGATGAACGGGAGCCCGTGGAGGCTGGATGAATAGGAGCCCGTGGAGGCTGGAGGAGGTCGACGGTGGAGATGAACAGTATCCCGTGGAGCCCCGTTTTGCGGTACGCCACACCCCTCCCGATGAACAGGGCCCCTGTTTCAACCGTAGCGCTCCAACACAAGTCTGTTTCGTCCGTTTTGCGGTACGCCACACACCTCCCGATCAACAGGACCCCCGTTTCGACCGTAGGAGGTCTGTTTCCTCCGTTTTGCGGTACACCAGACCCCTCCCGATGAACAGGATCCCGTTTCAAACGTGTTCGGTCGAACACAAGGCCGTTTCCTCCGTTCTGCGGTACGCCAGGCCTCGTTTCCATCGTCTGTTCCGTCCAAGCCCTCCCGATGGACACGACGCATTTCGTTGCCTCCCCATGAACATGACGCATTCCGTTGCCTCCCCATGAACACGACGCATTCCGTTGCCTCCCCATGAACACGACAATGACGCTGTTTCTCCGTTCCGACCCAGCCATGTACATGAGCCCTGGCCGTACGTATGCGCGAGTAGGCGTTCGAGACCCCGCCCGTATTTACACATATGTGGCCGTATTTTCTTTCTTGCACCCTGGCCGATGTACGTACGTGTAAATGCTATGTGCACGCCTCTACTACGACACGTGCACGCCTCTACATCGACCAGTATGTACGTACACGTCCGCGACCAGAATGACAACGCTACGTACGCTTCGACCAGGTGGGTCCCGACTGTCAGGCACTTCCTTGCCTGTGAAGATGTAGCTGGTCGGTCCCAGCAGTCAGGGGGCGAATCGTTTTTTTTTTGCCCGGACGCACTTCCATGTGTGCAAAGATGTAGCTGGTGGGTCCCAATAGTCAGGGGTAACGTTTTTTCGCGAAATACAGTGGCCCGTCCGGTGGGTCCTAGCTGTCAGGTGGAGGAGTCATTATTTTCCGCGTAATAAGGAGGCACTTCCTTGCTGCGGCCGTCGACCCAGCTGTCAGCCTCTCCATGTACAGTCCACGTCCGATGGAAGTCGTTCCTTGACCACGTTGACCACGTCGTGTCGAGAGCACCAGGGCGGTGGATGACGGCGAGGCCAAGGAAGGGGACGACACGGAGGCAGGGAAGACTCAGAAGTTGTTTCCCACGCGGAGGGGAGTACAACTATACGAGGGTTTACTGGTTCGTCTGCCGTCGCCGAAGAATAACAGCAGGTGTGGGTGAGTAGAGGGATGGCTAGGCCAGCAATGGGAGTACGGTCGGGTGGTGAGGCCTGCGCGGCAGCACAGCCGGCCGCGAGGAGGAGGGAGCAGGCAGTCCCGCCGGCGCTTGTTTGAGCGGCTGGAGCAGGAAGAGGAGAGATGGAAGAATCACGATGGCCGTTGGATGGACATCCAACAGTCAGTGCTTGTGCGTCAACCTTTTTTTAGGAAAGCCTCAAATCTATGGAAAACAGCATACAGCCCATCTGCCATTATTTCTAATAATTTACAGCCCATTTGCTAATTCTTAAGGTTTTTTGAGCCCATATTCTTTTTGTTAGCATTACAGCCCATATTGTGGCAACGGTTAAAAAATTATACGAAATTTTGCATATTTCGGTGCGGTCCGAACTGTTTTTAATCCCGAAATTTCGACTCACATTCATACTGATTTCAAAATAAATGTATATCAATATAAAATCCAACAAATTCTCCACGCATAAAAATTAATGTAATTTAAAATCTTGAAATGATAAAAAAGATATTTGAAAGTAATTGCTGGTTTGATGTGTTTTAAAAATGTACAACCCATTTCTCATTACTGATGGGCCATTTTCTCGGCCAGCCGAATGAAAGCTCTCCTTGTCTTGAAAGATTTGCAACCCAACAGGCCTGACAAAGCGACTTACTTGGCAAATCACAAAAAAACTGGGTTGTGGCCGTGGACCCAGCTGTCAGCCTCTCCATGTACAGTACTCTTCCGATGGAAGTCGTTCCTTGACCACGTTGACCACACCGCGCGGAGAGCACCGCGGCGGTGGACGAAGGCGAGGCCTAGAAAGGGGATGACGCGGCAGTGGAAGCCCGTGCGGAGAGGACTATGAGTGTTCACTGGTTCGGCTGTGGTCTGAGGCTGCCGTCGTCGCAGGGCCTGGCCAGCGGTGGGAATAGTAGGGGGCGATGAGGCCTCTGCGGCAGCACAGCCGGCCACAGGAGGCAGGAGCATGCGGCACGACCGACGCTGCTTTGGGCGGCTGGAGCAAGAAGAAAAGAGGTTGACGAAGCACTACGGCCGTTGGATGGACATCGTACGGTCACTGGAGCTAGAATCGTTCATATTGACTAAGTTGACAAAGCCCTTCGTCCCCGTCAACTTAGTAGGCCCACAAGTCAGCCTCCCAGCAAGGTGGGTCCCAGCTAGCCGGGGGAGTATCCATTTTTTGTGCGTAATAAGGAGGCACTTCCGGTGGGTCCGAGCTGACAGCGGAGGGAACGTTTTTTTCGCGAAATACGGTGGCCCGTCTGGTGGGTCTCAGCAGTCAGGGGGAAACGATTTTTTCGCAAAATACTGGTGGCCCGTCCGATGGGTCCCCGTTGTCAGGTGGAGGAATAATTACTTTCCGCGTAATAAGGAGGCACTTCCTTGCGGCTGCCATGGACCCAGCTGTCAGCCTCTCCATGTACAGTACTCTTCCGATAGAAGTCGGTCGTTGACCATGTTGACCACGCCGCGCTGAGAGCACCAGGGCGGTGGACGACGAGGAGGACTAGGAAGGGGATGACTCGAAGTCCGGGAAGACGCAGCAGTGGATGCCCACGCGAAGAGGAGTACGAGGGTTCACTGGTTCGGCTGCGGTATGAGGCTGCTGTCGCCACAGAATAACAGGGGGTGAGGGTGAGTAGAGGGATGGTCTGACCAGCGGTGGGAGTAGTAGGGGGGCGGTGAGGCCTCCGCGGCATCACAGCCGGCCACGGGAGGCAGGAGCACGCGGCACGACCGGCGCTGGTTTGGGCGGCTGGAGCAAGAAGACCAGAGGTTGAAGAAGCACTACGGCCGTTGGATGAACATCGTACGGTAACAGGAGCTAGAATCGTTCATATTAACTAAGTTGACAAAGCCCTCCGTCCCCGTCAACTTGGTAGGCCCACAAGTCAGCCTCCCACTATGCTGGGTTCCAGCTGGCAGGGGGAATATTCATTTTTTTTCTGCATAATAAGGAGGCACTTCCGTGCGTGCGAAGATAGCTGGTGGGTCCGACATGTCAGCGGGGGGCACTTTATTTTGCAAAATACAGAGGCCCTTCCGGTGGGTCCCAGATGTCAGGTGGAGGAATCATTATTTTGCGCGTAATAAGGAGGCATTTCCTTGTGTGCGACCGTGGACCCAGTTGTCAGCCTCTCCACGCACAGTCTACTTCCGATGGTGTCGTTCATTGACCACGTTGACCACGCCGCGCCGAGCGCATCCAAGGTGGTGGACGACGGCGAGGCCCCGGACAGCAACGAGCCGGAGATGGGAAGACACGGGAGTAGAGTCGCAGACGGAGAGGTGTACGAGGGTTAACTGGTTCTAGTGTGGTGTGGTTCGGCAGTCGGTGGAGAAGAACAGGAGGTGTGGAGGGGTGGAGGGATGGACTGGCCAACGGTGGAGTAGCGCTTCATAGTGAAGCGTGCTAAGCAGAGCTGCTAGCAGCAGGAGGCGGGAGGTGGTCCCGGCGGCGCTGGAGGAAGAAGACGAGAGATTGAAGATGGATGCTGGTCGTTGGATGTAAATCCAACGGCTAACATGTTAGAATCATTTGTTGACTAAATTGACAACGACTTGCATTGGCTTCGACCTATTGGCCCACATTTCAGCCTCCAAAAATGTGGCACGTATTCAACCCATTTTTTCAGAATTTACAGTCTTTTTTTTGCGCGGTAGAATTTACAGTCAGTTTGATCTTCTTTTTTTTGAATTGCAGCCATTAGTTGGGCTGGGTGAACAAATAATGTAGCACCCATGCGTCCTGTGCTTCTCTGAGAAATCTCCTTCGAAGTAGATCCGCAGGGCTAGATTCAGCAGCTCCCAATCCACCTGATCCTTGCACATCCGAGCATACCTGCGCGAGTGAGAGAACGGATTCGGTCCCTCCTCGGCTTCCTCCCTCGCAGCTTCCTCCTCTACTTCCCTCCATTCGCGCGTGCACTGGGTCCAGGAGAGAGCATCGTCGCGGATCCGCATCGCACGCTCCCTCCATCTCCTCCCTCGAGTCTCCTGCAGCACCGCCGGCGCGACGGAGTCGAGCGGCTAGAGCATCCGCAGGAAGGCTTTGTAGACATGTGGGAGATGCATCTTGTACATCTACCTGTCTTCCAGCCATTCCCCCGTGGATATGGCCGGCGACTCCATGGGGTGCATGAGCGGACTTGCTGAGGGGGGCAGGCGCGCCCGGAGTCAGGAGGCGGGGGATGGCGGCGAGATCTCTTTGCCAATTACTCCCTCCTTTTTGGTTTATAGGGCTCAATTCAAAAATCTCACCAACCAAGGTAGATGATGAATGGTGGAATACTTTTTTTAGTTTGCAAAAGCACCTAATTAATGCACTTGTTTTCCTCAAAAAATTATGTTTATCAATGCATAAATTGCAATGCATGCATGCATAAAGTACATGCATTGGTCAATTTTCTCTTAATACTTGCATGCAATGATTTAATGCACCTTGGAATATGAACATGTGATGGAAAACAACCAAATTGAGCCTTATAAAATGGAAAAACTAAAATTTTGAGATAAGCCCTATAAACTGAAAAGGAGGGAGTATGTGAACTAAATAGTCAACATATAAAATAATTTAAATATATATAATATAGTTAGAAGGGAAACATAAGTTGGACCTGGCGTTCCTATTCTTATATAGAAAAGTAGAACAGACCTTTGTGTTTTATTCAAAAAAATACATAAATTGGGCTGCCAAAAATAAAACCTCGGATGGGAGGTCCATAGGCCGGTCGATACATGACGGCCCTAAGAAAATACAAACAGGCCTATGGACCTCCCATCCGAGGTCGTGGGTTGCGCATGTTAAAAATGAAAGCCTAGACGGGGCAGCCCAAAACCACGTCCGACACTTGCCAAAACTTCGTCCCTCATTTTCTCTGTGTTTCGCACACTCGACATTGTGTGGGCATTTTGACTGCGCATCATATGAAGATGTGCTATGCATGAATGTTGATCAGCATGATGTTAACTGGCTGGTAGTTCCATTTTCGACCATGAATAAAACTTCCAACATGATGTTAACCCTGTTTGAAAAGGCCGTGTTAATATAAATGCTCTGCCTCTGAAAGTTGCAGTTTCTTATCTGAAACTGAACTTGCAGTTTCTTATCTGAAACTGAAACTTGCAGTTTCTTCTCTGAGAATCACATTGTCTGCACTTTTATACTCCTATGAAACTACATTTTTTAAGTGGTAAAAATAGATCTCTAGAATTCATAAAATACTTTATATGCTCAATACTGCAAATCTGAAATTCAAAAGACATTCATATCTGAAAGTACTCTCAAAATACACAACACAAAACACAATTCACAACCTGCAAATACAAACAACCCTAAGCTCCTCCTGACAATTCATGTAAGTGCATCTAGTGCCCCTTAGTGATTTTGGTGTATTGAAGACTTATAGGTTAAGGGACTAATGCATTTGTGAGTGTACACAGGTCTATAAGTCTATGAGGAGTTTGATATTTACAGAGAAAGTCCACCCCCAAAAATCAAGTTCTTCGTCTGAAGACTTTGGTATTATGAAGACTTTGAAAGTGAAGAAATTGGTGTGACCTTGAAGACTTGGTATTCATTCAAGGAACATGAAGCGTGAAGACTTTTGTTTTCGTAGTTTCATTTTCTCTTTCTTGAGTCATAGGAAACACCGTACTGTTAAAGGGGGTCGAGGAAATACTAAGGAAAAATTTCCATGTGATGCTCAACTCAAAATCCTACACCTACCAATCCCTTCGAGTGAAGCCATTGGAAATCTCATACAGTTCAGTCAATTTCTTCAGTGACAGAGACGAAGCTCTTCTGGTCTCTGAGGAATTTGTTCTGACTGAGGAGTTAGGAATTCGCCAGTGCGGACTGCCTACACAGTGAGGAACATGATAGCCCTGAGGATTTTGCTACTCAAAATTCTGACCGTTGTTGTGCCATGCGCGAGCTGTCCCAAAATATCTATCCACCTAACTGTCATATCATTGAAGGGCATTTATGTCTTATCATGTCGGGTTGCTCCCTAGGCTATAAATAGCCGCCCCCTACAACCACTAGCTGGTTGGCTGCTCCGAGAGAAACTGACACTTGTCATTTGAGAGAAACCCATCCTCTGAGGACTTTGAGCAAAAATCATCAAGTGAGGAAAAAGCCAAACCAAAACCCAAACACCTTCAAACCCCAAGTGATTGAGCATCACTGAAGAGATTGATCCTGCATGGATCCAACGCTTGTTACCTTTGAAGACTGTGCTTCTTCCAGACGGTTAGGCATCATGGTCTAGAGCATCCAAGAGGAATTGTGGATCGCTGAGTGACCAAGTTTGTGAAGGTTTGGAAGTCGCCTGAAGACTTACCACGAGTGATTGGGCGAGGTCTGTGTGACCTTAGCTCAAGGAGAATACGGTGAGGACTGGGTGTCCTGAGCTGCATGTTCAGGACTGGGTGTCCGGGACTGTGTGTCCTCGAGTTTAAATACTCAGCCGCTCCAACCAAACGTACAACTGAGACAGCAGTTGGAACTGGTCTACCAAATCATTGTCTTCACCAAGCTTACTGGTTCCATTTCCTCAACTCTTTCATTTCCTCATAACTATGTTGTGTGCTTGTTCATATCTGTGCTTGAAAACTTTGACAGAAGACTTTCTCAATTTCCTCAGTTCAATTTCTTCAGTCTTATTGTCTTCATCCCGTGTTATCATGTGCTTACGCTTCCTGTACTCTATGCCTGTCTTCATTTCATCATGATGACTATGCTTGTATTCTGTTATGTTTACTTTTGAGTACTTATTCTGCTGCTAGTAGTTCTTTGCTAAGGAATTTCCTCTCCGGCAAATTCCTCAGTGAAGAATTTCATAAAAATCGCCTATTCACCCCCCCCCTTTAGTCGATATAACGCACTTTTAGTTGGTATCAGAGAGAGGTACTCCCTTGTTCAGTGTGATTTTGGTTTAACCGCCTGGAGTTTTAGTTATGTCGACCGCAGGTATGATCAAGGTCTCTGCTGGGTGTCCTACCTTCGATGGGACGGACTACCCCTACTGGAAGAATAAGATGTGAATGCATCTTGAGGCAATTGATAACGATCTCTGGTATGTTGTGGAAAATGGTGTTCCCTCAGTCACACCTTCTTTGAATGCTGCTGATGTGAAGAGATTCAAGCAACTCGACTCTCAAGCGAAGAATATCATATGTGGCCATCTGAGCAAAGGACAGTATGGCAGAGTGAGTGCTTTGGAGACAGCGAAGCTTATCTGGGACAGGTTGTCCAAAGTGAATGAAGGAGTCTCAACACAGCGTGACTCTCAAGTTGATGTTCTTCGCAATCTCTTCAATCGCTTCAAAAGACTCGACAATGAAAATGTTCAACAAACTTTCGATCGCCTCACTGACATCTCAAATGAGCTTCAAGCACTTGGTGCCATTGACATCACCGACCATGAGGTGGTGAAGAAATTGCTGAGATCGCTTGATTCCTCATTTGACACTCTGGCATTGATGATACAAGAACGTGTTGATTACAAGTCACTTGATCCTGCTGATATTCTCAAGAGGCTAAATACTCATGAGTTCCAACTTGCTGAAAAAAGAGATCTCTATGGTTCAAGCTATGGCAGATCACGTGCACTGAAGTCCAAGGCAGTATCTGAGTCCAAAGATGAAGACTCTGGTAGCAGCCTTGATGATCCTGAAGAACTAAGCCATGATCTGGCTTTGCTCGTGAAGAAGTTCCAAAAGTTCTCAAGACGTGGTCGCCTTGGAAGACCCTCAAGGAGCAATGATTCCTCATCCAGTGACTACAAGAGGAGGCTCTGTCACAAATGCAAAAAACCTGGACATTACATTCAAGATTGTCCTCAGTGGGAAAAGGAATCAAAGAAGAAGAAATACAAGGATTACAGTTCTGATGATGCGAAGAAAAAGAAGAAATCCACAAAATCTTCATCATCAAAATCCTCAAAGCCTTCATATCACAAGAAGAGCAGCTCCAAGAAAGCTAGGGCATTCATTGGCAAGGAAGTGGACTCTGAGGCTGAATCTGAAGAAAATGAGGAAGAGGAGTCATCTGAGGAGTCCGAATCCAGAGTGGCAAGCCTAGCTCTCGCCACTGCATTCGTCAGCAAGTCTATCTTCAACACTGAAGAAAATGACCTCACCAACAAGGCCGATGAAGGCGATGATGACTACGCTCCCACCTATTGCTTCATGGCAAAGGGTGCCAAGGTACTCAAATATACCTCCTCTGAATCAAGTGAGAATGAATCTGATGAAAACCTTAAGCCCAGCTATTCTAAACTTGCTAAGATTGCTGTAAAACAACAAAGGCTCTTGAAAAGGTTCAAAACATGTTAGACAAAAGTGATGATATGTTGGGTGAAGAAATGGATCGCACTAAAGCCTTGACTGAAAATCTTCACAGACTTCAGACTAGGTTTGACAATCTTCAAGGTCATCATAACACTCTCTTATCTGATCATGAGAAGCTTTCTTATGAATTTCTTCAAAGAAAGCAAGACCTTGAGAAGCTAAGAGTGAGTTATGAAGATCTTCAGAAGGAGCGCGATTCATTACTTGCTCAACAAATCATCGCTTCTCAGGAAGAATTTGTTCCTCCATGTTTGAAATGCATTGAACGTGAATCTGCTAATTCTTCACCTGAATGTTCAAATGCTGCTAATGTTTCAAATTCTTAACATGCCTCTGCTATCACTAATTCCTCATCTGAGGACATTGCTAGTATCACTGACGATGCAGGGCTGAAGGAATTGTACATGACAGGCATGTAGAAAAGCCTCAAAGGGCATCAGACTCTTTGTGATGTGCTTAAAAAGCAGATCCTCAACAGGAACCATAGGAAAGAGGGTATTGCTTTTGAGAGAAAACTCAATGCTGATGGTACATATTAGAAGCCTGAGCAGTACCCCAAAACAACATGGGTTGCTACAAAGGGACCTCCAGTTGATCCATCTAACCTATCTGGATATGCATGTGAATCTCCTCATTCTGATGATGAGTCATTTGACTCCAACTATAAACTGTTCAAAAATCAGAATGGTGAAGTATTTGCTAGATATGTTGGTACTAACTGCAGGAACGGTTCCCCTATGAAGAAAATCTGGGTTCCCAAAAGATTCCTTGAAAATCTTCAGGTGAATGTCATCATGACGTCACCTGTGAAGAATAGTAACCCCAGATCGAATTCTTCATATGGACCAAATTCTTCATATGGATCAAAGTCCTCATATGAACATCATCGTGCTAACCCATCTGTTTCACAGGGAAGATCTAAGGATTATGGATATGTGCATTATTCTTCAAATCATTATGTCCATAAGTCCTCGAAGAATTTCTCTGCTTACTCTTAGGCTTATTCTAACCCCTCTTATGTGAAATGAAATGGACTGGCTTCTATGCCATCCTTCTCGTATGGAGCTCGCAGAATGATGAACTCTTTGCCACCCCTTCAGATGTGGGTGGTGAAGAAAAAGAACTAATCTCTTCTGCAGGGTCAGGTCTCCAGACGTATGTAATCGTCTGAATAATTTGCTGGAGACCTGAGCATGCCTAATAGGACGCAGGCTAATCATGAAGAAATGAACTCTCATTTCTCACGTCCTCACACTTCTTTATCTGTTCTGTTGTTTGATGAAATTGATCTGATGAATTGATGTCATATTCTTCACTGATGAAGTATATGAGTTTGTAAGCTGCACTAATTCATCTGCAGGATGATCAACCCAAAGCCACTGAGTGGGTCCTCGATAGTGGATGTACAAATCACATGACTGGTGACAAGAATCTATTGATGGATGCTCCATTATCTCCGTCACATCTGAAGCATATCATTTTTGCTGACAAAGGAAAAAGTCAGGTATTGGGTCTAGGTAAGGTTGCGATCACAAAGGATCGACACATGGACAAGGTCATGCTTGTTGAGTCCTTAGGATACAACCTTATGTCTGTCTCAATGCTTTGTGATCTTGATATGGTTGTTGTCTTTGGCAAGTACCGTTGTGTTGTGGTTATGGAAGCTAACAATTCCAAAGTCTTCGAAGGCTTTAGGAGAGGAGACCTGTATATTGTTGATTTCTCTACAGGACCACAACCAGCCATGTGCTTACTTTCAAAAGCTTCAGAAGGCTGGCTCTGGCATCGACGACTTGGTCATGCAGGCATGAGGAATTTGCACACGCTTGCGAAGAAGAAGCATGTCATTGGCATCGAGAATGTCAAATTCCTCAAGGATCACCTATGCGGAGCCTGTGAAGCTGGGAAGATGATGAAGGCCAAGCATCCAGCGAAGACTATCATGACCACCACTCGCCCATTTGAATTGCTTCAGATGGATCTCTTTGGTCCTAATCATTATTCTGCTATTTCAAATGAAGCATCTCAATATGGCTTTGTTATTGTTGATGATTACTCTCGTTATACATGGGTACACCTTGTTACTTACAAACATGAAGTGCAGGAAGTCTTCAAACGATTTTCCTCGAGGGCTTCAACCAACTTTGGTGTGAAGATCAAGCACATCAGAAGTGACAATGGCACTGAGTTCAAGAATTCTGGTCTCGATGACTATCTTGATGAACTTGGTATTACTCATGAGTTATCGGCTCCTTACACTCCTCAGCAGAATGGCATCATGGAGCGCAAGAACAGGACTCTTGTTGAGATGGCTCGCACTATGCTTGATGAATACAAAACGCCTCGTCGTTTCTGGACTGAGGCAATTGATACTGCGTGCCACATCATCAATAGAGTATATCTTCACAAATTCTTCAAGAAGACTGCCTATGAACTCCTCACTAATAAGAAACCCAATGTAAGTTATTTCAAAGTCTTCAGTGCTAAATGTTGATAAGAGATCCTCATCACAACTCAAAATTTTCACCGAAAGCACATGACGGTTTTATGCTCGGTTACGGAAAGGATTCGCACACCTACAGAGTCTTCAACAATGTTCTTCACAAGGTTGTTGAAACTGTAGATGTGCAGTTCGATGAAACTAATGGCTCGCAAAGAGAGCACCTACCTACTGTGATAGATGAACCAGCACCTGAGGAAACTATCAAGTTCAAGGCTACTTAGGATGTCATTCCCACTAAAGAATCTGCTCAAGAATTCATTCCAGAACATGAAGAATGTCGAGCTAATGCACCCGAAGAAAATACTGAAGAAAATGGTGCTAAAAAGAATGCTGATCAAATTCTTCAACTGCAACCAGCTCATCCTCGCATTGCAAAAGAAGTGCAAATTGAAAAGATCATCAATGACATCAAAGCGCTAGGTCCTCTCACACGCTTAAAAGCTTCACATTTATCTAACTTTTGTGGGCACTATGCTTTTGTCTCTATTACAGAACCCACTAGGGTAGATGAAGCATTTCTGGAGCCTGAGTGGATTCAGGCCATGCAAGAAGAATTACATCAGTTCGAGCTCAACAATGTCTGGGAACTGGTCAAACGTCCAGATCCTCGCAAGCACAATATCATTGGCACAAAGTGGATCTACCGCAACAAGCAAGATGAAAACGGCCTTGTGGTGAGGAATAAGGCACGGCTTGTAGCTCAAGGCTACACACAGGTTTTGAAGATCCAAAGAATCCTGACAAAGTCTTCAGACTCAACAAGGCCCTCTATGGCCTCAAGCAGGCCCCACGGGCGTGGTATGATACCTTGAAGGAATTCCTCATGACGAAAGGCTTCAAACCCAGTTCACTCGACCCTACTCTTTTCACTAAATCTTATGATGGTGAATAGTTTGTGTGCCAAATATATGTTGATCATATTATCTCTGGTTGTACTGACCAACGTTATAGTTGTGAATTTGCCTATATGATGAGTGAAGAATATCAAATGTCTATGATGGGAGAGTTGAAATTCTTCTTAGGTCTTCAAATTCGTCAACAACGCAATGACATATTCATATCTCAGGAGAAATACCTCAAGGATGTACTGAGGAAATTCGGCATGCAAGATTGCAAAGGAGTCAAAATTTCTATGCCCACAAATGGCCATCTATGCACTGATGAAAATGGTACTGACTTCGATCATAAGGTATACCGCTCCATGATTGGTTCTTTATTGTACTTATGTGCATCTAGGCCAGATATAATGCTTAGTGTTTGCATGTGTGCCCGATTTCAAGCTACACTGAAGGAATCACACCATAAGGCTATGAAGCATATTCTTCGATATCTAGCTCACACACCAACACTTGGATTATGGTACCCCAAGGGCTCGGCTTTTGATCTCATTGGATATTCTGACTCTGACTATGCTAGTGATCGTGTGGAACTCAAGTCAACATCTGGTACATGTCATTTCTTCGGACGATCTTTGGTCTATTGGTCCTCGAAGAAACAGAACTGTGTATCACTATCTACTGCTGAAGCTGAGTATATTGCCGCTGGTTCTTGCTGTGCCCAATTGCTATGGATGAAGCAAACTCTCAAGGACTACGACGTCAACATGAAGAATGTGCCTCTCTACTGTGACAATGAGAGTGCCATCAAGATTGCTCACAACCCAGTTCAGCACTCGAAGACAAAGCACATTCAGATTCGTCATCATTTTCTTCGTGATCATGTGTTGAAGGGCGACATTTCCATTGAGCATGTGAAGACTGAAGAACAGCTAGCCGATATCTTCACAAAGCCCTTGGATGAGAAGAGATTTAGCAAGTTGCGGTGTGAGCTAAATATCCTAGAATCTTCGAATGTTCTATGAAAAGGACACTCATCCTAACACTTATGCAAAATTGATGACTTAGATGTGCAACACATGAAGAAACGTTTTCTTCAATTCAATGAAGAACAACACTCTGTGTGTGAAGAAATTAACGAAGAATTTGATTCTCAGAACCCTACGATAATTGTACGCGGTGTCTGAAATCATCATTCTTATACAGTGGGTCATGCCACCACCAAAAGTTGAAATTCCTCAATTATTCATATTCTTCAACTTTGCATTGTCTTCACTATTTCTGTCGTTTTTGTTCATTGCCTATATATATATGAGTTTATGTCCTCTACAACATTCACTTATTGCTAATTCTTCAAGTTGGTTTTTCTGCTAAGTGAATGTGATCGGACCCTTCCCCCTCTATGTTATACTCAACCCAATCTATTCACAGATTCTTCATGTGCGTTCTATTTGAAACTCGTTCAAAATCTTCATTGTGTCCTTGTCAGTTGAAGAAATTGCGAACGGAACTTTAAAACCTATCTTATCTAAATTTTCGGCTTTGCCGCTCAAACCGTTCCGCATCCGATGATATACTTATCCACTCACCCACGATCTAACACGATCTCCACTTCTCACTATGTGGGTGACACATGTCATGCGAATGAGAAGGGTTAGGGGCACGTTCGTCCAATTTCTTCGGGCGAGCAGTTTTTCACCGTGGCTATAAATACCCCTCCTTCCCTTCCCCACTTCTTTTACTCCGCTCGATCTCTCTCCAGCTCGAGCTTCTCAAACCCTAGCACCACCGCTACTTCATCGCTGCCGGTGAGGAAGAGCTTCACTGCCTCGACCTCGTCGCCGACGTACTCGCACCGACCGCGGAAATCTTCACTCCGCCGCCGTCGTAACCGTCTTCCTCCGCCGAGTTAGGGCATGGAAGCTCTACACAGACGAACTTCACCTCTCCTCTTCACTGTTCGTCGTGTTCTTCATCCAGGGTAATTAAAAGTCACTTTTACTACCCTCGTTGATTTGAATGATTATCTACAAAATCTTCAAAGGTGTTTTTCGTCATATCTTCACACACTAAACACCTCACAAGTCATCTATTCTTGATTCGTTTCTCTAAGCATCATTTTTCTTCAAGATTCCTCAATTGTGTGGATCTTCGATCTATACAACTCTGGAACCTAAGACAAAGAACGCTTAGTGAAATTCTTCAAGACTCATCTGGTCAAATTCCTCAAACTTGTTCTTTTTAAAAAAAAACTCTGAGAACGCATATGACCTCTCCAAATTCCTCACAACTATACTCTGTTCACAGGTACTCATGTTAGTTGCTGAATCACTAGGTTCTCATCAACTTAACTCATTTGCAGCATTCCTCGAAGAAAAGTTGCATACTTTTTCAGAGAATTCGATTGTTAAAATTCCTCAATTGAAGAAATGGCTGATGGTAAAAGGCCACAGAAAGGAGGAAAGAAGCCTGAGGTTATGACTGCCTTTGAGATCCCTGAGGACATATACAAAGATTACTGCACTCCTGATGAGGCCAAGTTTGCAAAAGAGGACAAAAATCAGCGCAAGGTGCGCATACAGAGGATAGAAAGGAGATGGGCAAGAGAATGGAGGGAGTACAGGTATGTAACTCCAAAGTACATGAAGAAATTCGCACTCAATCCTCCATGCCCAAGAGCTCCATTGGCACCTGGCCAAATAGCAGATCCCACCAGCCTCAAGCGCGGTGAGGACTATCCTGGCGAATGGGCCAAGCGCCAAGCTAAGTTGGCTAAGCAAGCCAGAGAAGCAGTGAGGAAATTCAATGAAGACTCTGTTGCTGCTGCTGCCTCTGCTGAGGCCTCTGCTCTCAGGCCAAAGAAGGCTATGTCAAAGAAGCCTGCACACAAGCCAAGTGCTTCACCAACAATGCCCTCAAGGCCAAGTTCCTCAGCAATGCCCTCACGGCCAGAATCCTCAAAGCCCTCACGGCCAATTCCTCATGCTGCTCCTGCTCCCTCAAAATCCTCAGCTCCTCCAAAGTCCTCAGCTGTTCCGACAACATCCTCAGCACCTGTGCGTCTTGCCTCGTGCTAAAGGACTGCACGCATGCCTATTGCCTTAGGTGTCTCAGCTAGTTCCTCAGCTGCACCAAGTTCCTCAGCTGGCCCCTCACTGCTGAAGACAAAGCTGAAAGTGCATTATATCGACTAGAGGGGGTGAATAGGCGATTTTTATGAAATTCTTCACTGAGGAATTTGCCGGTGAGGAAATTCCTTACCAAAGAACTACTAGCAGCGGAATAAGTACTCAAAAGTAAACATAACAGAATACTAGCATAGTCATCATGATGAAATGAAGACAGGCACAGAGTGCAGGAAGCATAAGCACAGGATAACACAAGATGAAGACAAACAGACTGAAGAAATTGAACTGAGGAAATTGAGAAAGTCTTCAGTCAAAGTCTTCAAACATAGATATGAACAAGTACACAACTCAATTATGAGGAAATGAAAGAGTTGAGGAAATCGAACCAATAAGCTTGGTGAAGACAATGATTTGGTAGACCAGTTCCAACTGCTGTCTCAATTGTACGTCTGGTTGGAGCGGCTGAGTATTTAAACTCGAGGACACACAGTCCCGGACACCCAGTCCTGAACATGCAGCTCAGGACACCCAGTCCTCACCGTATTCTCCTTGAACTAAGGTCACATAGACCTCGTCCAATCACTCATGGTAAGTCTTCGGGTGATTTCCGAACCTTCACAAACTTGGTCACTCGGCGATCCACAATTCCTCTTGGATGCACTAGACCATGACGCCTAACCGTCTAGAAGAAGCACAGTCTTCAAAGGTAACAAGCGTCGGATCCACGCAGGATCAATCTCTTCAGTGATGCTCAATCACTTGGGGTTTGTAGGTGTTTGGGTTTTGGGTTTTTCCTCACTTGATGATTTTCGCTCAAAGTCCTCGAAGGATGGGTTGCTCTCAAATGACAAGTGTCAGTTTCTCTTGGAGCAGCCAACCAGCTAGTGGTTGTAGGGGGCGGCCATTTATAGCCTAGGGAGCAGCCCGACATGATAAGACATAAATGCCCTTCAATGATATGACCGTTAGGTGGATAGATATTTTGGGACAACTGGCGCATAGCACAACAACGGTCGGAATTTTGAGTAGCAAAATCCTCAGGGCTATCATGTTCCTCACTGAAATCCGCACTGGCGAATTCCTAACTCCTCAGTCAGAACAAATTCCTCAGAGACCAGAAGAACTTCGTCTCTGTCGCTGAAGAATATGACTGGACTGTATGAGATTTCCAATGGCTTCACTCGAAGGGATTGGTAGGTGTAGGATTTTGAGTTGAGCATCACTTGGAAATTTTTCCTTAGTATTTCCCCGACCCGCTTTAACAGTATGGTGTTTCCTATGACTCGAGAAAGAGAAAATGAAACTACGAAAACAAAAGTCTTCACGCTTCATGTTCCTCAAATGAATACCAAGTCTTCACGGTCACACCAATTTCTTCACTTTCAAAGTCTTCAAAAAGTTTTCAGAGATCCAAAGTCTTCAGTCGAAGAACTTCATTTTTAGGGGTCGACTTTCTCTGTAAATATCAAACTCCTCATAGACTTATAGAGCTGTGTACACTCACAAACGCATTAGTCCCTTAACCTATAAGTCTTCAATACACCAAAATCACTAAGGGCACTTGATGCACTTACAATCTCCCCCTTTTTGGTGATTGATGACAATATAGGTTAAGTTTTCAATGGGGATAAACATATGAAGTGTAAATACTGATATTGAGGAATTTGATTGCAAGATATAGAAGAACTCCCCCTGAAGATGTACATAGTGAGGAATTTGCTTTTGAAGCAATGCACACTTGAAGAGTTGAATCATGGAGATCTCCCCCTATATCTTGTAATTCATACATGCATTTGACATATAACAGTGAAGAATTTGAAATGCATGATGAAATATGGTGACTGATGTAATTTAGCATGCGTGCAATAATATTAACGAGGAATAAGCATGCAGAAAAACGTATCAAGAGTATCAGAGCACCATCGGGTTTTAGTTTACAAATCGATCCAATAAAGTCTCAGAAGAACGAGACTTATAACTTAACAAAAAAACATCCATATAGAAAGCCCCGGTTGAAGACTAACTCAAAATTCTCCCCCTATGTCATCAAATGACCAAAAGGATCAAATATGAGGAGTAACGCCCCTAAAGAATATCAAGTTGATGAAGGAGCGCCAGCGTTGTTGGGGTCGTTTGTTGTAGTAGGGCATGTCGCAGTGTCGTCCAAGTCTTCATTTTCATTCGTGTCGCGCGATGAAGAATATGAGTTGGCCACCAGAGAAGGAACCTTGACCTTCTTGAATTTCTTCAGTGGAGGTGCAAACCAGTCAAAATCTTCATTGAGACCCATTTTCTTCAGATCTTCTTCACCATACAGATGTGACAGGATTGCCCAGGTGCGACCGAAGACTTGATGGAGGTAGTAATGGTTTTTCTTCACTGCATTGTGTGTGGCAGTCATGTTGTGAAGAAGTGAACCAAACTGACGCTTAACCCATTTGTGATTTCGATCCACCTTCTGGTGAAGACTAAGCAGAAGTTCACGGTCAGTCATCACGCGCGGAGCAGTGGCTTGAGGAGTGGACTTGGGTGCATTGGCAGAGTCATGTGTGGCAGAGTCATCATTGGTGGAATAAGATGCAGCTTTGCAAAACTGACCATCCAATGGACGAATGCCTTCATCTATTACAGTTGGTGCCTTGCCCTTTCCATCAACTAAGGAATATGTCTTCTTGAGGACTTCAATTGGGGGCAAGTAGCTGAGGTGATTTTGGGAATCATCTTTGTAGTTGAGTGAAGACCTTGTCCTGAGGAATCTCATAATCCAAGGTGCATAAGGTTTCAGCTCAAACGGAGACAGTGCAACATTTGCCATAGTCCTCATGAAGAAATCGTGATAATTGATATGAATGCCATGAACGATGTTGAATACAAGATTCTTCATGATGCCAACAATTTCCTCATCAGATGAGTCATGGCCTTTGATAGGACTGATTGTCCTTGTAAGAATATGATAGACAGTTCTGGACACGTACAGCAATTCCTTCACGAGGAATTTGGTTCTTGGTGCTTGACCTGGCTTCAAAGGTTTCATCAGCACCTGCATGTAATGATGTGTGAGCTCAGGTTCACTGTAGATGCATCGAGCTTCTTCAAGGGGAGGACTGAGTGGTAGAGCACGAAGCAATTCAGAGGTTGGTGCAGTGTAGTGAGTATTTTCAGACATCCAGTCTAGCACCCATGAATTCACATCTTCAGAATCTCCTGTGATGTGCAGCGTTGCATAGAATTGAAGAATCAGTTCTTCATTCCAATCGCAGATGTCAGAGAAAAAGTTTAACAGTCCAGCGTCGTGAAGAACACTAAGGACTGGTGTGAAGCACGACAGAGATTCCATGTCCACGTGAGGAATATGCTCATGATAGAAGATTTTCTCCTTGTTGAACAACACTGAGGAATAGAAATTGGCTTGACTAGCAGTCTAGAAACGCCTCTTCCTAATGCGAGCAGAGTTATATGGGCTGTAATCTTCGAAGAATACGTGCTCGCCGAAGAAATCATCAGCCTTGAACTTTTTCTTGCGTGAGAATGGATCCTTTGGCTTCGGCAGAGGAGTGTCAGTGAGTTGCATCACAACCTCAAGAATCTCAATCGCAGGTTCTTCAGGCTGAGGAATTTCTGGTTCCTCCTCAGTGGCAGTCTGCGTCATTGGTTGTTCAGCAGCAGCAGTTTCTTCAGCGCTAGTGGCTGGAATTTCCTCATGGACAGATGCAGTGGGATGAGTTTCTTCAGAGCCCATTTGAACAGTTGGTGCAGGCGACTGAGGTATTTGCTGCAGCGGTGTGAACATTGGAGAGTTTGGATGCTGACTTTCCCAAAATTCATCACTGATTACAGGTGTGGAGCAGCCAACGTCCACATCTTCATCTTCCATTTCTTCAACGCCAGCCTCTTCAGCTATGAACTAAGGCATGGGCGAGGAGATGATAGGTGTTGAAGGGATCGCATCCACTTCAATTTCTTCATCCAACGGCTCAGACAAAGCAGCAGAAGGAGTTTCTTCATTAGATTCGCTGGGGATCATATATTCTTCATCAAAAGGAACAAGGTCCTTTGATGGCCTGGTTGAGATGGGAACAGCATCAATCGGATTAGCAAATGAACTTGTCATAGGCTTCATCTTCTTCGGAGCTGAAGAAGATGAAGCAGCTGATGCTTTCCTTTTATTCACTGCAGCACGCTCTGCAGCCTTTGTCTTCTTCACATCTGATGCAGATAGAAGGATTGGAGTTGAAGTTGGTGCAGGAGCAGCTGAGGAATTTGGTTGATTTTCTTCAGGCACAACCGATGCAGTTGCCCTGAGTTCTTCATTTTATTCAGGCGCACCACTAGTGGATGCCCTGGCAATTTCTTCAGCGGCTGGAATGCAGTCATCAGCCCTGGAACTCACATTTTCTTCAGCAGCCTGATTGTCATCAGCGGTGCTGGCATTTTTCTTCAGTAGGCTGAGCAGATGCTTCAACCTGAGGAATTTCCTGTTGCGTTGGGGCTGCAACATTGGAAGTGAAGTTATCCGCAAGTTTCACAAAACGAACCTTGGCTCCAAGCCAATCAGCACGATATGCGTCAAAGTCATCACTGAGTTTCTTGATCTTAGTCTGAATAGTGACAAGTTCTTCAGTTGTCATAGAGACAACGTTTTTCTTCAGATAGCGCTCTTTCTTGTACTGCGCTTTCTTGATCTGCTTGGCCTTCTCATATTTCCACTTTTCTTCTTGAATGAAGTGGGTCAGCATGTGACTTTGGCCAGGAGTCAGCTTGAAGTCAGGCATGGGAGGGGTCCTTGTGCCAAACATCAATGTAGTCGAGGATCAACTTGGGATCCAAAAGCAGTGGCACCTCTGTTCCTTTGGCTCTAGCGGCCCTGACTTGCCTGTCTCTGATGATTTCTGCAAGTTCATCATCATCAGCTTCATCTTCTTCAGACGGCACTTGGAAAGTGACTTGTTTCTTTTGAGGACTTGGGCGAGGACCTCGTCCAGCAGTGGCCTTTGTCTTCAGCAGTGAGGGGCCAGCTGAGGTGAAGGAAATATGCCCTATAGGCAATAATAAAGTTATTATTTATTTCCTTATATCATGATAAATGTTTATTATTCATGCTAGAATTGTATTAACCGGAAACATAATACATGTGTGAATACATAGACAAACAGAGTGTCACTATTATGCCTCTACTTGACTAGCTCGTTGATCAAAGATGGTTATGTTTCCTAACCATAGACATGAGTTGTCATTTGATTAACGGGATCACATCATTAGGAGAATGATGTGATTGACTTGACCCATTCTGTTAGCATAGCACTTGATCGTTTAGTTTGTTGCTATTGCTTTCTTCATGACTTATACATGTTCCTATGACTATGAGATTATGCAACTCCCGTTTACCGGAGGAACACTTTGTGTGCTACCAAACATCACAACGTAACTGGGTGATTATAAAGGTGCTCTACAGGTGTCTCTGAAGGTACTTGTTGGGTTGGCGTATTTCGACATTAGGATTTGTCACTCCGATTGTCGGAGAGGTATCTCTGGGCCCACTCGGTAATGCACATCACTATAAGCTTTGCAAGCATTGCAACTAATGAGTTAGTTGCAGGATGATGTGTTACGGAACGAGTAAGGAGACTTGCCAGTAATGAGATTGAACTAGGTATTGAGATTCCGACGATCGAATCTCGGGCAAGTAACATACCGATGACAAAGGGAACAACGTATGTTGTTATGCGGTTTGACCGATAAAGATCTTCGTAGAATATGTAGGAGCCAATATGAGCATCCAGGTTCTGCTATTGGTTATTGACCGGAGACGTGTCTCGGTCATGTCTACATAGTTCTCGAACCCGTAGGGTCCGCACGCTTAAAGTTCGATGACGGTTATATTATGAGTTTATGTGTTTTGATGTACCGAAGGAGTTCGGAGTCCCGGATAAGATCAGGGACATGACGAGGAGTCTCGAAATGGTCGAGACGTAAAGATCAATATATTGGACGACTTTATTCGGACATCGGAAAGGTTTCGAGTGATTCGGGTATTTTCGGGAGTACCGGGGAGTTACAGGAATTCGTATTGGGCCTTAATGGGCCATACGGGAAAGGAGAGAAAGGCCTCAAAGGGTGGCCGCACCCCTCCCCATGGGCTGGTCCGAATTGGACTAGAGAGGGGGCGCCCCCTTCCTTCCTTCTCCTTTTCCCTTCCCTTTCCTTCCCTCCTACTCCTACTACTTGGAAGGGCTCCTAGTTCTACTAGGAAAGGGGCAATCCTACTCCCGGTGGGAGTAGGACTCCCCTAGGGCGCGCCATAGAGAGGGCCGGCCCATCCCCTCCTCCAGTCCTTTATATACGTGGCCAGGGGGCACCCCATAGACACAACAATTGATCTCTTGATCTCTTAGCCGTGTGCGGTGCCCCTCTCCACCATAATCCACCTCGATCATATCATAGCGGTGCTTAGGCGAAGCCCTGCGTCGGTAGAACATCATCATTGTCACCACGCCGTCGTGCTGACGAAACTCTCCCTCAACACTCGGCTGGATCGGAGTTCGAGGGACGTCATCGAGTTGAACGTGTGCAGAACTTGGAGGTGCCGTGCGTTCAGTACTTGATCGGTCAGATCGTGAAGACGTACAACTACATAAACCGCGTTGTGCTAACGCTTCCACTTTCGGTCTATGAGGGTACGTAGGCAACACTCTCCCCTCTCGTTGCTATGCATCACCATGATCCTGTGTGTGCGTAGGAAAATTTTGAAATTACTATGTTCCCCAACAGTGGCATCTGAGCCAGGTTTTATGCGTTGATGTAATATGCACAAGTAGAACACAAGTGATTTGTTGGCGATATAAGTCATACTGCTTACCAGCATGTCACACTTTGGTTCAGCGGTATTGTTGGATGAATCGGCCCGGACCGACATTACGCGTACGCTTATGCGAGACTGGTTTTACCGCCGTGCTATGCACACAGGTGACTAGCGGGAGTCAGTTTCTCCAACTTTAGTTGAACCGAGTGTGGCTACGCCTGGTCCTTGCGAAGGTTAAAACAGCACCAACTTGACAAACTATCATTGTGGTTTTGATGCGTAGGTAAGAACGGTTCTTGCTCAACCCGTAGCAGCCACGTAAAACTTGCAACAACAAAGTAGAGGACGTCTAACTTGTTTTTGCAGGGCATGTTGTGATGTGATATGGTCAAGACGTGATGAGATATAAGTTGTTGTATGACATGATCATGTTTTGTTGAAGTTATCGGCAACTGGCAAAAGCCTTATGGTTATCTCTCTATTGCATAAGATGCAAGCGCCAAATAATAGCTTTACTTTATCGCTATGCGATAGCAATAGTTGCAAGAGCAACAGTTGGCGAGACGACCATGTGACGACACATTGATATAGATCAAGATGATGGAGATCATGGTGTCATGCCGGTGACGATGGAAATCATGACGATGTTTTGGAGATGGAGATCAAAGGCACAAGATGATGATGGTCATATCATGTCACATATTTTGATTGCATGTGATGTTTATCTTTTATGCATCTTATCTTGCTTTAATTGACGGTAGCATTATAAGATGATCTCTCACTAAATTTCAAGATAAAAGTGTTCTCCCTGAGTATGCACCATTGCCAAAGTTCGTCGTGCCCAGACACCACGTGATGATCGGATGTGATAAGCTCTACGTCCATCTACAACGGGTGCAAGCCAGTTTTGCACACGCAGAATACTCGGGTTAAACTTGACGAGCCTAGCATATGCAGATATGGCCTCGGAACACTGAGACCGAAAGGTCGAGCGTGAATCATATAGTAGATATGATCAACATAGTGATGTTCACCATTGAAAACTACTCCATTTCACGTGATGATCGGTTATGGTTTAGTTGATATGGATCACGTGATCACTTAGATGATTAGAGGGATGTCTATCTAAGTGGGAGTTCTTAAGTAATATGATTAATTGAACTTTAATTTATCATGAACTTAGTCCTGGTAGTATTAGCATATCTATGTTGTAGATCAATAGCTCGCGATGTTGCTCCCAATTTATTGTGTTCCTAGAGAAAAATTATGATGAAAAATGTTAGTAGCAATGATGCGGATTGGATCCATGATCTGAGGATTATCCTCATTGCTGCATAGAAGAATTATCTCTTTGATGCACCGCTAGGTGACAGACCTATTGCAGGAGTAGACGCAGACGTTATGAACGTTTGGCTAGCTCAATATGATGACTACTTGATAGTTTAGTGCACCATGCTTAACGGCTTAGAATCGGGACTTCAAAGACGTTTTGAATGTCATGGACCATATGAGATGTTCCAGGAGTTGAAGTTAATATTTCAAGCAAATACCCGAGTTGAGAGATATGAAGTCTCCAACAAGTTCTATAGCTAAAAAGATGGAGGAGAATAGCTCAAGCAGTGAGCATGTGCTCAGATTGTCTGGGTACTACAATCGCTTGAATCAAGTGGGAGTTAATCTTCCAGATAAGATAGTGATTGACAGAATTCTCTAGTCACCATCACCAAGTTAGTAGAACTTTGTGATGAACTATGATATGCAAGGGATAACGGAAATGATTCCCAAGCTCTTCGTAATGCTGAGATCAAACAAATATAGAAATCAAGAAAAATATCAAGTGTTGATGGTAGACAAGACCACTAGTTTCAAGAAAAGGGCAAAGGGAAGAAGGGGAACTTCAAGAAGAACAGCAAGCAAGTTGCTGCTCAAGTGAAGAAGCCCAAGTCTAGTCCTAAGCCTGAGACTAAGTGCTTCTACTGCAAAGGGACTGGTCACGGGAAGCGGAACTGCCCCAAGTATTTGGCAGATAAGAAGGATGGCAAAGTGAACAAAGGTATATTTGATATACAGATTATTGATGTGTATTTTACTAGTGTTCGTAGCAACCCCTCGGTATTTGATACTGGTTCAGTTGCTAAGAATAGTAACTCGAAACGGGAGTTGCAGAATGAACAGAGACTAGTTAAAGGGTGAAGTGACGATGTGTATTGGAAATGGTTCCAAGATTGATATGATCATCATCGCACACTCCCTATACTTTCAAGATTAGTGTTGAACCTAAATAAGTGTTATTTGGTGTTTGTGTTGAGCATGAATATGATTTGATCATGTTTATTGCAATACGGTTATTCATTTAAGTAAGAGAATAAATTGTTGTTCTGTTTACATGAATAAAACCTTATATGGTTACACACCCAATGAAAATGGTTCGTTGGATCTCGACCGTAGTGATACACATATTTATAATATTGAAACCAAAAGATGCAAAGTTAATAATGATAGTGCAACTTATTTGTGGCACTGCCGTTTAGGTCATATTGGTGTAAAGCGCATGAAGAAACTCCATGCTGATGGGCTTTTGGAATCACTTGATTATGAATCAGTTGATGCTTGTGAACCATGCCTCATGGGCAAGATGACTAAGACTCCGTTCTCTGGAACAATGGAGCGAGCAACAGATTTGTTGGAAATCATACATACTGATGTATGTGGTCCGATGAATATTGAGGCTCGCGGCAGGTATCATTATTTTCTAATCTTCACAGATGATTTGAGAAGATATGAGTATATCTGCTTGATGAAACACAAGTCTAAAACATTTGAAAAGTTCAAAGAATTTCAGAGTGAAGTGGAGAATCATCGTAACAAGAAAATAAAAGTTTCTACGATATGATCGTAGAAGTAAAATATTTGAGTTACGAGTTTGGCCTTCAGTTAAAACAATGTGAAATAGTTTCACTACTCACGCCACCTGGAACACCACAGTGTAATGGTGTGTCCGAACATCATAACCGTACTTTATTAGATATGGTGCGATCTATGATGTCTCCTACCGATCTACCACTATCGTTTTGGGGTTATGCATTAGAGACAACTGCATTCACGTTAAATAGGGCACCATCTAAATCCGTTGAGACGACACCGTATGAACTATGGTTTGGCAAGAAACCTAAGCTGTCATTTCTTAAAGTTTGAGGTTGCAATGCTTATGTGAAAAAGTTTCAACCTGATAAGATCAAACCCAAATCGGAGAAGTGCATCTTCATAGGATACCCAAAAAGAAAATGTTGGGTACACCTTCTATCACAGATCCGAAGGCAAGATATTCGTTGCTAAGAATGGATCCTTCCTAGAGAAGGAGTTTCTCTCGAAAGAAGTGAGTAGGAGGAAAGTAGAACTTGATGACATAGCTGTACCTGCTCCCTTATTGGAAAGTAGTTCATCACAGAAATATGTTCCTATGACTACTACACCAATTAGTGAGGAAGCTAATGATGATGATCATGTAACTTCAGATCAAGTTGCTTTTTTTCAGATCAAGTTGCTACCAAACCTCGTAGGCAAACCAGAGTGAGATCTGCACCAGAGTGGTACGATAATCCTATTCTGGAGGTCATGTTACTTGACCATGACGAGCCTACGAACTATGAGCAAGCGATGATGAGCCCTGATTCCGCGAAATGGCTTGAGGCCATGAAATCTGAGATGAGATCCATGTATGAGAACAAAGTATGGACTTTGATTGACTTGCCCATTGATCGGCGAGCCATTGAGATTAAATGGATCTTCAAGAGGAAGACGGACGCTGGTAGTAGTGTTACTATCTACAAAGCTAGAATTATCACAAAAAGGTTTTGGACAAGTTCAAGGTGTTGACTACGATGAGAATTTCTCACTCGTATCTATGCTTAAGTCTGTCTGAATCATGTTAGCAATTGCCGCATTTTATGAAATCTAGCAAATGGATAAACAAAACTGCATTTCTTAATGGATTTATTAAACAAGAGTTGTATATGATGCAACTAGAAGGTTTGTCAATCCTAAAGGTACTAACAAAATATGCAAGCTCCAGCGATCCATCTATGGACTGGTGCAAGCATCTCGGAGTTGGAATATACGCTTTGATAAGTTGATCAAAGCATATAGTTTTATACAGACTTGCGGTGAAGCCTGTATTTACAAGAAAGTGAGTGGGAGCACTACAACATTTCTGATAAGTATATGTGAATAACATATTGTTGATTGGAGATAATGTAGAATTATTCTACAAAGCATAAAGGAATGTTTGAAAGGAGTTTTTCAAAGAAAGACCTCGGTGAAGCTGCTTACATATTGAGCATCAAGATCTATAGAGATAGATCAAGACGCTTGATAAGTTTTTCAATGAGTACATACCTTGACAAGATTTTGAAGTAGTTCAAAATGGAACAGTCAAAGAAGGAGTTCTTGCCTGTGTTACAAGGTGTGAAGTTGAGTAAGACTCAAAACCCGACCACGGCAGAAGATAGAGAGAGAATGAAAGTCATTCCCTATGCCTCAGCCATAGGTTCTATAAAGTATGCCATGCTGTGTACCAGACCTATTGTATACCCTGCCCTGAGTTTGGCAAGGGAGTACAATAGTGATCTAGGAGTAGATCACTGGACATTGGTCAAAATTATCCGTAGTGGAATAAGGATATGTTTCTCGATTATGGAAGTGACAAAAGGTTCGTCGTAAAGGGTTACGTCGATGCAAATTTTGACGCTGATCCAGATGACTCTAAATCTCAATCTGGATACATATTGAAAGTGGGAGCAATTAGCTAGAGTAGCTCCGTGCAGAGCATTGTTGACATAGAAATTTGCAAAATACTTATGGATCTGAATGTGGCAGACCCGTTGACTAAACTTCTCTCACAAGCAAAACATGATCACACCTTAGTACTCTTTGGGTGTTAATCACATAGCGATGTGAACTAGATTATTGACTCTAGTAAACCCTTTGGGTGTTGGTCACATGTCTATGTGAACTATGGGTGTTAATCACATGGTGATGTGAACTATTGGTATTAAATCACATGGCGATGTGAACTAGATTATTGACTCTAGTGAAAGTGGGAGACTGAAGGAAATATGCCCTAGAGGCAATAATAAAGTTATTATTTATTTCCTTATATCATGATAAATGTTTATTATTCATGCTAGAATTGTATTAACCGGAAACATAATACATGTGTGAATACATAGACAAACAGAGTGTCACTAGTATGCCTCTACTTGACTAGCTCGTTGATCAAAGATGGTTATGTTTCCTAACCATAGACATGAGTTGTCATTTGATTAACGGGATCACATCATTAGGAGAATGATGTGATTGACTTGACCCATTCTGTTAGCATAGCACTTGATCGTTTAGTTTGTTGCTATTGCTTTCTTCATGACTTATACATGTTCCTATGACTATGAGATTATGTAACTCCCGTTTACCGGAGGAACACTTTGTGTGCTACCAAATGTCACAACATAACTGGGTGATTATAAAGGTGCTCTACAGGTGTCTCCGAAGGTACTTGTTGGGTTAGCGTATTTCGAGATTAGGATTTGTCACTCCGATTGTCGGAGAGGTATCTCTGGGCCCACTCGGTAATGCACATCAGTATAAGCCTTGCAAGCATTGCAACTAATGAGTTAGTTGCGAGATGATGTGTTACGAAACGAGTAAGGAGACTTGCCGGTAACAAGATTGAACTAGGTATTGAGATACCGACGATCGAATCTCGGGCAAGTAACATACCGATGACAAAGCGAACAACGTATGTTGTTATGCGGTTTGACTGATAAAGATCTTCGTAGAATATGTAGGAGCCAATATGAGCATCCAGGTTCCGCTATTGGTTATTGACCGAAGACGTGTCTCGGTCATGTCTACATAGTTCTCAAACCCGTAGGGTCCGCACGCTTAAAGTTCGATGACGGTTATATTATGAGTTTATGTATTTTGATGTACCGAAGGAGTTCGGAGTCCCAGATGAGATCAGAGACATGACGAGGAGTCTCGAAATGGTCGATACGTAAAGATCGATATATTGGACGACTATATTCGGACATCGGAAAGGTTTCGAGTGATTCGGGTATTTTCGGGAGTACCGGGGAGTTACGGGAATTCGTATTGGGCCTTAATGGGCCATACGGGAAAGGAGAGAAAGGCCTCAAAGGGTGGCCGCAATCCTCCCCATGGGCTGGTCCGAATTGGACTAGAGAGGGGGCGCCCCCTTCCTTCCTTCTCCTTTTCCCTTCCCTTTCCTTCCCTCCTACTCCTACTACTTGGAAGGGCTCCTAGTTCTACTAGGAAAGGGGGAATCCTACTCCCGGTGGGAGTAGGACTCCCCTAGGGCGCGCCATAGAGAGGGTCGGCCCCTCCCCTCCTCCACTCCATTATATACGTGGCCAGGGGCACCCCATAGACACAACAATTGATCTCTTGATCTCTTAGCCGTGTGCGGTGCCCCTCTCCACCATAATCCACCTCGATCATATCGTAGCGGTGCTTAGGCGAAGCCCTGCGTCGGTAGAACATCATCATCGTCACCACACTGTCGTGCTGACGAAACTCTCCCTCAACACTCGGCTGGATCGGAGTTCGAGGGACGTCATCGAGTTGAACATGTGCAGAACTCGGAGGTGCCGTGCGTTCGGTACTTGATCGGTCGGATCGTGAAGACGTACGACTACATCAACCGCGTTGTGCTAACGCTTCCACTTTTGGTCTACGAGGGTACGTAGGCAACACTCTCCTCTCTCGTTGCTATGCATCACCATGATCCTATATGTGCGTAGGAAAATTTTGAAATTACACAAGGTCCTTTGATGGCCTGGTTGAGATGGGAATAGCATCAATCGGATTAGCAAATGAACTTGTCATAGGCTTCATCTTCTTTGGAGCTGAAGAAGATGAAGCAGCTGATGCTTTCCTTTTATTCACTGCAGCATGCTCTGCAGCCTTTGTCTTCTTCACATCTGATGCAGATGGAAGGATTGGAGTTGAAGTTGGTGCAGGAGCAGCTGAGGAATCTGGTTGATTTTCTTCAGGCACAACTGATGCAGTTGCCCTGAGTTCTTCATTTTCTTCAGGCGCACCACTAGTGGGTGCCCTGGCAATTTCTTCAACGGCTGGAATGCAGCCATCAGCCCTGGAACTCACATTTTCTTCAGCAGCCTGATTGTCGTCAGCGGTGCTGGCATTTTTCTTCAGTAGGCTGAGCAGATGCTTCAGCCTGAGGAATTTCCTGTTGCGTTGGGGCTGCAACATTGGAAGTGAAGTTATCCACAAGTTTCACAAAACGAACCTTGGCTCCAAGCCAATCAGCCCGATATGTGTCAAAGTCATCACTAAGTTTCTTGATCTCAGTCTGAATAGTGACAAGTTCTTCAGTTGTCATAGAGACAATGTTTTTCTTCAGATAGCGCTCTTTCTTGTACTGCGCTTACTTGATCTGCCTGGCCTTCTCAAATTTCCACTTTTCTTCTTGAATGAAGTGGGTCAGCATGTGACTTTGGCCAGGAGTCAGCTTGAAGTCAGGCATGGGAGTGTTGGGGTCCTTGTGCCAAACATCAATGTAGTCGAGGATCAACTTGGGATCCAAAAGCAGTGGCACCTCTGTTCCTTTGGCTCTAGCGGCCCTGACTTGCCTGTCTCTGATGATTTCTGCAAGTTCATCATCATCAGCTTCGTCTTCTTCAGATGGCACTTGGAAAGCAACTTGTTTCTTTTGAGGACTTGGGCGAGGACCTCGTCCAGCAGTGGCCTTTGTCTTCAGCAGTGAGGGGCCAGCTGAGGAACTTGGTGCAGCTGAGGAACTAGTTGAGACACCTGAGGCAATGGATATGCCTGCAGTCCTTTGGCACGAGGCGAGATGCACAGGTGCTGAGGATTGAGTCGGAGCTACCGAAGACTTTGGCGGAGGAGCTGAGGACTTTTGAGGAACAGGAGCAGCATGAGGAATTGGCCGTGAGGGCTTTGAGGATTCTGGCCGTGAGGGCATTGCTGATGAGCTTGGCCTTGAGGGCATTGTTGGTGAAGCACTTGGCTTGCGCACAGGCTTCTTTGACGTAGCCTTCTTTGGCTTGACAGCAAAAGCCTCAGCAGAGGCAGCAGCAGAGTCTTCACTGAATTTCCTCATTGCTTCTTTGGCTTGCTTAGCCAACTGGGCTTGGCGCTTGGCCCATTCATCAGGATAGTCCTCACCGCGCTTGAGGCTGGTGGGATCAGCAATTTGGCCAGGTGCCAATGGAGCTCTTGGGCATGGAGGATTGAGTGCGAATTTCTTCATGTACTTTGGAGTTACATACCTGTACTCCCTCCACTCTCTTGCACATCTCCTTTCTATTTTCTGAATGCGCACCTTGTGCTCATTCTTGGTTTCCTCAGTAGGTGTGCAGTACCCAGTATATATTTCATCAGGGATCTCAAACGCTGTATTGACCTCACGCCTCTTTCCTCCCTTCTGTGGCTTCTTACCGTCAGCCATTTTCTTCAGTTGAGGAATTTTAACAATCGAATTCTCTGAACAAGTATGCAACTTTTCTTCGAGGAACGCTGCAAATGAGTTAAGTTGATGAGAACCTAGTGATTCAGCAGCTGACATGAGTACCTGTGAATAGAGTATAGTTGTGAGGAATTTGGATAGGTCATATGCGTTCTCAGAGGGTTTTTTAAAGAATTTCACTAAGCGTTCTTTGTCTTTGGTTCCAGAGTTGTATAGATCGAAGATCCACACAATTGAGGTATCTTGAAGAAAAATGATGCTTAGAGAAATGAATCAAGAACAGATGACTTGTGAGGTGTTTAGTGTGTGAAGATATGAAGAAAAACACCTTTGAAGATTTTGTAGATAATCATTCGAATCAACGAGGGAAGTAAAAGTGACTTTTAATTACCCGGGATGAAGAACACGACGAACAGTGAAGAGGAGAGGTGAAGTTCGTCTGTGTAGATCTTCCACGCCCTAACTCGACGGAGGAAGACGGCGGCGGCGGAGTGAAGATTTCCGCGGTCGGCGCGAGTACGTCGGTGACGACGTCGAGGCAGTGAAGCTCTTCCTCACCGGCGGTGATGAAGTAGCGGCGGCGCTAGGGTTTGAGAAGCTCGAGCTGGAGAGAGGTCAAGCGGAGTAAAATAAGTGAGGAAGGGAAGGAGGGGTATTTATAGCCACGGTGAAAAACTGCTCGCCCGAAGAAATTGGACGAACGTGCCCCTGACCTTTCTCATTCGCTTGACATGTGTCACCCACGTACTGAGAGGTGGAGATCATGTGCGATCGTGGGTGAATGGATAAGTGTATCGTGGGATGCGGAACGGTTTGAGCGGCAAAGCCAAAAATTTAGATAAGATAGGTTTTAAAGCTTCGTTCACAATTTCTTCAGCTGACAAGGACACAGTGAAGATTTTGAACGAGTTTCAAATAGAACGCACATGAAGAATTTGTGAATATGGGTTGAGTATAGCATAGAGGGGGAAGGGTCCGATCACATTCACTTAGTAGAAAAACCAACTTGAAGAATTAGCAATAAGTGAATGCTTTAGAGGACATAAACTTATATATATATATAGTCAATGAAGAAAAACGACAGAAGCAGTGAAGACAATGCAAAGTTGAAGAATATGAATAATTGAGGAATTTCAACTTTTGGTGGTGGCGTCACCCACCGTATAAGAATGATGATTTCAGACACCGCGTACAATTATCATAGGGTTCTGAGAATCAAATTCTTCGTTAATTTCTTCATACTAAGAGTGGTGTTCTTCATTGAATTGAAGAAAAACTTTCTTCATGTGTTGCACATCTAAGTCATCAATTTTGCATAAGTGTTAGGATGAGTGTCCTTTTCAAAGAACATTCGAAGATTCTAGGATATTTAGCTCACACCGCAACTTGCTAAATCTCTTCTCATCCAAGGGCTTTGTGAAGATATCGGCTAGCCGTTCTTCAGTCTTCACATGCTCAATAGAAATGTCGCCCTTCAACACATGATCACAAAGAAAATGATGACGAATCTGAATGTGCTTTGTCTTCGAGTGCTAAACTGGGTTGTGAGCAATCTTGATGGCACTCTCATTGTCACAGTAGAGAGGCACATTCTTCATGTTGACGTCGTAGTCCTTGAGAGTTTGCTTCATCCATAGCAATTGGGCACAGCAAGAACCAGCGGCAATATACTCAGCTTTAGCAATAGATAGTGATACGCAGTTCTGTTTCTTCGAGGACCAACAGACCAAAGATCGTCCGAGGAAATGACATGTACCAGATGTTCACTTGCGGTCCACACTATCACCAGCATAGTCAGAGTCAGAATATCCAATGAGATCAAAAGCCGAGCCCTTGGGGTACCATAATCCAAGTGTTGGTGTGTGAGCTAGATATCGAATAATATGCTTCACAGCCTTATGGTGTGATTCCTTCGGTGTAGCTTTAAATCGGGCACACATGCAAACACTAAGCATTATATCTGGCCTAGATGCACATAAGTACAATAAAGAACCAATCATGGAGCGGTATACCTTATGATCGAAGTCAATACCATTTTCATCAGCGCACAGATGGACATTTGTGGGCATAGGAATTTTGACGCCTTTGCAATCTTGCATGCCGAATTTCCTCAGTACATCCTTGAGGTATTTCTCCTGAGATATGAATATGCCATTGCATTGTTGACGAATTTGAAGTCCTAAGAAGAATTTTAGCTCTCCCATCATAGAAATTTGATATTCTTCACTCATCATATAAGCAAATTCATCACTATAACGTTGGTCAGTACAGCCAAAGATAATATCATCAACATATATTTGGCACACAAACAATTCACCATCATAAGATTTAGTGAAAAGAGTAGGGTCGAGTGAACCGGGTTTTAAGCCTTTCGTCATGAGGAATTCCTTCAAAGTATCATACCACGCCCATGGGGCCTGCTTGAGGCCATAGAGGGCCTTGTTGAGTCTGAAGACTTTGTCAGGATTCTTTGGATCTTCAAAACCTGGGGGTTGAGCAACATATACTTCTTCCTCAAGCTTACCATTGAGGAATGCACTTTTCACATCCATTTGATATAAAGTGATATCATGATGGTTAGCATAAGCAAGTAATATGCGAATAGCCTCAAGTCTAGCAACAGGTGCAAAAGTTTCATCGAAATCAATTCCTTCAACCTGTGTGTAGCCTTGAGCTACAAGCCATGCCTTATTCCTCACCACAAGGCCATTTTCATCTTGCTTGTTGCGGTAGATCCACTTTGTGCTGATGATATTGTGCTTGCGAGGATCTGGACGTTTGACCAGTTCCCAGACATTGTTGAGCTCGAACTGATGTAATTCTTCTTGCATGGCCTGAATCCACTAAGGCTCCAGAAATGCTTCATCTACCTTAGTGGGCTCTGTTATAGAGACAAAGGCATAGTGCCCACAAAAGTTAGATAAATGTGAAGCTTTTGAGCGTGTGAGAGGGCCTGGTGCTTTGATGTCATTGATGATCTTTTCAACTTGCACTTCTTTTGCAATACGAGGATGAGCTGGTTGCCATTGAAGAATTTGATCAGCATTCTCTTCAGCACCATTTTCTTCAGTATTTTCTTCAGGTGCATTAGCTCGATGTTCTCCATGTTCGAGAATGAATTCTTCAGCAGATTCTTTAGTGGGAATGACATCCTCAGTAGCCTTAAACTTGATAGTTTCCTCAGGTGTTGGTTCATCTATCACAGTAGGTAGGTGCTCTCTTTGCGAGCCATTAGTTTCATCGAACCGCACATCTATAGTTTCAACAACCTTGTGAAGAACGTTGTTGAAGACTCTGTAGGTGTGCGAGTCCTTTCCGTAACCAAGCATAAAACCTTCATGTGATTTTGGTGCAAATTTTGAGTTGTGATGAGGATCTCTTATCCAACATTTAGCACCGAAGACTTTGAAATAACTTACATTGGATTTCTTATCAGTGAGTAGTTCATAGGCAGTCTTCTTGAAGAATTTGTGAAGATATACTCTGTTGATGATGTGGCACGCAGTATCAATTGCCTCAGTCTAGAACCGACGAGGCATTTTGTATTCATCAAGCATAGTGTGAGCCATCTCAGCAAGAGTCCTGTTCTTGCGATCCACGACGTCGTTCTGCTGAGGAGTGTAAGGAGCAGATAACTCATGAGTAATACCAAGTTCATCAAGATAGTCATCGAGACCAAAATTCTTGAACTTAGTGCCATTGTCACTTCTGATGTGCTTGATCTTCACACCAAAGTTGGTTGAAGCCCTCGAGGAAAATCGTTTGAAGACCTCCTGCACTTCATGTTTGTAAGTAACAAGGTGTACCCATGTATAACGAGAGTTGTCATCAACAATAACAAAGCCATATTGAGATGCTTCATTTGAAATAGCAGAATAATGATTAGGACCAAAGACATCCATGTGAAGCAATTCAAATGGGCGAGTAGTGGTCATGATAGTCTGCGCTGGATGCTTGGCCTTGGTCATCTTTCCAGCTTCACAGGCTCCGCATAAGTGATCCTTGAGGAATTTGACATTCTCAATGCCAATGACATGCTTCTTCTTCGCAAGCGTGTGCAAATTCCTCATGCCTGCATGACCAAGTCGTCGATCCCAGAGCCAGCCTTCTGGAGCTTTTGCAAGTAAGCACACGGCTGGTTGTGATCCTGTAGAGAAATCAACAATATACAGGTCTCCTCTCCTAAAGCCTTCGAAGACTATGGAATTGTCAGCTTCCATAACCACAACACAACGGTACTTTCCAAAGACAACAACCATATCAAGATCACAAAGCATTGAGACAGACATAAGGTTGTATCCTAAGGACTCAACAAGCATGACTTTGTCCATGTGTCGATCCTTTGTGATCGCAACCTTACCTAGACCCAATACCTGACTTTTGCCTTTGTTAGCAAAGATGATATGCTTCAGATGCGACGGAGATAATGGAACATCCATCAATAGATTCTTGTCACCAGTCATGTGGTTTGTACATCCACTATCGAGGACCCACTCCGTGGCTTTGGGTTGATCATCCTGCAGATGAATTAGTGCAGGTACAAACTCATATACTTCATCAGTGAAGACTATGACATCAATTCATCAGATCAATTTCATCAAGCAAAAGAACAGATAAAGCAATATGAGGACGTGAGAAATGAAAGTTCATTTCTTCATGATTAGCCTGCATCCTATCAGGCATGCTCAGGTCTCCAGCAAATTCTTCAGACGATTACGTACGTCTGGAGACCTGACCCTGCAGAAGAGATTAGTTCTTTTTCTTCACCACCCACATCTGAAGGGGTGGCAAAGAGTTCATCATTCTGCGAGCTCCATACGAGAAGGATGGCATAGAAGCCAGTCCATTTCGTTTCACATAAGAGGGGTTAGAATAAGCATAAGAGTAAGCAGAGAAATTCTTCGAGGACTTATGGACATAATAATTTGAAGAATAATGCACATATCCATAATCCTTAGATCTTCCCTGCGAAACAGACGGGTTAGCACGACGATGTTCATATGAGGACTTTGATCCTTTTGAGGAATATGATCCATGTGAGGATTTTGGTCCGTATGAGGACTTGGATCCATATGAAGAATTTGGTCCATATGAAGCATTTGATCTGGGGTTCCTATTCTTCACAGGTGGCGTCATGATGACATTCACCTGAAGATTTTCAAGGCATCTTTTGGGAACCCAGATTTTCTTCATAGGGGGACCGTTCCTGCAGTTAGTGCCAACATATCTAGCAAATACTTTACCATTCTGATTTTTGAACAGTTTATAGTTGGAGTCAAATGACTCATCATCAGAACGAGGAGATTCACATGTAAATCCAGATAAGTTAGATGGATCAACTGAACGTCCCTTTGCAGCAACCCATGTAGTTTTGGGGTACTGCTCTGGCTTCCAATATGTACCATCAGCATTGAGTTTCCTCTCAAAGGCAATACCCTCTTTCCTAGGGTTCCTGTTGAGGATCTGCTTTTTAAGCACATCACAAAGAGTCTGATGCCCTTTGAGGCTTTTGTACATGCCTGTCATGTACAATTCCTTCAGCCCTGCATCATCAGTGATACTAGCAATGTCCTCAGATGAGGAATTAGTGATAGCAGAGGCATGTGAAGAATTTGAAACATTAGCAGCATTTAAACATTCAGGTGAAGAATTAGTAGATTCACGTTCAATGCTCTTCAAACATGGAGGAACAAGTTCTTCCTGAGAAGCGCTGATTTGTTGAGCAAGTAATAAATCACGCTCCTTCTGAAGATCTTCATAACTCACTCTTAGCTTCTCAAGGTCTTGCTTTCTTTGAAGAAATTCATAAGAAAGCTTCTCATGATCCGATAAGAGAGAGTTATGATGACTTTGAAGATTGTCAAGCTTGGACTGAAGTCTTTGAAGATTTTCAGTCAAAGTTTCAGTGTGATCCATTTCTTCACCCAACATATCATGACTTTTGTCTAGCATGTTTTGAACCTTTTCTAAAGCCCTTTGTTGTTTTACAGCAATCTTAGCAAGTTTACAATAGCTAGGTCCAAAATCATCATCAGATTCATCATCACTAGACTCGGATGAGGAACATTCGGTTACCTTGGCACCTTTTGCCATGAGGCATGGTGCAGAAGATGATGGTTCAGGTTCGAAATTCATTGTTTTGAGTGATTCCTTGAAATCCTCAAACCAGGGAGCATGACAAGTTCGATGACCTCATAGACGTCAGAGATTCGGTCCCAGATAAGCTTCGCATTGCAAAGATGCATAATGCGCCTAAATTCATCTCTGGATAGGCAGGAACAGATGATATCCTTCGCCATGATGTCAAGTCGAGTGTACTTGCGAATATCATCAGTGTCCGCCATCTAGCATAGATCGGTAAGACCAATCTCAGTGACGGTCCACAGCTCGCTGTTCATTGCCATGAGGCGCTTCCTCATCATGGCCTTCCACTTGGGATAATCATGACCGTCAAAGATGGGGCATGTCACTTTCTTCATACCTGCGGTCGACATAACTAAAACTCCAGGCGGTTAAACCAAAATCACACAGAACAAGGGAGTACCTTGATCTGATACCAATTGAAAGTGCGTTAGATCGACTAGAGGGGGGTGAATAGGCGATTTTTATGAAATTCTTCACTGAGGAATTTGCCAGTGAGGAAATTCCTCAGTGAAGAACTACTAGCAGTGGAATAAGTACTCAAAAGTAAACATAACAGAATACAAGCATAGTCATCATGATGAAATGAAGACAGGCACAGAGTACATGAAGCGTAAGCACAGGATAACACAGGATGAAGACAAACAGACTGAAGAAATTGAACTGGGGAAATTGATAAAGTCTTCAGTCAAAGTCTTCAAAGACAGATATGAACAAGTACACAACTCAATTATGAGGAAATGAAAGAGTTGAGGAAATGGAACCAGTAAGCTTGATGAAGACAATGATTTGGTAGACCAGTTCCAACTGCTGTCTCAGTTGTAGGTCTGGTTGGAGCGGCTGCGTATTTAAACTCGAGGACACACAGTCCCGGACACCCAGTCCTGAACATGCAGCTCAGGACACCCAGTCCTCACTGTATTCTCCTTGAACTAAGGTCACACAGATCTCGTCCAATCACTCGTGGTAAGTCTTCAGGTGACTTTCGAACCTTCACAAACTTGGTCACTCGGCGATCCACAATTCCTCTTGGATGCACTAGACCATGACGCCTAACCATCTGGAAGAAGCACAGTCTTCAAAGGTAACAAGCGTCGGATCCACGCAGGATCAATCTCTTCAGTGATGCTCAATCACTTGGGGTTTGTAGGTGTTTGGGTTTTGGGTTTTTCCTCACTTGATGATTTTCGCTCAAAGTCCTCGGAGGATGGGTTGCTCTCAAATGACAAGTGTCAGTTTCTCTCGGAGCAGCCAACCAGCTAGTGGTTGTAGGGGGCGGCCATTTATAGCCTAGGGAGCAGCCCGACATGATAAGACATAAATGCCCTTCAATGATATGACCGTTAGGTGGATAGATATTTTGGGACAGCTGGCGCATAGCACAGCAACGGTCGGAATTTTGAGTAGCAAAATCCTCAGGGCTATCATGTTCCTCACTGTGTAGGAAATCCGCACTGGCGAATTCCTAACTCCTTAGTCAGAACAAATTCCTCAGAGACCAGAAGAACTTCGTCTCTGTCGCTGAAGAATATGACTGGACTGTATGAGATTTCCAATGGCTTCACTCGAAGGGATTGGTAGGTGTAGGATTTTGAGTTGAGCATCACTTGGAAATTTTTCCTTAGTATTTCCTCGACCCCCTTTAACAGTATGGTGTTTCCTATGACTCGAGAAAGAGAAAATGAAACTACAAAAACAAAAGTCTTCACGCTTCATGTTCCTCGAATGAATACCAAGTCTTCATGGTCACACCAATTTCTTCACTTTCAAAGTCTTCAGAAAGTCTTCAGAGATCCAAAGTCTTCAGTCGAAGAACTTCATTTTTAGGGGTCGACTTTCTTTGTAAATATCAAACTCTTCATAGACTTATAGACCTGTGTACACTCACAAACGCATTAGTCCCTTAACCTATAAGTCTTCAATACACCAAAATCACTAAGGGGCACTAGATGCACTTACAAAAGTCTACTGTTGGACGCGGTCCTCGACCAAGTCCTCAAAAGAAGCAAGTAGCGTTCCAAGTGTCGTCTAATGAAGACGAAGCTGATGATGATGAACTTGCAGAAATCATCAGAGACAGGCAAGTCCGGGCCGCTAGAGCCAAGGGAACAGAGGTGCCACTGCTTTTGGATCCCAAGTTGATCCTCGAATACATTGATGTTTGGCACAAGGACCCTAACACCCCCTTGCCTGATTTCAAGCTGACTCCTAGTCAAAGTCACATGTTGACTCACTTCATACAAGAAGAGAAATGGAAATTTGAACAGGGGAGGAGAGTGAAGAAAGCGCAGTACAAGAAAGAGCGCTTTCTGAAGCAAAACATTCTGAAGCTTTCACCTGAAGAACTTGTTGCTCTCCAATCTAAAATCAAGAAAATGAGTGATGAATTTGATCGCTATTATGCTGACTGGCTGGGAGCCAAAGTCAGATTTGTAAAGATCATAGAACAGTTCACCTCCACTGTTGCAGCCCCAACGCAACAGGACATTCCTCAGGCTGAAGCATCTGCTCAGCCTACTAAAGAACATGCCAGCACCGCTGATGAAAATCAGGTTGCTGAAGAAAATGTGAGTTCCAGGGCTGATGACTGCATTCCAGCCGCTGAAGAAATTTCCAGGGCATCCACTAGTGGTGCGCCTGAAGAAACTAAAGAAATCAGGGCAACTGCATCAGTTGTGCATGAAGAAAATCAGCCAAATTCCTCAGCTGCTCCTGCGCCAACTTCAACTCCAATCCTTCCATCTGCATCAGATGTGAATAAGACCAAGGCTGCAGAGCGTGCTGCAGTGAAGAAAAGGAAAGCACCAGCTGCTTCAGATTCTTCAGCTCCGAAGAAGATGAAGCCCTTGACGAGTTCATTTGCTAATTCGATTAATGCTGTTCCCATCTCAACCAGGCCATCAAAGGACCTTGTTCCTTTTGATGAAGAATATGTGATCCCCAGCGGATCTGATGAAGAAACTCCTTCTGCTGCTTTGTCTGAGCAGTTGGATGAAGAAATTAAAGTGGATGCGATCCCTTCAACACTTATCATCTCCTCGCCCATGCCTTAGTTCACAGCTGAAGAGGCTGGCGTTGAAGAAATGGAAGATGAAGATGTGGACGTTGGCTGCTCCACACCCGTAATCAGTGATGAATTCTGGGAAAGTCAGCATCCAAACTCTCCAATGTTCACATTGCTGCAGCAAATACCTCAGTCGCCTGCACCAACTGTTCAAATGGGATCTGAAGAAACTCACCCCACTTCATCTGTGCACGAGGAAATTCCAGCCACTAGTGCTGAAGAAAATGATGCTGGTAAACATCTGAAGACGCAGACTGCCACTAAAGAGGAACCATAAATTCCTCAGCCTGAAGAACCTGCGATTGAGATTCCTGAGGTCGTGATGCAACTCACTGACACTCCTCTGCCGAAGCCAAAGGATCCATTCTCACGCAAGCAAAAGTCCAAGGCTGATGATTTCTTCGGCGAGCACGTATTCTTCGAAGATTACAACCCATATAACTCTGCTCGCATTAGGTAGAGGCGTTTCTAGACTGCTAGTCAAGCCAATTTCTATTCCTCAGTGTTGTTCAACAAGGAGAAAATCTTCTATCATGAGCATATTCCTCACGTGGACATGGAATCTCTGCCGTGCTTCGCACCAGTCCTTAATGTTCTTCACGACACTGGACTGTTAAACTTTTTCTCTGGCATCTGCGATTGGAATGAAGAACTGATTCTTCAATTCTATGCAACGTTGCACATCACAGGAGATTCTGAAGATGTGAATTCATGGGTGCTGGACTGGATGTCTGAAAATACTCACTACACTGCACCAGCCTCTGAATTGCTTCGTGCCTTACCACTCAGTCCTCCCCTTGAAGAAGCTCATTGTATCTACAGTGAACCTGAGCTTACAAATCATTACGTGCAGGTGCTGATGAAACCTTTGAAGTCAGGGCAAGCACCAAGAACCAAATTCCTCGTGAAGGAATTGCTTTACATGCCTAGAACTGTCTATCGTATTCTTACGAGGACAATCAGTCCTATCAAAGGCCATGACTCATCTGATGAGGAAATTGTTGGCATCATCAAGAATCTGGTATTCAACATCGTTCATGGCATTCCTATCAATTATCACGATTTCTTCATGAGGACTCTGGCAAATGTTGCACTATCTCCATTTGAGCTGAAGCCTTATGCACCTTGGATTATGCGATTCCTCGGGACAAGGTCTTCACTCAACTACAAAGCTGATTTCAGAATCACCTCAGCTACTTGCCCCCAATTGAAGTCCTAAAGCAGACTTATTCCTCAGTTGATGGAAAGGGCTAGGCACCAGTTGTTATTGATGAAGGCATTCATCCATTGGATGATCAATTTCGCAAGGCTGCCTCTTATTCCACCAATGATGACTCTGCCACACATGACTCTGCCAATGCACGCAAGTCCACTCCTCAAGCCACTGCTCCGCGCGTGATGACTGACCGTGAACTTCTGCTTAGTCTTCACCAGAAGGTGGATCGAAATCACAAATGGGTTAAGCGTCAGTTTGGTTCACTTCTTCACAACATGACTGCTACACACAATGCAGTGAAGAAAAACCATTACTACCTCCATCAAGTCTTCGGTCGCACCTGGGCAATCCTGTCACATCTTTATGGTGAAGAAGATCTGAAGAAAATGGGTCTCAATGAAGATTTTGACTGGTCTGCACCTCCACCGAAGAAATTCAAGAAGGTCAAGGTTCCTTCTCTGGTGGCCAGCTCATATTCTTCATCGCGCGACACTGATGAAAATGAAGACTTGGATGACACTGCGGCAGGCCCTACTACAACAAACGACCCCAACAACGCTGGTGCTCCTTCATCAACTTGATATTCTTCAGGGGCGTTAGTCCTCATATTCGATCCTTTTGGTCATTTGATGACAAAGGGGGAGAATTTTGAGTTAGTCTTCAAGCGGGTCTTTCTATATGGGCATTTTTTTCAAAGTTACAACTCTCGTTCTTCTGAGACTTTTATTGGATTGAGTTGTAAACTTAAACCCGATGGTGCTCTGATACTCTTGATGCGTTTTTCTGCATGCTTATTCCTCGTTAAATATTATTGCATGCATGCTGAATTACATCAGTCACCATATTTCATCATGCATTTCAAATTCTTCACTGTTATATGTCAAATGCGTGTATGAGTTACAAGATATAGGGGGAGATCTCCACGATTCAACTCTTCAAGTGTGCATTGCTTCAAAATAAAATTCCTCACTATGCACATCTTCAGGGGCAGTTCTTCTATATCTTGCAATCAAATTCCTCAACATTGGTATTTACACTTTATATGTTTATCCCCGTTGAAAACTTAACCTATATTGTCATCAATCACCAAAAAGGGGGAGATTGTAAGTGCATCTAGTGCCCCTTAGTGATTTTGGTGTATTGAAGACTTATAGGTTAAGGGACTAATGTGTTTGTGAGTGTACACATGTCTATAAGTCTACGAGGAGTTTGATATTTATAGAGAAAGTCGACCCCTAAAAATGAAGTTCTTCGTCTGAAGACTTTGGTATTCTGAAGACTTTCTGAAGACTTTGAAAGAGAAGAAATTGGTGTGACCTTGAAGACTTGGTATTCATTCGAGGAACATGAAGCGTGAAGACTTTTGTTTTCGTAGTTTCGTTTTCTCTTTCTTGAATCATAGGAAACACCGTACTGTTAAAGGGGGTCAAGGAAATACTAAGGAAAAATTTCCATGTGATGCTCAACTCAAAATCCTACACCTACCAATCCCTTCGAGTGAAGCCATTGGAAATCTCATACAGTTCAGTCAATTTCTTCAATGACAGAGACAAAGCTCTTCTGGTCTCTGAGGAATTTGTTCTGATTGAGGAGTTAGGAATTCGCCAGTGCGGACTGCCTACACAGTGAGGAACATGATAGCCCTGGGCATTTTGCTACTCAAAATTCCGACCGTTGTTGTGCTATGCGCCAGCTGTCCCAAAATATCTATCCACCTAACGGTCATATCATTGAAGAGCATGTATGTCTTATCATATCGGGCTGCTCCCTAGGCTATAAATAGTCGCCCCCTACAACCATTAGCCGGTTGGCTGCTCCGAGAGAAACTGACACTTGTCATTTGAGAGCAACCCATCCTCTGAGGACTTTGAGCAAAAATCATCAAGTGAGGAAAAACCCAAACCAAAACCCAAACACCTTCAAACCCCAACACTACAAGAAATATGTCAACTTGTGACCACCACTATTGGTCACTGAATGGTCACAAATTTCCATTTGTGACCTTTTTGTGACCAAAAACATAAGGTCAAAAGCTGGCCGTCATAAACTGACTATAGCAACCTTTCTTCTGGAATGGTCATAGACGTTTATGACCAAAAAACGTCTACTGTGGCGTTTTGGTCACTAGCAACCTCCCCAGGCCACGTAGGCATCCAGCGTGGCAATCTGATGTGGCACAAGATTCAGCCCGATCCAATTCGGTGTTTATATGGGCCGAGCCCATTAATTCGGCCTTTTTAATATTTACTTTTCCTATTAATTTTTGCTAGCTACATGGGCTGGCCCAGCAATTCGGCCTTTTTATTTCTAGATGCGGCCTTTTACAGCGTATGATATTTTATTGTTTGCCATTTTATTTTCCATTGTTTTACATTTGTCCCAGGAGTTTTAGTTTTTCTTTTTCTCAGAAGATTGGTCCCAATTGTCAGTTTCTAGTAATAGGACCCAGTTGTCAGGGTCAAGTTATTTAGATTTCATTTCATAGTAAATAAGTAATAAATATCTAAATCAGCACTGGAAAAATACACTGCTTGAAACAGTAGCCAGAATGGCAATCACTGTATTACAACATGAATACATTTTTTGTGGGTAAACGCGGATATATCATACAACACAAATACAATGGCAATGACAGTATTACAAGCTCTACTGCTTCTGTCGACCTTCTTCAACATGGACCTCCTTCAGTCCTTCTCCTTCTCCTTTCAACCTTCTTTTGCATGGAGCTACTGTGAGAGGAAATCTACAGTTAAGAACAAAATACGTATATAAGCAGTTGGGTACATATCACTTTGGAAAGCACAAGATATCATTTGGCTGGACATGAATATCACTTGTGCATGGGACAGTAAAAGGAATTACAACTAAACAACAATTCAACATGAATTGGTAAAATGAACTGGCAAAGGATGCATTGTCCAACTGCTTCAGCATGAGAGTCCAACAGCGACAGCACCAAGCAAAATTCAGTAAAGCGTATAAATAGATTCAGACCAATTGGTAAAATGAAATCTACTCCATGAGATTTAGTCAACTTTAGGGAGCATCGCAGATTCAGACCAATATTTGCAAGCATGTAAATACTGATTCAACACTAGGGAGTACTGACTTTTTCTGGCAGCGAGAAAGCAACTCAATTTGGCAAGCAGTGCAATACCAAGTGAATTTAGTCAAACATGCAAGTGAATTTAGAGCAGTAGCACTAGGGACTAGTAGCACTAGGAACTAGGGACTAACAGCAGTAGCACTATATTCAGTCAAGTGAAAGTGAATTTAGAGCAGCAGAAAAATCAGGGAACGTGAGAGAGGTAGAGGGAGGCTCAACCATGAATTGCTGTTGCCCCATGGTTGGGTATGTAATTGTTGCCGCTCCTCCTTGTGGATGCCAAGGTCGGAGACACCGGATCCGTGCGGGCATCCGCCTCCTATCCGCACGAGCTGAAGCAAACCGTAGCAGGTAGTCCACCAGAACCTTCTTCCTCTTTGGTTGCACCAGCAGCGTCTGCAGATCCGCCATGGCCGGAGGCTGACTTCTGAAATGAAAAAGAGCACAATGAGATGTTATCTTTGCCATGATGATATAGTAGTAACAGGGAAGCATACCAGGGATAAACTGTACACAGGGAAGGCGATAAATAACAAAAGCAGCAGTAACATATTCTCATGACAACCAGAACATAACCATCCCAATTCCATTTTACCATGTACTGTACAGTTTAAAACTAAAGCATATCAAGAAGAAATTGTACACAGGCAAGGCTAAAAAGAAGAACATAACATTGTATCTTGCGGGCATGCAACAAGCTGTGCGGGCATATATAGTAAATCAACATTGTATCTTGCAAGTCAACAGTTATCACAGAGAACAAGATACCATAAGATGAATGATGGCACTCAAATTCTAATCTCACATACATAAAATTCACTGCCATAGTAACAGTACATCTTCACTTGGATATATCTGAAGTCCAGTTGGTTCTCATAAGCAAGTGTTCTCAGGTTCTCATAGATAGATTTATAGCTAAATCTAGGAATTAACACCACCATGCACCCACACCACATGGCCTACAGAAGGCCCAATTTGGCCTTGAGGGGCTCTCAGCCATTAGTTTTGGACAGTACTCACCTGTGCAAGAGCACGCTTGTACTAAAATCGCCACTCATTACAAGTCCAAACCTACATATTTCCTCAAGCACATGTCTCACAGGACAGTGATGGTTAACTTAGATTCTCTAACCAAATATCTCAATAATCTGGTTGACTACTCACGGATTAACAAAGCCCCTCGTGATTAAACTATCCATTGCTCACAGATTAACAGACTAGTAGATGGTACTCCGCCCAGGAAAAAACCTCCCAAACAAGACAGGAAGGTTACCATGACGGCGATGGAGGCGGCGGCGAGCGCGACCTGGCCGAGCCGCAGCCAGAGCCCGCCCCACGTCCCGAGCCTCCCTGCGAGCTCCCTTCTCTTGATGCCAACAACGCCGCCGCCCATGCGCATGCTCTGCTCTAGGTACGTAGGCACGAAGGGAAGCCCCAGCTTCTCCGCTGTGGTACAACAACAAAAGGGATCAGAAATAGTGGTCAAACAGCAAGGTAGTGTAAAGAAATTAAGTAAGCTATTGTGCTAGATCAAATTCCTACTGAACACAGAACGACATTCCTACTGAACACAGAACGACAAGAAACATAGTGTAAAATACATATCTAATGCTAGTATATTTGTATAAAAAGATGAACAGAGCATACTATTAATTAGTATATATGCTCAGCAGCTTTGTGTTCCAGTTTGGTTATTCATTTCAAACCAAATTGACATCATTCACTTGCAATAGAAAACAAGTAGTATATTTAGTTATTTACAGTGATGCTAATATGCTACCACCAATAGATACAAATCATACAACTATCTTATTGGCTTGACAAAGATAATAAAGAAAGAAAAGGCCTAGTCAACACAGGATCTGTAAATATTATTTCACTATGCGGAAGTAAATGGCTATTTGACATGCACTGGTCCCAGTACGTTAGACCTATTTAATACATACTACGATATGCCATCATTTGGGTACTACTATCCACCGAGGTGGTAGACACTGGCTCAGAGACGCACACGCATGTGTAGGAAGGACTACAGATGTGCTTGGCAAACAAACACATGCACAAAAGGAAGGAAGCAAGGAAGAAACACGTGGAAGCTACCTGGTTTTTGAGTTCTACATGATGAGATCCCTCACCAAATCCTTGTGCACTCACTCAACTCCTGCAAAAATCACCACAGTACCGAGGTTAAGATGCTAGAACTCAAACATGAAACTTGGTACAGAAAGTAAACAGCTGGTTGCAAATTAGCTTGAGATAACTACAGTGAAAGATCATCAAAAATCATAGTGTGAAATAATTAGCTTGAAAGTGGTGATATGTCATTCATCTTTATGTCCACATTAAAATTGTGCAGCCTCACACGCCCTATGCTCACGCAGAGGCAACAGTGCACCAAAGTTGCACTGCACACAAGGACTAGGGCTGGCCCAATCCAAGGAGCCGTCAGGTTGAAGGAATCCAGCAAACAGCAGCCAACCTGCTCCCACTACAAAACCTAAAATGTTGCAAACATGGAAAACCACCCTTGATTCATGCAACCAGCACATATGTATAGAGTAAGTGGTGCAATGTGCAGAATGAAAGAGGGGAATCAGGGAGCATGGGCGGGATCTTACCCTCAGCCTTAGGGAGCCTCGGCGGGATCCATCGGCGGCACCGCTGCGGCAGGGGAGGAATGCTAGGGTTTGATTAGGAGAAGGCGGCCTCCATGGCGTCGGAGCAGGGGGAAATGGCCATCCCGTCCATGGCATCCCGGTGCTTGAGCGACGACGGATCTGAGAGGGAGAGGGAACATGGTGAGGCAGATAGGGAGAGATGCGATGTGGAGGAGTGGAGGGACTCACCTGAGTCACCGGATCACCGGAACAACGCCGGAGCCACGCCGGCGATGCGGTGGCTCAAACCCTAGAGGGCGGGTAGGTTCGCGAGTGGCCGCAGGAGGACGCTCTCATCGGATCCCATCGACATCGTCGCCGTCCTGGTTGCCGGAGTGCCATGGCCAGCATGGGGGAAAGCCACCACTAACCCTACATCTACTGCAGGACAGGAGCGGGTGGCGTACGGGAGGGTGGCAGGGGCTAGGGAGGGGGAGGGGGCGACGACAGGGGCTAGCGGAGGAGGGGGTCGATGAGGTGTTAGAGGCGGCGGCGTCGTTCTCGAGAGGGAAGGGGATCGAGGGGAGCCGGCGGCGTTCTCGGGAGGGAAGGGGATCGAGGGAGGAGACAGGGTGTACGGGAGGGAAGGGAATCGAGGGAGGTAGGATAGCTAGAGAGGTGAGGAGACGTTGGATCAGGACGGCGTGGACGGCTCAGATCGCCTACAGGAGGGTGATCCGGGAGAGACGTCCTGATTGGTTGGAGACATGTATCGTTTAAAATAGTCTCTAAGTGCTAAAAACAAAGGGGTTTATGAAGCAACTACCAATAATATTTTGCAAAGTCGCACCACAAAAATTTTCACTCAAGTTATACCACATTTTATGGATGATAACCAACTTGTATGCATTTTCGACCTTTCTAGCTTTTTTAGCCATTTAAACCAACTTGTACCAAATTAGGACGAATCGGGTCAAATTCGAACTACGTCTACTTCATAATTTGCTCATTATTTTTTCCAAAAATAATTTTTAGGTACACATGTATATATTTCATTAGAGAAATACTATGAGTTTAGGAAGATTCCACCTGTAGGTACGAACGATGATGCCCGTGGTTTTGACCGTGTTTGGAAATTGGCATAAAGAATTCAAAAAAATCAAAAAAATGGAAAGCCTTTGCATTGTGTCACTATATGTGACCTAGTGTCCAGGAAAAATAACTAACTCACAATACTGTAAATACCTTTAAAAGTCTTTTAGAAATAAGATACCATATGTGAAGTTGCATGGCTTTCAAGCCAAATGACCAATAAATTGGCCACATTCATGGCATAGTTTGTTCAAATGATCTTATATTGTGCACAATGGTGCATCTTGGAATTCCAAACAATGTTGCCTAAGGGAGTTTTCACTTTCATTGCACAAAAGAGCTATTTTCCATATTTTTTTGAGTGCCCAAAATGAGTTTTTTTGTGAAGGACCTACCAAATAATTATTGCAAAATTGGACCAAATTATTTTTATAAAATACTAGGCCATATTTAATGCACAATTGACCAAATGGTTGGGTGTAAAAAGTTTTTATCCACCTCTGGTGAAAAAGACAAATTTCTGCCGATTCAGCTAGAAGCGGGTCAAATTTGAACTACAACTGCCTCATAGTTTGCTCTTTATTTTTTTCAAAAATCATTTCTAGCTACATAAGTATCTATTTAATCAGAGAAACATCAAAAGTTTTCCAAGATTCAACCACTAGCTAGGAACGGTCAAGCCCACCGTTTTGACCGCATTTTGAAACGGGCATAAAAATTCAAAAAAATTGGAAAACCTTCGCATTGTGTCATTATATGTGACCAAGTTTCCAGGAAAAATAATAAACTTGTAACAAGACAATTCTTTTAAAAAGTGTTCTCAGAAATGAGCTATCATGCGTGAAGATTCATGGCTATCAAGCCAAATGATCAATCTTATGGCCACATTCATGGCATAGTTTGTGTAAATGACCTCATATCGTGCACAAGGGTGCATCTTGGAATTCCAAACAATGTTGCCTAAGGAAGTTTTCATTTTCTTTGCATGAAAAATTCATTTTCCATTTTTTCGAGTGCCCAAAATAAGTTTTTTTGTGAAGGACCTCCCAAATAATTATTGCAAAATTGGACCAAATAATTTTTATAAAATACTAGGCCATATTTAATGCACAATTGACAAAATGGTTGGGGTGTAAAAAGTTTTGATCCACCTCTCGTGAAAAAGACAAATTTCCGCCGATTCAGCTGGAAGCGGGTCAAATTTGAACTGTAGCTGCCTCATAGTTTGCTATTTATTTTTTCCAAAAAACATTTCTAGGTACATAAGTATCTATTTAATCATAGAAACACCAAAAAAATTCCAAGATTCAACCACTAGCTAGGAACGGTCATTCCCGCCGTTTTGACCGCATTTTGAAACGGGCATAAAAAATTCAAAAAAATCAAAAAATTGGAAAACCTTCGCATTGTGTCATTATATATGACCAAGTTTTTGGGAAAAATAATAAACTTGTAATACGATAATTATTTTAAAAAAGTGTTCTCAGAAATGAGCTATCATGTGAGAAGATTCATGGCTTTCAAGCCAAATGATCAATCTTATGGCCACTTTCATGGCATAGTTTGTTCAAATGATCTCATATTGTGCACAAGGGTGCATATTGGAATGGCAAACAATGTTGCCTAAGGAAGTTTTCATTTTCGTTGGACGAAAAAACCATTTTCCATTTTTCGAGTGCCCGGAAGGAGGTTTTTTTGTGAAGGAACTACCAAATAATTGTTGCAAAATTGGACCAAATCATTTTTATAAAATACTAGGCCATATTTAATGCACAATTGACAAAATGGTTGGGTGTAAAAAATTTTGATCCACCTCTCGTGAAAAAGACAAATTTCCGCCGATTCAGGTGGAAGCGGGTCAAATTTGAATTGCAGCTGCCTCATAGTTTGCTATTTATTTTTTCCAAAAATCATTTCTAGTTACATAAGGACCTATTTAATCATAAATACATGGTTTGGTGGAGATACGTCGAGGTTTGGGCAGTGGCCGAGGGCCCCAACTCTAGAGCGCGTAAACTCGCATGCCCGTCGCGTGGTCACCGTGTGACCGTAATGTTGCCATGTGTTCTAGGCGGCCTAGGCATGTCTAGTGGGTTGGGCACTCCCCAGGTTGGTGCTAGGAAGAAAATTAACACATAAGATTCTCACGAGGAGACCGATCGATGCTCAAACATGAATTAGCAGCCAAGTGTTTGATTAGCGGTACGGGAAATGCACATGGCCAATGGGCGTGAGTTTTGGCTGAGGATGATCATCTACTAAGGAGAATGTCTTCACAAATTTTTAGCTCAAAAGGAGGATCCTAGGTGGTACTTGCTTTGCAAAGTACCACACTGGACAAAAATATGGATATTGAAGCTGGGCTCAAAATAATGAATGGATTGAGCTGAAATTTTGTGGAGGATGGTTACTTGGGCATAGGAAAGCATTGTAGAAAATTGATACCATTTGGACATGCCAAAGTAGTACTTCCTTCACAATGCTCTTCTATGGACAGAAACTTGGGAAAACTAGTGAGAGAGATTGGATGAATGAAATGAGCTCAAAATTGGTGTAGGTAAGTTACTTAGGTATGGTCATGCGCTGGTAAATTTTCAGATCATTTGGGTAAGCCTAGCTAGTACTTACTTCACAAAGCTTCTCTCGAGGTAGAAACTTTGGAAATTTGCCGAGAAAGATTTGCTAGGAAAATTGAGCTGAATATTATCATGTGGCAATGATTTGGGTATGGAAGAGTGCCCGAAAAGTTTGAGGATAATAGGAGGGGTTTATATAACACTTGCTTTGCAATGTGCCAATTTGGCCATAAAATATAAATTGAACCTGGGCTCACATGGATGATTTGACTGAGCTGCAATTTGGAGGAGGGTGATAATTTGGCAATATGAAGGAACTGTATAAATTTCATGTCATTTAGAGATATAAAAAAGGTACTTCCTTCACAATGCTTCTAGGTGGACAAAAACTTTGGAAATTTGCTGAGGAAGATTTGCTAGGCAAATGGAGCTGAATTTTGTCACGCGGTAATGATTTGGATAGGAAAGAGTGCCCAAACATTCCTAGGGCAATCAAGAATATATAAATAGCACTTCCTTCATAAAGTGTTGTTGTGAACATAATAGGAAAATGAATATTGTTGAATTAGTTTTGAACTAGGCAAGGAAGGATTTTTTACATATTTGATGAAGATATGACCCAAAGAATTTATGAGATTTTTTTGGGAATTTTGGGAACGATAGAAATATAGGTTGCTTCACAACCTAGGGCAAAAACTACCACATGGACATGACACATAGGCAAAACTGATGAGATGGCGCCTAGTCATCACAACCCACCACAATCTACAAGGCTATGACCATCTATATTGGTCATGATCAGCTAGAAATAAGGCAGCGGACTAGCACTGTTTGCTTTGTGACCATTTCGTGTAAGGAAATTACGACCTTTCTGACCAAAATGGTCGCAATGGTTTAGGATTTGGAGCCCCCTGAACAGCTTTTGACCAATTGGTCTAAAATGGTCATAGATTTATGACCAATTCTTCGAGGGTCACTGACAGAACGTCATAAGTTGACATATTTCTTGTAGTGCAAGTGATTGAGCATCACTGAAGAGATTGATCCTGCGTGGATCCGACGCTTGTTACCTTTGAAGACTGTGCTTCTTCCAGACGGTTAGGCGTCATGGTCTAGAGCATCCAAGAGGAATTGTGGATCGCTGAGTGACCAAGTTTGTGAAGGTTTGGAAGTCTCCTGAAGACTTACCAAGAGTGATTGGGTGAGGTCTGTGTGACCTTAGCTCAAGGAGAATACGGTGAGGACTGGGTGTCCGGGACTGTGTGTCCTCGAGTTTAAATACTCAGCCGCTCCAACCAGACGTACAACTGAGACAATAGTTGGAACTAGTCTACCAAATCATTGTCTTCACCAAGCTTACTGGTTCCATTTCCTCAACTCTTTCATTTCCTCATAACTGTGTTGTGTGCTTGTTCATATCTGTGCTTGAAGACTTTGACTGAAGACTTTCTCAATTTCCTCAGTTCAATTTCTTCAGTCTGATTGTCTTCATCTTGTGTTATCATGTGCTTACGCTTCCTGTACTCTGTGCATGTCTTCATTTCATCATGATGACTATGCTTGTATTCTGTTATGTTTACTTTTGAGTACTTAGTCCGCTGCTAGTAGTTCTTCGCTAAGGAATTTCCTCTCCGGCAAATTCCTCAGTGAAGAATTTCATAAAAATCGCCTATTCACCCCCCCCTCTAGTCGATATAACGCACTTTCAATTCACAACCTGCCCGACTATTAGGCTGGGGGGGCAGCCCCCTTGTCGGTTTCAAAACCGGCAGATCTCGGGTACGGGGTCCCGAACTGTGCGTCTAGGCCGGATGGTAACAGGAGACAGGGGACACTTTGTTTTACCCAGGTTCGGGCCCTCTCGATGGAGGTAAAACCCTACTTCTTCTTGATTAATATTGATGATATGGGTAGTACAAGAGTAGATCTACCACGAGATCAAGGAGGCTAAACCCTAGAAGCTAGCCTATGGTATGATTGATGTGTATGGAGTTGATTCTGTCCTACGGACTACAACCCTCCGGTTTATATAGACACCGGATAGGGTTAGGGTTACATAGAGTCGGTTACAATGGTAGGAGATCTTGAATATCCGCATCGCCAAGGTTGCCTTCCACGCCAAGGAAAGTCCCATCCGGACACGGGACGAAGTCTTCAATCTTGTATCTTCATAGTCCAGGAGTCCAGCTGAAGGTATAGTCCGGCTATCCGAACACCCCCTAATCTAGGACACCCTCAGTAGCCCCTGAACCAGGCTTCAATGACGATGAGTCCGGCGTGCAAAATTGTCTTCGGCATTGCAAGGCGGGTTCCTCCTCCAAGTCCTTCATAGAAGATTGTAATCACCAAGAGTAGTGTCCGGCTCTGCAAAATAAGCTTCCACATATTGCCATAGAGAGAATAATATTAACACAAATCAAATTTGCTGACGTATTCCGCAGTGCGCCAACACACTACAGCCAAGTCCTTCGAATCATTTTTACTTTTTCACCTCAGCATGTTTTGCGAGGCGGTTTCCTTGGCACGTCTTGTCAAAGCAGAGATCATGTACCCCCCTTTTACAGGATTCTCATCAATATGGGCGTGGGTAACCCAACCGCGCCACTTATCACGGCGCTTGGGAGGCAAGCGAGTTTTACTAGGCAGGTGGGGACGCACAAACGCGTCCGCCTATATAAGGGGACAAGGATCCACCTCTTTACCTACGCCTTCTTCCTCCTCTGCCTACCCATCTCTTGCGCACCCGAGCTCCAGCGCCCCAGCCCGCACTTCCCACCTCGACCTTCTCCAGCAATGTCCGGAGCGGGAGGCAAGTGGATGGTCTCCTCCGTCACGGAGGGTAAAGTAAAAAAGCTAAGGAAGGCCGGATACCTGTCCAAGGACATCGCGCACCGGCTTCCCGAAGAGTGGCAGCTTATCCCCACCCCAAGGCCCCATGAGAGGGTCATGTTTCTCCCCCACTTCCTCCGCGGATTGGGTTTTCCACTCCACCCATTTGTCCGGGGGCTCATGTTCTACTATGGCCTGGATTTCCACGATCTGGCTCCGAACTTCATCCTCAACATCTCGGCGTTTATCATCGTGTGCGAGGCCTTTCTCCGTATCCGCCCCCATTTCGGCCTCTGGCTCAAGACCTTCAACGTCAAGCCCAAGGTGGTGCGCGGCAGCCAGGCGGAGTGCGGAGGCGCTATGGCGGGCAAGATGGCCAACGTCCTATGGTTCGAGGGCTCTTTCGTGGAGACCCTAAAGGGATGGCAAGCCGGGTGGTTTTATATCACCGAGCCACGCGATCCGGAATGGACCGCAGCCCCCGAGTTCTGATCCGGACCCCCCACGCGGCTTATGTCCTGGAAAGAGACGGGCCTGTCGTGGGGTGACGAAAAAGAGGTGACCGGATTGCAAACATGCATCCATTCCCTGGTGAGCAAGCCAGTCCGGCTTGTTAACATAATCCAGGTTATGCTCATCCGCCGGATCCTCCCGTGCCAACAACGGGATTTTAATCTGTGGGAGTTCGACCCGGCGCAGCACCAAACCCTTGACAGGCTTTTCGACACGACGTATGAAGACGCTTGGATGGTGCTATTCAAGGGCGCCGAGGCTCCCGCATCCGCTTCCGAGGACCGCGGATACAGCTCGCAATGTCACGCTAGCAAGGTATGCCATCTACACCCCTCACAGGATGTTAAGCCTTTTTTCATAGTTTGACACTATGCGGGATCTGAACTCCCCTACCTTTGACAGGCTTGGCAGGCGATAGCCGAGCCGATTAACTGTCCGGCTCCGCTGCCCGAAGATCCAGCCCCAGCTTTACTGGTGAAGCTGCTGGCCTCGGCGCCTTATGTGGTGTCGGAGAAGAAGGCCAAGAAGAAGAAGACCACAGGGACTCGAAAGAGTGCCCGCAACGTGGTGGTGTCGGACTCATCATCTGACGAGTCTGAGGCGCCCTCCTCTCACGAGAACAAGGAGGAGGAAGAAGAAAACTCTCCCTCTCCAGTGGAGGGAGGAGAGAAGAGGAAGGCCGCACCAACGGGAGAGGCCGAGGGGTCTAGGAAAAGGAAGACCCCTCCGCCGGACTACGCCCCTGATGCCGAAGAGGGTGAAGAGGAGTGGCCGGACAGGGCCAAGCGTCCGGCGAAATCGTAAGTTCGGGTATCAGAGTAACTCATGATGTTCCTTTATTGCGCAGCTTTCCCTAATGTCGAATGTAATCATGCAGCCCGTCCCGGGCCGCACTCAACGAGTCGTCGAGCGGCTCCTTGGATTCATCGGACGTGAACTCTGTTCCGCCCGCTGTCTCCTCCCGCACTGCGGACGACGCCAAAGTGGCGTCGCAACGAGCTCCGGGGCAGGAGGAGGTGGTCCTGGAGGAGCCGCAAGGCGACCTCCCGGACCCCAGGAGTGAAGGGGACAAGACCCCCAGGGCTCCAAGTCCGGCTTTAAGCCAGACACCGTGCCGGAATCTTCAACAATTCCAGACCGCGGCAGGCGAACTCCTTCCAAGAGGAGCAAGCCTTCTGAGCCGGCAGCCTCCGTCCAACCGGAGGCGCCGGACAATCTGCTGGAGGTGCTCGAAGGCGCCTCCATCGACGAGGAGCACCATACTATTATGAGTACGGTGATCCAGAAGGTTCAGTCCGCCAAGAGCGGGCTGAGTGAAGCTTGCGCTAGCCTCCTAACAGGCTTCGAGGTAAGTAAAAATATGTAAAAATATTACCGCATAGACAGTAGCCCCTGATGCTTTGTTTGGCGTTTGAAAAGAAAAGCCGAATAGAGGATCTATTAAATTTCGCAGGAATCTAATAATGAAGAGTCAATATGCGTATGCAGGCTTCGCTGCTAGCCACCGCCGCACTGACTGTGGAGGTGGATTCCCTGAAACAGGGACTCAAGCGGTCCGAGCAAGAGCTTGGCCTTGCCAAGCAGCAGCTCGAGGAGAAAGAAGGTAAGAGATACCTTATAAAAAAGTGCCTATAGAGAGGCGTGATTGCAAAAAATAATAGGATTGTACTGCTTATTGTAGGGGCCACGACTGAGGTGGCGACCCTCAAGCAGGCGCTGTCCAAGGCCGAAAAGAAAATGGCCGCGGAGCGCATCGAGCGAGAGAAACTTGGGTCTCAGATCGGCGAGGTGCAGCAAGAGCTTCAGGCTCTCATGAAAAAACATGAGAGTTTGGAGCTTGAGTCGAAGACCCAAGCATCCGAGCTCGCGACGGCCCTTGAGACTGCCAAGTCTGCCAAGGCCGAAGCCCAAAAGGCCCTCCGAGAGTTGGAGGATATGAAGAAGATAGCAGGGGGTAAGGCATTCTTTATGCAAAGCAGAAACATAACAGTAAACTACTTGTTACTTACCCAAATCCGGAGTTCTCCAGGGGCCTTCGCAGATCTTCCCCGCAGCGTATCCGATGCCGCCGCATTCTACTGAGCTGAAGAGGGCAGCTCGACGGAGAAGGTGTTCTGGTCTCAGTATGCTGAGGCCGGACACCCTGTGCCCTTGAGCGACCAGCTGAAACAGCTGGTCGAACTCCACAAGGCGGCCGAATAGGCCATGAAGGGCTTCATAGTTCGGCTGTGGCCCGGAAAGGCCCTGTCTGGGAGCTACTTCGGGCTGGTGCGGCGGCTGGTGGAGGCCTGTCCAAGGCTCGAGGTCATCAAGCGCTCCGTCTGCATCGAAGGTGCCCGTAGGGCCCTTGCCCGTGTAAGGGTGCATTGGGGTAAGCTGGACGGTGAGAAGCTTGTGACAGACGGGCCGCCGCCGGGGAAGGAGCATCGCAAGCCGGAGAACTACTATAAGGATGTTCTTGCGGGTGCCCACCTTGTGGCGGATGAGTGCAACAAGGATGTAATTTTTGAATGAATTCGCTCGTGTTTATCCTGTGCGCTGAAAACTTGTTCATATGCGCTAAGCAATGCTTATTGAATTTAAAATATTATTTTCTATGCGGCCGTTTATCAAAAATTGAGAGATGGCCAGTCGTCGGCTTCTGCCCCCATGCCACTAGTGCTGGGGTGTTCGGTGATAACCCTGGGCGCTCTTTTTCCCATGGTTGGGTCCTTCGAGGGAGGCGCTCAGCAGGACAAACCAGGCAATCGGACTATAATGCTTGAACACTCTCACTTAGCCATAGAACTTTATAATTTTAAATTTCGACGAAGCCCCTAGTTCGGAAGACCGAGTTCGGGGCGCTATCCACGCCTTGGCTGGGGTTATCTAGCTCCTCGCTCGAAGCCACATAAGCCTTTAGGGACTCGAAAAACCTCTCGAACAGCGACCGGTCTCTCGCCTCATCATGACAGTCAGTTTTAGCTTTCTCCACTGAGGTAATTAACCCAGCTCAACCGGGGCGCAATCGCAGTGGTTCTCCTAGTGCTACCTTAGCCGATATAGCGGAACGTAAGGCACCAAAACATAGGAGCTGGGCAAACCCAACTATTGACTTAAATCATGATTCGGAGCCGATGCATATAGTGCTATAAGTTCGGGGTGCCGCACTTGTGAAAGTGTACAGACTTCTCACACCGTATTAAAGGGTACTGAAGCCCCTGTCGTATTTTGCCGTACCACCATGTACGGGTGCGACATGTCATTAATGAACATATATATGAAAAGAGTAATGCAAAAAATAGACAAAAAGCTAAGCATTATTTATGGAGAGGCTATTTATCAAAGCCGAACGATATAGATGGTGCGGTAAGCAAAAGAGATTGGACTATTCAGTGTGTCCTGACCAGGGGCAGGCCGCGGAATTATATATATAGTAGGTATATTGCTCGTAACAGAGACCACCTGGGAGTTCCATAATGCGGCATGGCTTGTCTGCCTCCCTGGATCTTGCATCATTTGTGCGGCAATTTAATTGCCGAACAGGTCGTCCGAAGTATGGAGTCCTGAAAGTAGGAAAAAATTAAGAAAAGAATCCAGCAGCCCCTGGTACGTTTTAAGCCGTATTTTGGGCGTGCCGTTATTGTGCCCCTTCCCCTGTGCCCATGGTATTTCGAGGGCGTAGTTATGTACGCGAGGTACTGGTTTCGCTAGGTCGCGAAAGCTGGGGTTGGGGCCGCATTGCTATGCTTGCTCAGAGTGTGCCAGGCGGTCCTGCTGTAGGTTACTCCGGGCGCGCTTGGTAGTGTATGGCTTTTTAATGGTCGGACTGGAGAATTGCCTAAGAAGGCTACTTTGTACCTCCGCTGCGAGAGCCGCCGTATGCTCCTCCGTATGGAGGGAGCGTTCGGTGTTTCCGTTGACCGTGATTACTCCTCGAGGGCCTGGCATCTTGAATTTGAGATATGCGTAGTGCGGCACTGCGTTGAATATTGTGAATGTGGTTCATCCGAGCAGGGCGTGATAGCCACTGCGAAACGGGACTATATCGAAGATTAACTCTTCGCTTCGGAAATTATCCGGGGATCCGAAGACCATGTCAAGTGTTATTGAGCCTGTACAGTTGGCTTCTACACCTGGTATGACGCCTTTAAAGGTCGTTCTTGTGGGTTTGATCCTTGAGGGATATATGCCCATTTTTTGCACTGTGTCCTGATAAAGCAGGTTCAGGCTACTGCCGCCGTCCATGAGGACTCTTGTGAGGTGAAATCCGCCGATGATTGGGTCAAGAACCAATGCGGCGAAGCCGCCATGACGGATGCTAGTGGGATGGTCCCTTCGATCAAAAGTGATCGGGCAAGAGGACCATGGGTTGAACTTTGGGGCGACTGGCTCCATCGCGTATACGTCCCGTAGCGCACGCTTCCGCTCCCGCTTGGGAATGCGGATTGTGTATATCATGTTCACCGTCCGCACTTGTGGGGGAAAGCCCTTCTGTCCATTGTTGTTCGGTGGCTTGGGCTCCTCGTCGTCGCTATGCAGCCCCTTGTCTCTGTTTTCGGCTCTTAACTTGCCTGCCTGCTTGAACACCCAACAATCCCTGTTAGTGTGATTGGCTGGCTTTTCGGGGGTGCCATGTATCTGGCACAAGCGATCGAGTATTCGGTCCAAACTGGACGGGCCCTGAGTATTCTTTTTGAATGGCTTTTTCCGCTGACCAGATTTATAGCCTCTGAATCCGGCATTGACTGCCGTGTCTTCATTACTGTCGCTGTTAACGCGGCGTTTTTGTTTGTTCCGACGTGTCCTGCCACTTTTGTCCTTGGTATCTGAATTACCAGGGTTCTTTGATAAGTTGTTACTGCGAGCTAGCCAGCTGTCTTCACCCGCGCAAAAGTGGGTCATGAGTGTCGTGAGGGCTGCCATGGATTTCGGCTTTTCCTGTCCCAGGTGCCGGGCAAGCCACTCGTCGCGGATGTTATGCTTGAAGGCTGCTAGGGCCTCTGCGTCCGGACAGTCGACAATCTGGTTTTTCTTTGTTAGGAACCATGTCCAGAATTGTCTGGCTGATTCTTCTGGCTGCTGAATTATGTGGCTTAAGTCGTCGGCATCCGGCGGTCGCACATAAGTGCCCTGGAAGTTGTCGAGGAATGCGGCTTCCAGGTCCTCCCAAGAACTGATTGAGTCTGCTGGCAAGCTGTTAAGCCAATGCCGGGCCGGTCCTTTAAGTTTGAGCGGGAGGTACTTGATGGCGTGTAGATCATCGCCGCGCGCCATGTGGATGTGAAGGAGATAATCCTCAATCCATACCGCCGGGTCTGTGGTGCCGTCATATGATTCGATGTTTACGGGTTTAAAGCCCTCTGGGATTTTATGATCCATTACTTCATTCGTGAAGCATAGTGGGTGTGCGGCGCCTTTGTACTGGCTATATCACGACACAGCTCGGAAGAGCTATGTCTGTTGTGTTCGGCCCGGCCGGATTTGTTGTATCCGGCGTGAAGATCATTGTCACATGCCGTAGGGCGCCTGCGCGATCCGTAGATCGATCGTGTCTGTCTTGCCTTGTCCTCCAGTATGTCTCGCAGGTCGGGCGCATTTTCCCGTGCCTTAGTTGTGCGGCGTCGGGGCATGGCTTGGGTGGAGGGCTGAGAGGCCTCTCTGTCGCGGCCATGAGGTGGCCGGTCTGCCATGTCATGCACAGGTGATGTAGGTGCTTCCTCCTCTGATCGGGGTAGCGGCCTGCGCTTCGGGTAACTCTTGGAGGGGCGTTCGAGTTCATACTCTTCGGCCGCAAGGACTTCAATCCATCTGTCAGCTAGCAAATCTTGGGCAGCTTTAAGCTGTTGCTGCTTTTTCTTGAGGCTGCTTGCCGTGGCTAAAAGCCTGCGTCTAAAATGCTCTTGTTCGGCGGGGTCTGATGGTATGACGAATTCGTCATCATCGAGGCTTGCCTCGTCTTCGGAGGGAGGCATATAGTTATCATCCTCGACCTCTCGGTACGCCGCTCTCTCATGAGGGCTGGCTTCTCCATCTTCCTGTGCCGAATCTTGCTGGGGTGGGTGTTCTTCGGCGCTATCCGGGGTAGTATTATCTCCCGTGCCGGAATCACCGTTTTTGCTTTGGCGGGATTTAGAGCGGCGCCGCTGACGCCGGCGCTTCGGCTGTTTCTTGGGGGTGTCATCCCCCATTGTTCCATCGCCATCTCCGTCTTTTGGAGTATCCACCATGTATATGTCATATGACGAGGTGGCGTTCCAGCGCCCTACAGGTGCTGGTTCCTGTTCGTCTCCTATATCGTCGTCCATGCCATCGATGTCTTCGGAGCCGAAGTCCAGTATGTCGGTTAAATCGTCGACAGTGGCTACAAAGTGGGTGGTGGGTGGGTTTTGAATTTCCTCGCCATCCGTATCCCACCCTTGCTGACCATAGTTCGCCAGGGCTCTCCTAATAAAGAGAGAGACTTAAGGGAATTCAGGATGTCGCCAAAAGGAGAATGCTGAAAGATGTCCGCGGCGGTGAACTCCATTACCGGCGCCCAATCGGATTCAATTGGCAGGGGTGCGGGGGGCTCGGAGTTCGGAGAGGAATCCGGCTCCTCGGAGTCTCGGGCCACGCGGAGTGCGGGGCTAGAGTTCGGCTCGATCGCCTCTGAGATAGCAGCCCCTGAGGCAGCGTCCAACCGCTGATCCTCGATCGGCGCAGTAGGTTCCGAATCAATGGTCGAAACCGATGCGTGTGCGGCCTCCAAGGCGCTGTTTGGCAGCAGAGCTATATCATGCCCGTCGAGACAGTGCGGCACGCTTGGCTGTGGCTCGAATCCGTCAAAGATCAAGTCCCCGCGGATGTCAGCCATGTAGTTTAGGCTTCCAAACCTGACCTGATGGCCAGGGGCGTAGCTTCCGATCTTCTCAAGGTGGCCAAGCGAATTGGCCCGCAGTGCGAAGCCACCGAAGACGAAGATCTGTCCGGGGAGAAAAGTCTCACCCTGGACCGCATCATTGTTGAAGATCGAAGGAGCCATCGGGCCTAAAGGCGACGACACAGAGGAACTCTCAATGAAAGCACCAATGTCGGTGTCAAAACCGGCAGATCTCGGGTAGGGGGTCCCGAACTGTGCGTCTAGGCCGGATGGTAACAGGAGATAGGGGACACTTTGTTTTACCCAGGTTCGAGCCTTCTCGATGGAGGTAAAACCCTACTCCTGCTTGATTAATATTGATGATACGGGTAGTACAAGAGTAGATCTACCACGAGATCAAGGTGGCTAAACCCTAGAAGCTAGCCTATGGTATGATTGATGTGTATGGAGTTGATTCTGTCCTACGGACTACAACCCTCCGGTTTATATAGACACCGGATAGGGTTAGGGTTACATAGAGTCAGTTACAATGGTAGGAGATCTTGAATATCCGCATCGCCAAGCTTGCCTTCCACGCCAAGGAAAGTCCCATCCGGACACGGGACGAAGTCTTCAATCTTGTATCTTCATAGTCCAGGAGTTCGGCTAAAGGTATAGTCCGGCTATCCGAACACCCCCTAATCCAGGACACCCTCACCCCTCCTATTCCTCGGCGGCAGACAGCCGCCCCGTGAGACGATGTGAACGGCAAGGGAGACGATGGCGGGGAAGCGTCGTCGGGCCAACTGCTTTTCTCCTCTTGCAGTTGGGTTCGGTCGACGAAGACTCCACCGGCTCGCTCTGGCAGGACACCCTCACAAACGGTACCCTATAGATGCTCGATCCTTCAATCTCTGGTGGATGCTCCATCTGGGATCGATACTCCCACCACCGCTCCCTCACGATCGGATTCGGTGAATCTGTTTGCTCCATGGCCCAGAGGAGCAGCTCTATGTACTCCAGCGCGACTCCCTCCGGGAGTATCGCCGCCTTTTCGCTCTGTTGCAGATATTTGGCCATGGATGTCGCCGTCGCCGCTAGTTGGTCCTTGTTGTCAAACCAAGACTATATCTCCAACATCCTAGCTAGCTTCACAGGGTCGCCATCTGTAATCCTCACATATCGGTTGTACTCCTCCATTGATCTACTTTTCCACAGCACCTTCACTCGCCGGCAGTGGTTTTTGAATGGAAGAGGAGAGGAGCAGCGCTGGTTTTGGATTAGAACGGGAGAGGAGCGACGCTGGTTTTGGACTGGAACAGGAGAGGAGGGGCAGTGGTTTTGAAATGGAAGAGGAGAGGAGTGGCGATGCATTTAGATTGGAACAGGAGAGGGGCGGCGGTGGTTTAAGAGGAGAAGAGCGAAATAGCGGCGCTGGTCTTGGAAGTATTTTTTTGTTGTCTCGCGTATTTTGGGTCAAAGTTTGACCACGTACTGTATTTGACAAGCAAAATGTGACTGCATGTCACCAAAAATTGTATCGTTTGGTTCGTATCTGAATGTACTTTCAAATTATACTCCCCCCATTTTTGTATACAAGGCCACAAACTCATATTACAGGTACGAAGGTAAAAAATCAATGCTATGTTTAAGTCAATGTTGCAAGCTAGCTTGTCATCTTGATTGTCATGTTAATTAATGTGGTTTTTCTCTCCCAAGCACAACAAGCCAACCCTCTTACTCCTCATTGGTTGATTAATGTTGGGAATGCAAGCTAACCTTCTCACTCCCGCATGCACACAAGGGATATTAATGTCCTCGGGTGCTAGTAGGAGGCAAACGCCATCAATTTTGCCTCGATTAATGTTAGCGGCCTTGTATAGTTGCAAATTGTAATTTTGATAGTGACCTTGTATACAACGTATAACATATATTTTATGTGCGAAAATCATGGTCAATTATGACCCAGAATAAAAGGGAGACTAGTTAATGTGGGGTCGCTTTCTTAATTGAAGGGTAAATTGATTTTGATTTTGATCCAGTCAGAGCGCGTCGGCCCTCTCGTCCAATCCTAAATCGCTGCCGCACGCTCCTCTCTCTCTTCTCCATTGCAAAACCACCTCCTCTCCTCTCCATCATCTCCATTCCAAAACCACCGTCTCGCCTCTCCCTCTTCTCTATTGCAAGACCACTGTCTCTCCTCCGTTTTCTAGACGCTTTGCTCCATGGCGCGGGCGCAATCCATGGATACAAAATTAGTATATTGTATACTATTTAAAAGTCGAGGGCGGGGCTTTTCCTGCGCGGTAGGCGGCGGGGCAGTTCCGCCTAGTCGGTTCGACAGAGACGCGACAAGACGAGGGAGTAGGCTGCTGCAAACGTAGGGCTGTGTGATTTGACAGCGAGTTACTCCTGAACAGGTGGGGCCCCGTGATTTGACTTGCCATTATCATTTTAACTGCGGCGCTACGACCGGCGTGAGTCTCCTAGATTCCTGACCACCTCCATACAGGTGCCTCTCCCAATGCTCCACCATGTAGTAGAGGCTGGCTCTTGCATGAGAGCCCACTTCTCCACTTTTTCCTTGCCTTTCTTTCCTCCACATATGCAAAAATGCCATGTAAAGTGCACTATTGTACTTACTTTTACTTGCTCCTACAGGTGCTTAAGCTTGCCACATAGGCATAAAGTCTGATGTGGCAAGTTAATCAAGAAGAGAGAGACTAGTTTGGTGACCCAAGGAAGAAACGGTGCTAAGCGCGTGTACCTAGGTGAAAAGACAATTTTGAGTCTATAGCTAATTAAATGAAGCAAACTTAGCAACACCATTTCATTGGAAGAGGTTGCTCCTTGGCAAATGCAATAAATACACGCGCTTAGCACTGTTTCTTCCTTGAGTACGAAGAAAGAGATAGAGAGGAGTAAAAAATACACTTATATCCAAGCTTGTTGTAGTATGAGTGACTAAGTGATGACTATGTATGACATGCCAACATCAGATAGCCTAACGCACCATGTTAAATCTCCAAGGGCGCAACCGCGTGAGCGACGCGACGGTCGTGGTAGGCGCGACCATGATACGGGCTGCTGGCAGCCCTTGGATCTAAGATCAAACGATCGCATGCTAAGTTGCTGAAAATCTGCAGAATAACCCTCCAGGATAGGATATTCACCCATAGGTCTAGAATCACGCCATGCAACCGTTCGATCTCAGATCCAAGGGCTCTCGGAAGCCCGTATCATGGGAGAATGGAAAGCCACTACCCTGTCGTTCGCACGCTGGCAATTCGCTCCTACTCGTCCCCGCACGTCCTTCAATACTACGGCGGTTCGCTCCTAGTCATCCCGTCCATTCACATTACGGCAGTTCCACTAATCCTAACCCTCCTCCCAAATCCATGGCGTCCGAAATCTCCACGATTGGCGGTGAGTACAAGGTTAGAACCATCACCGGCAATGAGTTCTACGTCATCTACACCCGTTCTTCCGCGATGGTGAAAGGATGCCTTTCTCGCTTCAGACGCATGTTCGAAAACTCAGATGATGAGTGGGTCACTGGCTAGATGTTGAGTACACCACAGTCCTGGGACGAGAGAAGGATCTAAAGGACGAAGAGAGGAAGAAGCCCGCCGTGATCCAGGTTTGTGTACATAACGTTTGCTTGCTCTACCACATATGCCATGCCGACGTTGAGTGCCAGGATTTTAAGAACTTCCTCGAGAGCAACCTAGTCAAATTCGTTACTGTAGACTTTGGTAACGACAAAGAAGTCCTGTGTAGGATAGGCCTCGTTGTAGGCAACACCTTCGACCTCCAGAAGAATCGGCTGGTGTCCTCTCGTCAGCCTTCAATGGTGACCCTGGCAGGAGCCATGGTTCATCCTTCGTACGGTAAACTGGAGAAACCTCATTACACGTTTCATCGCCATGCATGGCAGTGGAATGTACTAGATATAGACCACATCCACTACGCTGCAATGGATGGCTACCTTTGCTTCAATATCTACAAGGGTTGGATGAAGAGAAACAGCCAAGTGTGTGGTTCAAGCAAAGAAGTATAGGCCAAGAGGAAGAGGGACAAGGACGAAGTCGAGGACGTGGACGAGGACTCCGAGTAAGGTGGCAGTGTCGTTGCTCATGGTGGTTCTAACACAGTGTCTACCGGAATAGTTGCAAAGTTTAATTTCAGGTGTGCTTAATTTAATTTGAGGGGTGTGTTGTGCTGAGCCCCCAGCAGAACTATGTTATGTTTCTTCTCGTTACTTTAACTCTTCAGTATGTACATACTAGTATTTCTTATATTTCATCTTTTAGTTGGTATAGTACTACCACTCATTTCTTCACATTATATACGTACAATATATATGGCCAACATCATATAGCCAGCAGTTTAGTTGTCAAAGAATTTCAGGGTGCTTAGTTTTGTCAAAGAATTCCAGGATGCTTAGAGGGTGCTTGGATCCAAGGGACTTATTTTAGTCTGACTAAAAATAGTCTCTTTAAGAGGCTAAAGTTCCAAGCACCCTGACTAAAGAGGGGCTAAAACTAGTCTTGAGACTAAAAATTTTTAGTCAGGGGTACCCCTACTAAAATGTGGATTAGTCCTCTCTCTACTCATTTAACTCCTCTCTTTTAACACAGGCGAGTTCTGGATGGGAGGGTTTGGAGGATAATAAATGCTCATTAACTTGATTTTAGCCTTTTTAGTATTTGGATCCAAGCATGGGTGAGGCTAGCATGTTTTAGTCCCACTACTTTTAGTCATGGGACTAAAACGTATCCAAGCACACTCTTAGTTTTATTTAAGGGATGGGTTGTGCTGGACACCATTATTGTGACTAGCCTTTTTAATAGTACTATATGCATAATTTGGCGACGAGCGCTCTCTATATGTACCACCTTTTTTTAATTTCAAGTTTTGCTCCATGGCGCAATCCATCGATACTACTGCTGTACAGAAGTATACATTTTTTAAAAGGCTAGAGGGCGGGGCAGTCTAGCTTGGTCGGTTTCACGAGAGGCGAGGGCCTTTGTGATTTGACGGCTCATTACTGCTGGAAGGCGGAGCCTTATGATTTGACTGCTCATATAAATGCGCCGACGACCTGATCGAGGAGGAGCAAAGAACCGTGCGGTATACTCAAGTTTTTCACTGGAGTAGTACTGCGACGGAGGAGCACGAAACACGGCAGCCCAGTGCCATATGGCGATAAAAATGATCTAATTTGCTAGTCATCTCATTGTTAGCATTGTTCTATTCATTCCCTCAAAAAAAACATTGTTCTATTCATGCCTCGCAGAGAACGTGACACGTGCAGCGAAACACCCGAAGCAAAAGATGAAACACAGGAGCAAAAGAAGAAGGAAGATTATCACCCCAAATGATCTAATTCGCCGTGGAGTCGTAACTGCTTCTTCATCGCCTCCACGACCTCCATCTCCTTGCGCGTCTCCTCCGCCATCTTCATCATTGTGTCCATGACGCGGCATTTCTCGACGCGAGCCTTCATCATCTGTTCCACGGCCATATTACGTACCTTGACAGCAGCCGGGTGCTCGATGCGGAGCTTCGCCAACTCTTCCTTCTGTTCCATAGCAAGGGCCTGCAGCATCTCCATCGAGGAACTACTATTCTCATGCAGCTTCTTCCAGCCGGCGTTCTTCTCCTTCAACAGGTCGATCTCGTGGCAGACCTTCGCATTGTCCTCCCGAAGTCACAGGATTTCGCCGGTCGCCTTCTTCTCCGAGGCAATGCTCTTCTTCAGCAGCATCACCAAGACGGCGGTCAACTCCCCCTACTAATTGAGCTCAGCGGGCATGTCATCGAGGCTCTCCTTTAGCAACTCCATCAAGCCTTGGATGAACTCCTTCTGCTTATTGAGCTGATCGGGCATGCCGTCGAGGGATAACGACTCCAGCTCCGCCGGCTCGGCATGTTCGCCTCCGTGGCTAGGGCGCTCCTGGGAGCCATCGCCTGCCCGTGAGAGATCTTTCGAGGTCTCTGCGTGGCGGCGAGCCCTCTCTTTTTTTTCTGCAGCCTTGGTTGCCGCTCCCTTGTTACGAGTAGTTCTCCACCTAGAGCTCTGCTCACCGGCCATGGCAACGACGAACGAAGAAGAAGCACTTATGAGGAGGAAAGGTAGAGTGATTTTCGGTTAGGTAGTTCCCCTTTTTATAACCTAAGTACTAGCACTAGTACTAATACCTGCATAGTGGGAACACGTTCAGGTTTGGTACGTACTACTAGTACGTAGGTGTGAGCAGGCTTTCGAATGTCATGGGAACAAGGTAAAGATTAATTGATGGTTTTGGTTTCGAGGCCCGAAACGGCTCCCGATGAGTTTAGCGGAACATAAATTTCAAGTACTACACTGCTCAAATGCATAAATATTATGTTATTTTCAAAAATTGGCACAAAATACGAAGGAGACCAATGGAAGTACTACTAGCAACCCACGATTTAACTACTCGCATGCGTGCAGTGGAGTAATAATGTCTTTCTTCCGCCCTCACGTCCACTCAATTTGCATGCGTTGTATTAATTGACCATCAATGAAGTGAACGACTTTACACGCGTCAAATTATCACATGGGGTGGATCTTGGTACAAAATTGCGTCCGCCCGTGTACCCGTGTGTGCGTGCGAGGAATGAGTGCATGCAAGGCGTGCGTGCACATCTTCGCTTCGTGCATGTACCGCCAGTATGGCTCAGGGAGGACGGGTACATTCTTCTGGAACCAGCAGCACGTCACTGTGATCAATCCATGCAAGGAGGTCGCGACAATGCCTACACATGTGCCACGTGGCTTCATGAACTGTAAGAGAGACACTATGTAGCGTGCCATTGGTATTCTAATTTACGTGTTTTGCACATACTCGAAGTACTAGTAAGGTACACGTGCATTGCACGCATCAGATTTTGCAACCAAATTATGAATAAATACCACACTATAGCATGTAAGCTCTGAGTCATATATGCCTGATGTAGCCCTTCGTTTAATTCTTATAGTTCATCTCATTCAAAATCAATTAGTTTTTATAAAAAAGCTAAGAACGCGGGAATAGGAAAAACATGGGATTATAGTGGAATGTCGTCTTGAATCCTACAGGATTGTACGAGTGTTTGATTGTGCATAGAAAAAACACAGAATTCTTTCAAAGAGGTTTGAGTGGATGGGATGTCTCCTATGAAATCTAGTGCAAATGAATCATATGGAAAAATTCCTATGGTTTACAATCCTACGAATCAAACAACCAAGATAGGAAAAATTCCTAATGATTAGAATCCTCCAAAATTCCTTTGAAAATCCTTTGAATCAAAGAAGCCCTTAATCTATTTTATGATTCATGGAATTGTGCATTGTAAAGCATAAAGTAAAAACAAATAATGGCAATTCAACTAGAAAAAAGTTTGGGCAGTTATGATACGGAAGATTCTAGAACAAAAGAGAACCACTGTTGTTTTGAGGTTTGTGCATTATGCTTAAGTTCAACCATGGATTCTGCTAGATTGTACATGTGGCAAAATCCGGTGGGGGCTAGAAGATGGTGCGAGGGGCCGAGTGGAGGGAGACTATGAAGGAATGCACAAGTGTGAGATCGATATTTAGAGAGAGGGGGCGAACACGTGCGCTGATGCGCGCAGTGGCGGAGCCATGAAAAATAAATGAGCTAGGGGGCCAAGCATTGCTAATCCTTTACGAGGAGGGTCAATTCATGAACTTAAACCATTTTTAGCAACAATTGTCTAATGATCACATTCATATTAGCCTTGATATATAGTGATGTTAGGGGGGAGGGGGCAGGGCCCTTACTGCCCCCTGTCTTTGCCATTGTGCATGCGTCTGAGAGATGAAGCGGAAGGCATGGATGATGAGAGGGGGACGTTGGATACATAATTAATGTGGGTGTATTAGCTATATATGTTAATCCTATATAGAGAGGTATAGATTGATCGATGTGGACGTGGGAAAGAGGGTGAGACCTCACTGGATATATCGATTGATTAGTTTGTGTGGAAAACTATGAAAGACCTAGCTATATACACACATACATAGAGGAACATCGATCGTTGCGCATGCACGCGTGAGAGATAAAGAATGCCCGATATGATGGAGAGGGGGATGTGTGTTGGTGTGTGCCTTCATGGGAGACCGACCTGAAGAAAAAGATTGCGTGCGTGCGATGGATAATGCCGACTGGTAGTGTGTGTGCATGCATGCACGAGAGAAAGTTAGTGGTACAATTATAAAGAGAAGACTACTGTGTGGGTGTAAAAGAATAGCTGAATAGGTGAGGTCACAATCAATGTAAAGTTGAATTCAAATATTTGAATAAGAGATCCTGATGTTTGAAACCCATGCATGCATGAATATAACGTAGATCTGCGCGGTGTGGTTTGGAAACGAACATGTTGTAATGTATACACATTGAACAAGGTCAGACTGATATGAATTTGAGATATAGATGGCAGACATCATTTGGCCACGTCGCATCCGTGCATGGACACACTATTCTAATTGGAGATGATGGGCGGCTTTTGCATCACATATCTATATCTATACCCCTATATATATTATATTTTATATTTATTTTTTGTGTGCGGGTAACTTTATCTTTGAAAGATGGTCGTTGGATGAGGTGAATCCGATGGTCCAAAGATGGCAAATTTGAGCACTACTGCCCGTTGGATATCATCTAGATTCCACCAGATTTCGCCACATGTATAATCTAGAAGACTCCATGGTTGAACTTAAGCATAATGCACAAACATCAAAACACAAGCACTTCTTATTTGTTCTAGAATCTTCCATATCAGAATTGCCCAAATGTTTTTCTACGTGATTTGCCATTATTTGTTTTTACTTTATGTCTTACGACGCACAATTCCATGAATCTTAAAATAGATTAGCTTTCTTATAAAAACTAGATGATTTTGAATGAAATGAACTATAAGAATTAAATGAACATCTACATCATCCATATATGACTCAAAGCTTGCATGCTATAATGTGGTATTTATTCGTAATTTGGTTGCCAAATCTCATGCGTGCAATGCACATGTACCTTACTCTAGTCTAAATAGTGTTTGTGTGTGTTTTTGTGCGTGTCGAGGTGCAAATTGTCTTTTTTGGGTACACGTTAAGCTTGTTCTTCCGAAATTTCAAGCCGCGCCTTGTTATGCCAAAAATTCAAGCTAGCGTCTCTGTCTATCGTGCTGCGAAACTCCCGCCTCTTGAACCCGCGCCTTGTTAGCCCGAAATATTTAAGATACATCTTTTTCTCGTTGTGCTCTGACAACTCCCTCCATCTCAACCCGCGCCTTGCTATTCCAAAATTACAACGCGCGTGAAAACTCCCACCTCCTGTGAAATCCCGACACGTGAAATGCCCATGGTACCCCTGAACCGAAAGAACCGCCTCAAATCTGTGGGGGTACTTTCGTAACTTACCCCACATTTCGGACAAGCGCGTCTCTAAGCCATGGTTCCCCACTGCCATCCCATTCGCCCACCCATTCGTACACCGAGGCCGCGAAAGCCCGTGACGAAACCCCACACCCTGCTCCTCCGCCACCCAGCCGGAGCCTCTTCCCCGATGACATCGTCCACAGCAACACCTCGACGTCCCTCATCCACCGTACCGGATGAGGATCCATCGTCGATCTCATCGTCCCACCGGTTCAGCCACCCCGTCCTCAACCTCCAAGGAGCTGCCCTGACGTTCCCCTCGTCTTTCGCACCACCTCCATTCCCACACCGCCGTCTTCACCTGTACCACCAGAAGAGCATCATCATCACTGTTTCCTCGGATGAAGCTGCGGCCTAATCGGTGCCACCAAAGAGGTTGTACACTAATCGCTGCATTTTCTTCTTGATTCGATCTCACGGTGCTACCGGCGCTCGGTCCCGAGCCGACACGGTGCGGCTCCATCCACGGCGGCGTTGCCGGCCACTTCCTCCACGGCGTCCCTCCCTCGGCGGTGACGTCCACATCAGTAGGACCTGCTGCTGCTTTAGCTCTCGCTCACGCTGCTGCTCTGCTCTTGCTCTCGGTCCCCTGCCTAGTCTGCTCTTGTTATTGCTCTTGCTTGCACTATTGCTCTCGCTCTTGCTCTTGCTTGCGATGCTGCTCCGATTTAGCTACACTTCACTCCGATGCCGCCGGGGTGAAGGAAGAACCAGCCGCAGCGGGGAGGGGGGCTTGCCGGAGAGGTACCCCACTATCTATCTTAGGGTTCAGGATGGGGGCGGTGGTCGCCGGCGGTGGCGGGGCGTTGGCGGGGCGGTGGTGTGGGGATCGCCGGAGAAAAAGCTCGGCACGGGGGGGCTAGAGGGATGGCCGGGGCGGCGGCGGACCGGTGGTAGGGAGTGTTTTCGGGGCGGGCGAGGCGGCGCACTGCCGGCCGCGGGCGGCGGGGGGCTGCTGTTTGGCCGGCTCAGGGGGGTGGAGGTTGAAGATGAACCGCAGGCCCTTGATTTCGTATCCAACGGCTGCAAAATCGACTGACAAGAGATGAAAAAGTCAGTCGACCGACGTGTAGCCTCACCTTGCTAGTGCATTCAGTTTCGACAGCAAAATTCAGTTTCGACAGCAAAATTCAGTTTTGATAGTTAAGTTCAGTTTCGACAGTTAAGTTCAGTTTCGACAGTTAAATTTAGTTTCGACAGTTAAGTTCAGAGATGAGCGGCTGATGTATTTTACATCTAGCACTTTGTGGTTATGTATTTTATGTCATGTATTGGAGATGCTATTAGAATTTCACTCAGGTTAACGTTGTTCGTTGTCTCTCTTGTCCTGCTTCAGCCTCGGCGTCGTACAACTCACCGGAGCTGCTCCAACGACAAAACCCTCCATCACAGCGGAGCAGTACCTCGGGCGCCATCTCCAGACGCCTAAGATCTTCTTCCCCTCCTCCGACAGCCAAGTCAGCCGGAGCACCCTCACCGGCCAACCCAATCACGCTGAGATCGACATGGCTTCGCCAAAGAGGTTGTACACTTGTTGCATCTCTTTTTTACTCTACATGTTATATATATTGTCCATTGAGCACTCGTAGTAACGGGAAATACGATTATTTTATCCTACTATATGACAAGCAGTGAGGTACCAGGCAACTTAGCTATCTGTGATGGACTCTCTTGAACGCCATCATTATTTATCTTTGCGCGTTTGAGCTGTGCATTTGTCGATGGGCCTGGGAGTTGAGCTAGTATGGCAGTGGCCTAGGTCCAAAGTAATAGAAGTAGCACAAAAACATTTTTTTAGTGTAGGATTTTCCTTGCTCAAGCCTGCCTACTAGAATCGCCAGTGCTTGAAAGGAAAAGTGAATGAAAAACATCGGAATTGGAAAGTTTCCTATGGTACTACTTTTCATGAATTTGGTGCAAAGGAATGGAGCAAAGGAAAATTGTAGGATTTGTTCCTTTAATGTCTCCTTGAAAAAAAACCGTAGGAATTCTAATTTCCACTTCTCCTCCTTTTCATATTCCTATTCATCAAGCACAAGACTAAGAGATAGTAGCATAATAGCATTATAACCGTACATTTTCTTGTGGTTTGACTTGATCTCACCATGCTTTTTTGCATCTTGTGATCTTCCAATTGTTGTGAATCAAACACCCCGATTGGCAGAAATCCTGTGTTTTTAAATTCTCTGTTTTGCACGTGCATTCCTATCCTATTCCTGTCTATTTCCTATCCCTGCATTGTTAGAATCCTCAAATTCAAACAAGCCCTTACTCAATTACTTCTGTTACAGATATGTGTCAAAGAAAACCTTGTGTGGTTTGTCCTGCTCCTACAATGCTGTGTTCCACCCCAGCTCAGCTGCTCCAACGACGGAAGGGTTCACCACAGTAGGGATCAGCTCTCCAGACTGTCTTTTGCCGCCTCAGATCTTCTTCCCCGCCGCCGGCAGCCACGGCAACTGCATTACCATCATCAACTGAGCAGATGACCTTGAGGACTACACGGGTCCGCAAGAGAGGTCGCACCCTTCCATGTCTGCTTACGTTATGTGTCGCTTAATATGATGACATGCTACATTATCATCGTGTTCACCTATTAGACTCCGAGTCAGGTCCGAACTAATGTTGAAACTTGAGTTTACATATTGGGGCAGCAATCAGTACTATCTGTCTACTATCTGGTTAATCTCCGGTGTCTACTATGAGTTTCATGCTGGGTGCAAACAAACATTAAAGGAGACATTATCTGTATTTTTTAACTAAAGCTATTATCTGCCTTCTATCATTGGTTTTGGGTCTATCCATAGTTTGTTACCATCACTCTGGATTTGTGCATGCACTCCTTACATAATCTCACTATGTTTTATTCCTATGCATGCCAGTTATTGTACACAATGGAACTGATCATGTAGAGCAAAAGAGACGAGCCTTGCATGGCAATAAAATTTCATGCAGACGTTGTTCCATGGTGGGCGCAAAGGCAGCCCCCCCTCCACCCATTTCGGATCGTAATCAAGAGGAAGATAACTATTATGAGGGGGATTCAGAAGGAGAAGACCACTCCTATTTACCCCATGAGGTCTTCGCTCTAACTTGGCATGTTGATGTTGGTAATATCATGCATATGGTGCCTTGCATTGCTTACTGTATACATTAAAGATGTCATCTGCTTAGTTTAGACATGCTTTGTGTCAATGCCATCTGTTTAGTTTCTTTATCGTATATGTGAATCATGCAATGCCATCTTGTCTAGCTAGGCATCATATATGTGAATTTTGCAATGCCACCCTGGTTAGCCAGTCATCTTATATGTGAATTATATCATGCCATCATTTTTTTATTACGTGTTAAATTTGTCAACAATTTTAGTACATTCAATTACTCTTCCTGTGCATCAGCCATTTAGCACAGTCATGGAAAAATCTGGAGTGGAAACAAGGTCTTCAGAGCAGACAATGCTATCTGACGAAGCGCATGTCTTGTTGGTTACCGATAGCTCCTCAGAGGAGGATTCAGAGACAGATGACCAGTCATATCCCCCCCTGAGGCGCATGCCCTAACTTGGCAAGGTTATGTTGCTCATATCGTGCGTATGGTATCTTGCATTGCTATGTCATTTGCTTAGTTTAGACATGCTTTGTGTGAATGCCACATGTTTAGTGTCTAATTACCATATATGTGAATTATGCAATGCCATATAGTTGCAAGACATTATATATGTGAATTATGCAATGTTATCTTGTTGCAAGGCATTATGTATGTGAATTATGCAATGCCATGTTGTTTAGGCAAGCGTCATATATGTGAATTATATCATGCCGTCCTTTTTTGTATTTCTCATTGCTTTTGTCGACAATGTTTGTATATTCAACTGCTCTTCCTGTGCATCAGCCATTTGAATTGGTGATGGAGAAATCTGGAGTGAAAACAAGGTCTTTAGAGCAGACAATGCTACCTGCTGAAGCAGATATCTTGCTGGTTACAGATAGCTCTTCGGAGGAGGATTCAGAGGCAGATGACCAATCCTATTATCCCCCTAAGGTGTATGCTCAAACTTGGCAAGGTTATATTACTCATATAATGCATATGTTGTATTGCAATGCTTAGTTTTTACATCATATACACAATATTGAATGACATCTCCTTAGTTGACACATCATATATGTGATTGCCCTCTGCTCACTTCCTTAGTATATAAATCATATATTTGAATTATGTCATGCCATGATGTTTACATAGACAGCATGTATCTGAATTATGGCATGCCAACCCATTTTCTAAAGACATAATATAGTTATATCATCTCATCATGTTTACATAGTATCCATATTTAAATTATGTCATTCTAGCCGTGAATTATATCATGCCATCATGTTTCCATCGACGGCATGTTTGTGATTTATGGCATGCCAACCACTTTAATAGACACATCGTATAGTTATATCATGTCATCGTGTTTACATAGTCATCATATTTTGAAGTATGTCATTCTATCCTGTTTAGTTAGCCATCATACATGTGAAATTGTGTCATGCTATCCTGTTTAATTAGTCATCATATATGTGAAATTATGTCCTGCTATTCTGTTTACTTAGACAACATAAATGTGAATTATTTCATGCCCTGTTTTCTTCCCTACTATCCATTGCACCTGTCTATCTTACAATATCTGTACATTCAATTACTTTTCTTGTTTATCAGCCATTTCAATTGGAGGGAGTGATGGCAGTATCTGTGGGAGTAAAAACACAGTCTTCAGAAAAGATCATGCTACCTATCGATGCAGATAGAACCACGGTTGTACTTGCCCAAGAACCAGCCCCACCACACATAACCCACACTCATGCAGATTGTACCCCTACCCAGTTGGACAGAGAACCAGCTACACCCCTTCTAACCCCAACCCCAGCAGATAGACACCCAGTTCCCGTTGACACAGCACCGTCTCCACCACAGAGCACCCAAACACGAGCAGTTAGTAAGGCAACTGCAGTGCCTAAATCATGAGGACCACCACTCCGAACCCGAAGTCAACGCTTAAAGCAGAAGAAGAATTGTTCTCAGGTCAGGTTCCGTAGCTATGGTTCATACTACTTTGCTCTTGCATCACCGTATTTACTGATACCAACTAATTTCAAATTTGAAGGATGCAATTGAAACTCCAATGGCGCAACAGGTATGTTTTAAACCTGTTTCTTCAACGTGTTTGGGTGTTTGCTGTTGTAACTAGGTCTATGTTGATTTCAGTTTCAATTGAATAAACAGTTATGTTCTCATGCCATGCACATTACAAGTGTTGTTATTGCTGTGTAGTTTCCCACACTTATATTATGTCTATGCTGCTTTGTCTTAAATAGATATGATTCGGATTGTATCTATCTTGATTTGGCAACATAAACTAGAATGATATAGACCATACAGTGACCATACTACATAGATATATGTTTGTTTCATGCTGTTATCCTGTCCACCTTACTACTGAACTAGTTTACCAAAATGAGTTTCATATACTACATTGTAAATCTGAGATGTGTTTGTTTGTTTCTCTTTTAGAACGCGGATAAAATATTGGAGAAGAGTACCCTGTTATGCAATGGTAAAGGAAGTAATGCAGATAAGGTTCAAGATAGTGAGACATCCCTGTTGGTCTCCAAGAAAGCTGATAAAAACTATATTGAAGACACTGAGACAACCCCAAAGTCCTGTCTTGATGTAGTGTTCGAGTTACTGGCTACCACTGCTGGCACCAGCTCTTCGAACTCATTGCCTGAATCAGTTCGGATTCTTGAGTCTCAACTTCAAGTTGAAAGGCATCGATCAGATGTTATACGACAGGAAGCCGAAGGACTGGGGAAGTCCCTGCAGAATTCAGATGCATACTTTCTGGTGCAACAGCAAGCACTAGAGGACTTAAGCGCCAAACAAGAGAAAGTTAATAAGCTTGCTAAGCATCTTGCCAGCATTATGGGTGCCCAGGATATTGTTTCTTGAGCTCTTCTGAAGTGGTTTCAGTTATGTACTTGTTTTGCTGCGGCGTTTATATGCTGTTGTGTTCCCTATATTTGCACTGGTGGCGAACTTTGATGCCCAGTGGATGTAATATGTGTAATAGCCGTGATAGCCTAGTGTAAGTTGCTTGCTTATTTATTTCCTTGTTGTCTTGTTTATTTGTTTGCTTGTAGTCAGTGCAGTTCTTTTTCTGCGGTTTGCTAGTGGCTGCAATAACCTATTTTTTAAAACTAGGCCACAATAACCATGGGCTAATATTTACTGTAGTGACACTGGGCCTCCTACGGGCCATAGAAACAATGGGCCTTCTACGGGCCGTATAAATAGTGGGCCTTCTACGGGCCGTAGAAACAATGGGCCTTCTACGGGCCGTATCATCAATGGGCCTTCTACGGGCCGTATCATCAATAGGCCTTATACGGGCCGTATGATCGATTGGCCAAACATGGGCCAAACAGACCGCATTCTAGCCGTAAACGGGCTAGAGTTAGAATCGTCCGTTCATGGGCCGACCATAACGGGCCATCGTTAATAGGCCGTATTTGATGATGCTATGAAAATGGCCCAACGTATTAATGAACCACAAATGGACTGACTATAACCACGGGCTAAATTTGGCCCACAAGCAGAAAATGGCAGTAACGGGCCGTAAGTAAACGAATGCTGGAAATGAGCCCAAGAATAAATGGGCTCTGAGAAGGCCGAAAGATAACATGGGCTGGAGACAGCCCAATGGAATAACGGGTCGTTAATGGGTATAAAGTGATACATTGTTCATTACGGGCCAGTTTCACCACGGGCCGTTAATGGGTGTAAAGTGATACACTGTTCATTACAGGCCAGTTTCACCCCGGGCCGTTAATAGGCCAAGAGTTACATAGGGCCTCATATGGGCCGAAAGACGTCATGGGCCATACATGGGCCAGAAGTGAAAACGGGCTGGAATCATATTGGATGGCCCAGATGATGCTACTGGGCCTAATTCGGATAGGGCGTAATGGGCCTTGGGTTAGCGGGTTGTAAATGGGCTATATGCAAACAGGCCGTTAACAGGCTTTCCATGGGTCAGCCCGCCACCTTTTGACCAAGTCAAACGGGCCGGCCTTTTCACAGGAATAGGCCTCTGTTGGGCCGTGCCATGTGTCAATGTATCATAGGCGCCTTCTGTCCAATGAGTGGATGACATCTGTCCTGACGATGAGCCGACACGTGTTTACTCCAGCCAATGATGATTTTACACGTGGAAAATCCCCATTGGTCGGGGCTATTAACGGGTTATTGGATCCAAAACCCGACCCGATAGCTTAACAGCGTTCCGTTACAGTGGATGACACGTGTTGGTCACCCTTGACGAAAGCACTTCTGTGACGCGCGATTTATCGTCATGGAAGTGGACGCTTCCGTGATGATAATTTTGGTAATGTCATGGAACACTTCTACGACAGCACAGGTATGACTATCTTGATTCTGTCATAAATTTGTCATGGATGTACATGCATGACAAAAAACGCGACCTACTGTGACAAACATGTCTCATCACAGAAGTGTATTTTTTGTAGTGGATTGTGTTCATATATTCATGCATATCTACCCTAGTTATATGTGCTTGTTGCATGAATAAGTATATAGAGAAAGCTTCACCAAGTTTATATCAACCAATATATGCATATGAAATTCGAAGTTCATTCACACATGCATATATTGTGGGGGAGTTTGCTCTATATATTGTGGTCTATTAACATCTAAAATTCATTATACAAACCCTCTTGTTGAGATTGTCATCAATTACCAAAAGGGGGAGATTGAAAGTACATATAGTCCCCGTGCATGGTTTTGGTAATTAAACGACAATCCTAATGGACTAATGTTTGCATTGAGATATACATTTGAAGGAAAGTTCCATTTGCAATGCATGAAGAATATTGAATGAATTGATGGATGTAATCCATCAACATAACTATATGCATTGAGACTTGATAACGAATGACAATTCCTATGAAGAAACTATGGCATCAAGTTATATAGGAAGGTTTGTTCCATGGGTGATGCAAGAAGGAGATTGAATGGATTCGGAATGAATGCCATATACATATAGTTGTGCATCAAGATTAATAATGGAGCAAAGATAAATGTTGACCAAGATGAAGATCGAAGATTGACAACACACAAGCGCCAATCATATGTGCCACATGAGGTCTTGTGGTACAGTTAGAATTTGTCAATTGCGCTTTGTGTACTAACCCATTCTATGTGTTTTCTATGCCTATGTGGGCTAGGTGATTCTCATGGACTTACATAAAGAGAAAGGTTTCAAGTGCCCATGAGAGGATGACATCCAGTGATGATGATCATGGTTTACAAGGGCAAGTTCAATATAGGCAGTCTGGAGAATTACATGCTTGAAGCTTGCAGATGATCATGTGATGGACACGTGAAGATGAATGCAAAGCAAAGCTTCCCACATTGTGTATGGGGGAGCTACTTGAAGACTTCACCAATGTCTTGCCTTCAGCTTGAGCCAAGAAGAAACATCAACATCAAGCTCAAGTGAAAGGCTCGAGTCAAAGGTATTAGTTCCTTTGACGTTAGTGTTGTGGAATGATGACCACCGAAGAAACACATACACTCAAGAATGGATTCTCGATAGCTATGTAGTATAGCTCTTTTATGATTCTTGAGTTATAGGGATCCCGCACTATTAAGAGGGGATCAAAGGGGTTCGTGATGGATTTTCTCAAGTCAACATCTTCTCTACACAATTCCACTCCTATCCTATATACCAAAGAAAATCAAAGCCAAATAGGTTTCCCAAATCTAGGATAACACCTTTGCATATTTGGCATCCTCCATTTTGGTTGATCTTGGATGGTTCTCTATGTGAGGACCTGGGGTTTTTCCATAGCTTCAAAACGAGCCTAAGATCATCGAAATCGGAGTTCGTATGAAAAAGTTGTGCATGTTTTACTTTCGGTATGCTGGCTGTTTTCTGTGGGGACGGAAGTTCCGGGGAAAGTTCCAGGTTAACCAGAGAGTTTGCACATGTCTGATCCAAAGGGAGCCCGGAAGTTTCGGACCTCCCGAAAGTTCCGGGGGGCAGAAGTTCTGGGCAGATTCCGGGCCAAGTTCTTGGCTAACCAAAAAGTTTGCACATATGTGTCCAATAGCTGGCACGGAAGTCCCGGGCTTGCCTAGAAGTTCCGGGCTGCGTTTTTCTATGCGTAACAGGCAGATTTGGTGGGGCACTATATAAGTCACCCTTATTCCCCATCGAGATAGAGCTTTTTGGATCTGAGATTTCCCCATTCTTTTGAGCTCTATCCTCCTTCCCCAAGCCTCAAAACTCCAATCCATTTGGGGGAAAACTATCCCATGGATCTAGGGTTCATTTGTTGACCTCCTCCATTGTTCCTCTCCTCTCCCATCCCTCCATATCATTAGTTGCTTTTGGTGGGATTTGAGAGAGTGGGATTTGAGCCTTCTTGTGCTAGACCCCGAAGAGATTTGTGAGAGTTCTTGGGAGAGATTTCATCCAAGCATACACCCACTCCTCCTCTCTCTTTTTACCAAAGCAATTTGTGATTTGAGCAAGTCTTGAGCATTTCTGCCTTTATCTTGTTACTCTTGGAGGTTGGAGACTCCTAGGCGGTAGGAGTGCTCCGGTGAGGAATCAACTTGTGATTTGTCCCCTGGAAAGTTTGTGAAGGTTTGGAGGCCGCCTCAAGGTCTACCACTAGTGGTTGGGAATCACCTTCGTGGTGATATCTCAAGGAGAATAGGGTGAGCCTTCGTGGTGTTGGTGTGCCTTCGTGATAACATCCACCTCTCTAACGGTGACTAGCTTCCCTCCAAGGAAGTGAACATCGGGATACATCCTCGTCTCCATGACTTTGGTTATCCCTAACCCTAACTCCTTACTTGTGGTTTACTTTGGTCATTTGACCGTGCATTCACTATATCTTGTTGTCCTCATTATATTGTGGTGGTTCATTATATTGTGTTGGCCATTTCCTTGTAGAGATTATTTAGGCCTACACTTCATATTCCGCAATTCATACTTGCTACTATTGATATACTTTGTGATTAGTGTGAATTACTAACTTGTGTCATACACTTCCATATATTGTGATATTGCTCAAGTAAATTTGTGTAACTTACTTGAGTTTGCTTGTATCATTCAATTCCATATATTGTGATACAATTTGTGTAAGCTTGTATTGCTTACCGGTGGTTGTGTGTATTATTCATTTCCATATCTCGTGATATACATTGAGTAAGTTTGTGTGACTTACTTGTGCTTACTCATATCCTCGTTATTCTCATCTTGTTTATGCTAAGTTGTTGGTGCACTTAGTGAGCCTAGTATATTTAGGATTTGTGCTTGAAAAGTATCCGCTTAGTTTATTTCTGCATTAGGATATAGCCAAATCCATAAAAGATTTTAAAACACCTATTCACCCCCCTTTAGGCGACATCGTGGTCCTTTCAGCTGGACAAGCAAATCGTGCACGAGAATCTCACCAACCACTGGATCTGAAACCTCCTGGCGGTGGCGCCTCCACCCGCACCTTTCGCCACTCGCTCCGGCGGCCCGTCGGCACTTCCCCCGCCTATCCTTAGCACGCCACCGCTTTCCCTGCTTCTCCCGGTGGCCACTGCTGCTTCCTCCACCTTCTCTCCTCACCGCCGCCCCTCGAGCGCACCGTCCCTCCGAGAACAGTAACCGGCGGCCGTTTGCAGCTCGGCACCCACAAGGTGTTTGACAAAATACTTGCAAGATATATATTGCTTCTAACTGCCATGACATTCGATGTGCCGAAACGCATGATGGGCTTCAAAAGGCTCTAGTCGAGGAGCAGTTGTCATGGAATGGGCAACAAAACTAGTTTGATGTTATATGTTTGTTGTATTGTTGACTATTTGTTGTATTGTTTATGAGCTATTTGTTGTATTAAAGATAAACTATTTGTTTGAGTTGTAATAATAATTGAACTATTTATTGTTGATTTATTTTTTGTGTGTTTGATCTTCTTGGTTCTATGTTTGAGTGGGAAATGTTGGTTGTGCTGGACGCGCGCTGGAATTTAATGCGCCTGTTGGAGCGCTACCTGTGGTGCACAATATTATAGCGCTTCTGGTAAAGCAAAACACTAGCCCAGCACGCTAAAACACTATTTCGGTGCTACAAAAAAATTAGCGCCCCGCTCTACCGCGCGTCTGTTAGAGATGTTCTTAGTTAGCAGGTTGATTAATGGGTTGCCAACTCCAATACTCCATGACATGATTTGTAAAGTATTCTCTTCATTCCATAATATAAGATGTTTTTACAAGCTAGTATTATGGTAGCCGTAAACTATTGTAGTAACACATGAACACTCACTTTATAGAGCCTCTACATAACACTCACTTTAGGGCCTCTAAATAACATCGTAAACTATTATGGTAACGCGTGAACATTCACTTTATAGAGCCTCTACATAACATTGTAAACTAACATGAAAACCAGTAACATAACCTAGCAAATAGTGATGATGGGAAGAAAAAAAATGTACATGACAACATGGGTTCTTATTTTCCCGGCAAGGCAAACTCACCACCAAAAACAGGTCGCTAATCAAATTAAAAGTCTGTGAGTAAATAAATCATTTAAATCACTTAGGAAGGTGTCGCGTGGGAGAGCAAAATCTCACTCTCTTGTCCGGCTATCCTCGTAAGGGTAACAAACTCGGGCGTTCAATCATGTGACAATGACACACCATTTTTGTCAATGGCCGCCAGTGATGGCATGTGCTTGGATACATTACCGGCATGGCTTGACCACACGAATGGTGTACCACAATGCAGAAATTGTTAGCGTAGCACAACAGTTCAAAGTGCATATCATAAGACACACTGGCGGAGCCTCGAGGAGTCCAAAGGGGCACATAACCCGCCTTCCAAAATTACATTCTTTTTACTATGTATACTACGTGTTTTGGCCTAACCCATCATGGATAATTCCCTTCCAGTCCAATTAATTATTATGTATGTTGGGTTTAAAGAAAAATTGACTGCCTCCATGACTATTGGATGGACCCGCTAATGGATGTGCCCATGCAAGCAGCTCCCTTTGCAATAAGAGTGATGTTGCAGTATTTTCTGTAGCCTTACATTCTAGAGAGAGATTATGGCAAGGAGCAGTGGCAGAGCTTCACCCAAATTGTTGGGCGGGCCAGTGGGCCATAGCTGAAGGAAATTACTACTAGGTTATTATTTCATGGCCCAGTAGCAGGTCTATATTACAGAAATTTGCATGGCATGGGCGGGCCAGGGCACAGGTTGGCCCAGCCGTAGAAGGAAGAGTAGGCAAATCCTAGAGATTATTATGGCAAGGAGCCCGAGAAGGAAGAGTAGGGGCGCGACGGGGCTGACCTCAAGGGCGCCGACCAACGGCAGCCACCGGATGACACAAGGACATGACTCATGAGGCTGCTTGAGGTCAGTGGCGCCTGTGTGGAAGCAGCGCAGGTGGGAGCTCCTCTCCGCGGCGGCGGTGGAGATGGGCTCGGAGGAGAACCCTCCTGAGCCCATCTGATCAAAAATTTGATCAGATGGTGGCCACTGAAGCGGTCGGCATTGCACGGGATCCGTAGGGTGAACACAAGCATTTCCCATTCTATATGCTTTTGGTTGACACCTGCCTACAACTTTTGAAGAATTGAGATTTTATAAGATCACTAGGGTTACTGCCTTTTGACTGGATCACATACACATACTATACACAGATTTATCTACTTTGGTTCAAGTTTGTTCTTTTTGTGCGTGAGTGGGGGGTTTTCAAGCAAAAAAATAAGAAGGGATGCATACTGCATGACACTACAAATGACGGCAGTTACCAGTTTAAGCCTACATTTCTTGCAGATAGTTTCGCACGGCGAATTTGTACAATGTCAACAGTTCAACCAACCATCCGGTCACATGCTAACAGAACGAACAAGGAAAGAAAAAAGGGGCACCATAGGCACCGCTGTACATTGTGCGCGAACGAGGTCTGAAACACCGACGCATGGCTTGATAGTCTGGCAGAATCTGCGCCACCTAAGATGAGACAAGTTTCAGAAAGGGGAAATCAAAGAGAAAACATGTGTGGCCATGCCGTGCACAACAAAATTCTGTGGTTATCACCTTGGGAATGGATGCAATTCGCTATCACTGGAAAGCATGAATATGAAGCTAGATGACAGTTCCCAGAAAATATGCACATCACATGATCCTGTCAATAAAACAGCTACACAAAGATCAACATGGTTACCATGGTTCGTACCGCAGCAAGAAATGCAGACATAAACGGTGGGGATATATAATATGAGCCTATAACAGGCAACGATATGAAATATAACATTGCAAACTACTCCCTCTATAAAGAAATATAAGAGTGTTTAGATCACTACTTAGTGATCTAAACGCTCTTATATTTCTTTACGGAGGGAGTACCTGACTATGTCGAACCATATTCTTTCTTGTCATGTAGTACTGTATGAGCTCTGTTGTAAAAAAAATAGTTTCTGAACCCATATGCTTTGACTATAACAGTAAGTAGAGGAATGTTACCTCCGTCCCAAAAAGCCTGTCTTAGATTTGTCTAATACACATGTATCTAACACTAAAACGTATCTAGATACATCTGTATCTAGACAAATTTAAGAAAAGCTTTTTGGGAGGGAGGTAATAGTAACAGCAGGGCGGTGATATGCCAGTTATCTTAATCCAGTATTCCATGATAAAAACAAACATTGTCCAAACCTTTGGGCATTGTTCCTCAAAACGATGCACTTAATCGGATGTATAAAAGCTGATAGTTGTTTGCCGCAGAACTTCAGAAGTCCGGTCAAGGCTATGAGATGCCACCTATCAAATCAAAAGAGAACATGTTATCCCATCTTGAACGTAGATCCTTGAAAAATATAGAGGATAAGCAAAGGAGACTGTTACCAGATATGTCAGGGCTGCGTATCTTTCTTGGCTAAGATACAAGGGCTTTCCTCTGTGCATTTCATGATCCTGCATCCAAAAGGTACATACATGCATAAGCAAGGGGTACAAGGTAGCTCAAAAAACAAAAACAAAAAATCCCGACAGCCTTTGGTCATATCATTTGTTTGGTGCACCACTTGGCAGCGCATACTATCACGAGGTGTTGCATACTTCATAGCTTTGTATCATGAGGTAACCATCAAAAAGAACCATTTCTCTTTTTGTAGGCAGGAAATGGAACACCATGATATGCTTCAAAAGATTTACGGCTAAGTCTGTGGCAGTTCACACAATTCACTCTACATGCAATGCTCAAACCCTCAATGTCAACTATTGTGTGATTAGGTTAAATCATATTTGCATCATATCATGGTGCATATTCTAGGATGGTGGTGGTGCAGCAGACTGCAGTCTAAGTGTCGCCGGATTCTTTGACAGCGTCCCTCATGGACCCGGCAGCTATATTGGTTGGTCAGTTTTCAGTCAAAAAAAATATCGGTTGGTCAGTTTTCAGTTGAAAAAAATATCGGTTGGTCAGTTCACTCGATTATTTGGTGGAGACGGTTCCTCACATTAATTCAGTAACAGATATACTACATTGCCTATGTTCTTCAGTTGATTTGGCAGCAGGTACTGATATGGAATCATACATGGATGAAATACAGTATATCCAGAGTGGCTGAAAAAAGGCTCAAGTATTAAATGAAAATGTTCATTAGGAAGTCCAATACCTCCTCACCAAAAGCATCAAGGTACAAAGATGGCCAAAATGCAAGACGAGCCGATCGTTGCAACAGGATTGTTGTTTTCTGCAAAGAGCAACTATCAAAACCAACAAGATCTTTTCATATCACAAAAAAGAGCAGAAAATGTGACAGCAACTTCATCGGATGAAGAGGGATGATGTGACACATACCCTCACCAAAAGAAATATGCCAACACCAGCACCACACTGAGACGCATGATTTAGGCATTTACCAGCCCTAAACATTAGAAAAAGAACAGGTTTAACATTTCAGAAATTACAGAAGAACAAACATTGGTGGAGTGGGGAGTACAAAAGCTGAAACACTCACCTGCAGCATGGTTTCCAACTAGGTGAACATAGCTTGCCACAAAGCAAACATAACGCTGGCTCATCAGGCACTGAACCACAATCAGGGCATTGCATCTTGACATATCTGGTGGACAAAAGAGTAAGATGTTAAGTTGCAAACCAAAGTCAAGCTCCTGAAGCCACTGAACACACACGTACACAGACCAGAAAACTTAGAAGATTCAAACTAAACCTTTCTAGGAGAACTTGGTAGACAGGTGGTAACTGCATCAGCCTGAATGGGACCGCGGGGGTAGAAAAGAGGATGCCTCTATACTTGCGAGATCTGTAGTCTTCACAGAAATGTTGAGACCATCTTAAGGCAAGCATATGTACACACTCATCTTTGAGAATCAGGTCCAGTGGCTGAATTTGAAAGAGGTGTTCCAGTTCTCGTATTCCATCCAGCTCAATTGCCAGTGAAGAATTGCCTTCCGCTGTGCTACTATCTAAGTGAAGATGTGACCCTTCCCAAATATTGGAACTGTCATATAAGGGTGCTGAGGAAGAGGATTTTAGCAGCTCCCAAAGCAATGCACACCTCCGAAGATAAGGATGTGTTAATCTCCGTACCATATCTTTTGGATCACAGGAGGGATCGATGTGCTTAGATACAAAATATTCTCTAGCAATATCATATCCTGACATCTCCTGGCAAACATCGTTGAGAAGGCAGTTACGGAAGTTTGATCTGTCAAAGGCTTCTTCCCGATAGCATGTTATTAGTGCCTACAGCACAATGCATATGTTAACAGAGAAATACACCATAACAGAAATATGTAGGTGGTGGGAGATTGCAGAACAGTATACCTGAATGACACAAACAATGTAGAATAGATGAACAATAGGGATGAAGAATTCTGTGGATGTCAAAACTTCAACAGGTAGACAGAAAAGTGCTGACATCAATGAAGAAAATGGATCTTGAGCAAGGATTGGATCAGCACATTGCTTCCAAAATTGAATATCAGGAAATATTTCACCCTCACTTTCCGGGTCAACCATAGGTAGCGAAGTGCCTATCAAAAACGGAAATGTGAGGAAGAGGATACACAAATATGGTATATTCCTGCACATGCAAGTTATAGTGATTTGAATTTCCAGTAAACAAGATCCAAAAACACGAAATTAGGTACATCATACAAGTTACCCATCTGATCTTTTTAGTAACTATATAATTTACCATGATAGCTATAGTAGGTGAGTACTAAGAAACAACACTGGAAAAAATCTTGCGGTATGAAGATTGTACAAAGGGAGCCAAGGTGCCCTAAATACCTTTTCGCTTGGTAGCATCCAAAAGATCTTTATCGCCAGAAATACCAGAGCAAATAGACCCTGCTAACAGTTGGATACCTTCAAATCTCAGAAGAACCTCACGGCGGTTCAGAACACGTGCAGAGTGAGAAACACGAAACAATAGAGACAATATGAATCCACTCGATGAATTCAATTCACTGCGCAGAGATTCTAAGCAAGACTTCGATTGAGTAGAATAGCTTGACATTCTATCACGAGAAGCAATCTCTGTTGAAACGACAGAGTACCGAAGTGTTTCCCAGAGAAACAAGGATGGGCTTAACCTTTCAGATGCTGAAAAGCTGCTTTTGCTGCGGGGATAGTAAAGCATAGTGAGTCTTCGAAGGGAAGGATCTAAAGCTGGCTCCGCAGTGTCATTCACATTCCCAGGAAAAGCTTTTAGAAATGTGCTTTGTCCAACAATTTTTCTGGCACTTTCAAGGAGGGCCAGTGCGCGAGGGAACTGTAAATTATGTATAGTTGCAGCAGCTTCAGTAGGCATGGTTTGAGCAGTTGGCATCGCCTTCCTAGTTATACCAGAGAAATCCGGTGATGCCGGAAGAATGGAATTTGCAAATCTGCGACACACTGGACACAGCAACTCTCCCTGTACAAAGCTAGGTGTAAGTACAGAATTAGCAAAAGAAAGAAGACAAAAGTGTCTAATGCATCAGTAGAAAATACCAGATCAGGATCGACAATCTGACCTCCTTCGAAACCTAGTCTCCTGATATATCTGTCAAGAAACAAAAAAGTAAAGTTGCTGCACTGAAATTGTAGATTCAATCAAGAGAAGTGTGAGAAGCCATCATAAGACAACCACTAATGGAGGCTCCATTGGATTAATAATGTTTTTTGGATGGTCTGAATTGGTTGGATCAAAGACAACTCATGCTTATTATATTTGTATGGATAATTGTGAGATGCCAATTCAAACAGAAAATTACTCAAAGGAACAATATGAAATAGTGAATCCTATTTGAACTTTATAAGAATGAACTCAAGGGATTTGAATGGAAACCGTGCAGCATACCTTTGTTTCAAGGAAAACAAATATCGATCATGACATTCTTGATGTACAGCATGTCCACAAGAAGAGATGTGGATGCCATCACAATCAACAGGACCAAATCTGTTTCTTATTGTTACTGGGGCAGAAGATTTGGAGGCTACATCACAGAAAGAAGAAAGACGGTATTTTGTTGAAAGACAAGTAACATATGTTCCCAGAACAGAACTTTTAGGGCTTGTGCTTGTCTTGGAGCCAGCTGTGAGATTTGAAGTAGACAAACTCTGCTCACCACCTTGAATGCCAGCCAGATCATTTACGATAGACTTGTATACATCAGCCTCAATTGTCTCAAGGGAGATATTGTCATCTGCATTGCCAGTACAGCGTCCACTTGGGAAACATGATATATATCTAATCAGTGGATGTTGCTCATTTGAGAAATCAAGAAATGCGTCAACTTCCATGCTGTCTAATTCAAAGGAAGGTTCTATCGTTGTATCCCTGACAAGTTCCTCTGAACTAGAAGACCCAGCACCCGAGGAATCAGTTGATTTTTCCCGTCTGATGGACCCAGATGTCTTCTTTGATTGGCTCAAATTATCCCAGGAGGGATTGCCCGTTTCAACAAAAGTTGCAAGCCGAGATTTCTAGATTATAGAACAAGTAAGAATACTATACAACCAACATAACATAACAGAAAATTTCCAGTCCAATTGCCATGCTTTTGCACATGGGACATAGGAAGGTACTTTATGTTGACAAATTACTACAGAAAAGAGAATCACCATTGTCGAGTCAAGGATTATTACCTGAAGAAGAATCAAATAGCAGAGTGGACTTTTGGAATCCGAATCCCGGCATAGAGAGCAAACTGGTCGTGTCTCCTCAGAGGCAACGGCAGTTGAACTGGATGCATCTGGCTCAAATGTTGCATCAGGATGCCCTTCATTTTCTGATGCCTTCATACTTTCAGCAAATTTTGACTGCTCTGCTTTCATTTTTGCCTGACATACAGATTAGATACGAAAAATTATATGCCCAGGTTTTGTAAGTCCATCCAAACAATTTATTTGACGAAAGCTGAAACTCAAGATGCCTCGAGAATATATAGATAATTTTTTTAATTAAGCATTTACCATGATTGCGGCCTGACGTTGGCGCGCTTTTGCCTTCTTGTCCATTAGATCTGGAGATCCAGAATTCTGTTTAGTGCTACCATGATCCGGAATAGATGGAACTACTTGCGGTGCCATTTGTCTTAATGTAGACATGCACTGCTTACTTAACTTGGCAAATCTTTTTAACAAACTCTCAACTAGAGATGGAACATTGCAGTACTTGGATCCAGAAAAGGTGCTGTCCTTCTCTTCGTTGTACTTGCGCATTAGTGAAACAAGCAAGGTTAGCATGCTCTCATTCTTTACTTTGTCAGACTCTGGAGAGACTGATTCAGTAGAGTAGGTCAATATGGGAAAAGTCTCTTCTGCATACGATGACAGGACAACCCATGATTCAGCATCATGCTGCACTATGTCCATCCCATATTTGTCTGCATACATTTGACTCTCTGATTCACATATATCAAGTGCCAACGAAAGAAGGTGCAAACCCATCACAAGAACATTGTCCGGGGCACGTGATACCGATGATGCTTCGGTGTAAACAGCATAGAAGAGAACAGCACGAACAATTTGAAGGACAGCTTTGGAGGTGGCTATCTTAGAAATACTGCGCAGAGGGCTAAAAACATGAGTCCATTGAGGTAGTTGAGCGTTAAGAGCAGAAACTTTGCAAAAACGGTAATATCTCTCTTCAGCAATCTGTATTTCTCTGGAATTCCAGCGCGGGTGATACAAGTCCAATTCCTTCCAGAATGCTTTGCGAAGCACATACTTGCCCTGTGATAATTTTTTCTTATTAGTCATGCATTCAAATGTAAAGAAGGAATCGCTGAAGCATGTCATACAATTTCAAGGATTAAAACCTGTTTCATTCCAGATGGATTAGAGTAAACTGCGAGTGAATCTAGAACACTTTGAAGTTGGTCACTTGACGAAAGGTCCCTGGGAAGAGACTTCACAATCTGGCTATGGGTGGCATCTCCAACAGCCAATTTATAAACCAATTCTCTCTTCAAGTTGTCTGCTGTCGAACGCCCAATAAATCTGCGTTCTTTGACTAGTTGTATAAGAAAAACTAGCATTTCTTGCATCAGAACTGGCTCATATCTGAAAGACATAAAAAATCAGCATTTAACAAAACTGACCAGGCAAACTATTATAATCTGGATATGATGAAAACATTGACAGGAAATGCACAGAAGCAACAAGGAGATATTGCCTAAAGCTGTTGTGTCATCATATGATAAACAAAAAAAAGTTGACCTGAACATCACTCAAATGCGCAACTAAAAAAAGACACAGTAAACTTAAAAGAGTTCAATATATCACAGCGTGACAAGCTGTGTACTTCCCACCGTCACAAAAGAACAATCAAATGGAATGGTTAACGACAATAGCTTAGTGGTAATGACAGAAATAGATCAATGAAGATAAAACTGAGCATACTCCACAAGACCAGAATATAAAATAGAGTAATACATGGTTACACAAGTATGTAGATGAATGCAGGGTTTAAGTCATTTTTAACTTATGTGATCAATGAAAACGTTCATGTGGCAAGTAGTGACAACAAGCAGTTGACTGGATTATCAACACAAAAAGTACATACATGTACCACCGAAAATTGAAGGAAGCAATATGTTAACAGAAATAGAAGTTGATGTCATTATAGAACAACTTGGGGCTTACTCATTCTGTTCCGTGAGAACCAGAGATATATAATTCGACAAACCAAATCTTTCTTGAATGGTCTTCACAAAGAACTCTGGAGAAGATAATGCAGCACAGCATTGCAGCAGAAACAGATCCGACTCCAAGCCCTGTTCAAGCCTGGAAAGATGGGTAACAATATAACTTCAGGACTGTTAGTTGAATAGCAATTTATTTGAGGTGAGCAAAGAAATTACCATTGCACAGAGCGGTACCACTCAGCACTCAGTATAGCTGCATCTCCGTTCTTACGCCACATTCCAGCACGCACTTGTGCGCAAAATACTCTCACTCTTAATGGATGCTCCATTACAATTGAAGCAAACCCATAAGGCTTGAAACCTCCAAGTACCTGAGAGAAAAACTCCTTGGACTGCACAACTGAACATTCCTCTGGTTTGGCATCCTCTCCGAAACATTTCTTCATTGCTTTACGCAATAGTAAAGAAAGCATACGGTGTAATGGGATATGAAAAGATGTTTCTTGTGAACCGACATCAAAGACAACACGAGGCCAGCTTGTCATGTTCAGTATTCCTAGTTCATCAATTCTTGAATCTGGGTGAGCGTATAGAAGGCTGCCATCGGTCAGAGCAACAGAAATGGCATTTTCAGAGTGTAATTGTACATCTAATCCATTGCTACTTTCGTTCATCTTTCCCTTGCCCGCGTCATTTCCAGCCTGAGGCGATCCTACTTGATCTATCAGCATCATGTCGTCGGATTCTTGGGCAGGAGAACCGACCACTTCATGATAATCTGCAGCATCGTCTATTTGGGATCCTTCATTCACCTTCATGCCCACATCACCAATCTGTTTACTTGATCCACCTTTGTTAATAGTCAAAGTGTCTTCAAGCAAGGCCAGAAAATTGCGAGCATCAGTGCTGCTAGCATCGAGGGACGACAACTTTCTCCTCCGAGGACCAGGTTCCAGCCAGCTCTCAATAGCTTTCAAGCACTGACGAATTAAACAGGTAGCAGGTGCTGGTAATTCACTGCTCGAAGAACTCTCTCTGGTACTTGAATTGCATACCAAGTTCTCCTGGGAGACCCTTCCAACTTTAGCATGACGCTGATTCTCGGCATTTTCCATGCCTTTTATCGCAGTGGAGCATACAGTAACATCAGTTGACTCTTGTTGCCCAGGAGAAGAAAAGGCTCCCTTCATCAAAAGATTCTGAATGATCCCAAGATAATGTCCTAGCATGAAAGGCGAAGCTAGATTCTCATTCTCATCTTCAACATGAATACTTGTCACTCTCTTCTGAGGATCCATTCCTTGCACAAGTGACAATAGCTTAATCCATGACCTTGTTAGATCAGGCCTCTCATAAGCAACATACTTGGAAACCTCCTCATGGCTCACGACATAGCGTGTATCTTCCAATAATCTAAGAGAAGAATCATACAAATTTCCCCATTTGCTTGTCTGCAAATAACAAAGTGAAAATATTCCTGTGACCATATGAAATCACATTACACTGTACTAATCACAATATATTAAGTAGCTATATACATCGCGGCAGAACACCAAAGTGAAACCAAAATCTTTCTGGGATCTGTTAGCACACACACATTTAAAAAACCAACAAAAATATTGCCCTGAAGTGTTTGAACATATTTCTGTTAAACGTTGATCATCCACCCCCAGTAATCCAAGTATGTTGGCATGCTATTTATCTCTTTACTTATGCAATAATTGGAGAGATGATAGGTGCGCTGATGTTTATGACAAGCCAACATTCAGGGCCTATGCCCTGTTACTGAGTTACAAGTGTTATACAATTAACGGATAACAGAAATATGTTCGGCGCGAATTGTACCAACAGCTTTGAAAAAATATAGCAATTATGCTTGGAAAGTAATAATATCCCATCAGTGTACAGTTACTGGGTAAAGCATAAACATCTAATTTTTTGAGCGACGGAAAGAAGTCAAGCATACCTGTAAATGAGCATCCTCACCAACGCAAGAAAGAAATAGAACTGTCAAACATTCAAGAAGAATACCCAACAAATTGTGCTCCCGCACAAGCCTTGTAGTCAGCGTAGGCACGGTAAATATTTGGACAGAAAAGGTCGGTATCAGTCGATACTCGTCCAGCAGATTATCATTGTTCCCTTTAATAACTTGAGAAAATGTACCAGGATAGTACTGTATGAAAACTTTGGCAAACTCATACTTAAAAGCTGGTTCAGTGATAAGTTTCAATAGCAGCTCATGCAAATTTTTCAGAACTTCCTTGTCCAGCAACCTTTCCGCCCTCGTCAATGCATCCAAGAGATCTGGTGACTCACGGATCCTTTGGGACACAAAACTAAGAAGACTTTCACTAGAGGTGCAGAAGCGAAGCAGCATGTCAGCAATAGAAGTCGTCAACTCCTCAGCAACACTCTTGCAGGGGGTACCCTCGTCAGCCTTCCGAGTTGGGGCTTCCACCAGACAAATCCTCTCCTTCCAGAAGAGCAAGAGCTCATCCAACACAGGCCCCACAGAGCTCGCAAGCTCCTCGGAAAGAGGCTTAATCTGTTCGGCCCCCTTGTGCCTCGAGCAGAACCCTTCACGCTTCCAGGCAGTAGCATCCCCGCAGTCACAACATCCACCACCTGTATACATGATGGAGTAATCATGATCCTCGTGGTTACCATTCTGGAAGCATGGAACACAGATGGCGCATGTGGAGTCGTTTTCGCAGGTCCGGCAGCGGTAAGCGAGGTCGTTCTGCCCCCAGACAGACCCGCAGACAGCACGCTCTCCCGCGCTGCTATGCTCCATGTCATCAAGCACTGCATCCGGCTCGTTGCGGAACATCATCCACTGCAACCACGACAAGCTCTCGCTGTACGCATCACGGTCGCTGCCGCCGCTGCTGTCTTCATCCTTCTTCGAGGACTTGCGGGCCTCCGATATGTCGGTGCCCGCTGACAAGATGGCCGCCGTGACCTCAGAAATCTTATCGGCGTGCTCCTCCAAGTACATGAGCAGGCCTTCCTGGTGGTCCTCCCGCAGCTGCTCTTCCGGAACTCCACAGGCGATCAGCTTCTGCAGGGGGAACAACACAATGCCACTACATTAGCAAAGTTGAAGGATTTTGCAAACAGTTGTACTATACCTTACTGAATCATCGAAACTTTCAATAAAAGTCTGCAACAGTTTGGTTATTCGCACACAAAAATTCCCAATGCCCTACTGCATCGGCCAGTAAGCACGGCCATGGACCGATTCCACAGACGCGAATCGCGAGCCGTCCCAGCGATCAGGGAAGGAATCGCGCTGGCTATGTATGGAACCCTCGCGGCTCGGAGAACCACGGGACTGATAACCAACCGACGGCACAAGAGAAAAACAGAGGAGCGCACGGGCAGAGGCACAAACAGGCAGGCAACCGCCGCCAGGGGTGGTTAGATTAGATCAGAGGAGACCAGAGCAGGGGAGACGCACCTGCTCGACGCGCTCCGCGGGCGTCAACTCGGGCAGCCGCGCGGCGGAGGCGTCCCCGGCGCCGTCGATCCCGGCCATGGCCCGCAGCCAGTGGGCGCAGGTCCAGTGGCCCGACCGCCCGCCCCCACGCCCCAGCCTCGCCGAATCGAGCCCCCTCCGGAACCCCGCGCCGCACGCGCAAATCCCCCCTCACCTCACCTCACTCCCCGCACGCCCGGATCGATCCAACCGCTTCCGGCCACCGGCGAGAGGAGCAGACCCCGGCAGCAGCGGCAGCAGGAGAAATCTCGCGAACCCTAGCGAAACCCGGCGCGATTGGGGTCTGCGTATTTATAAATAACTCGGGCGCAGGGATGGGATGCGATGGGAGGAAGGACGAAGAAGTGGCGAGGCGAGACGAGACGGGACGATTCGCCCTCCGCCTCCTCCTGTCCTGTCCTGGGGAGGAAGTAATCTTTTTTTTTATCCTGAACTGCTGCCGTGCGTGCGTGCTTATCCCGCTACTGCTGCTGCGGCAATGGCGGAGCGGGGGGCGGGTGGGCCCGGGGATGTGTGATGGGTGCGGTGCGGGGCCCGGGTGGCGGCGATCGGTGGAGAGGCGGGGGGGCTGTCACGTGCGGCCTCGGGGCTGCTGCTGCTGCGTGGGCCCACCTGTCGGAAGGGATCGCTGGTCGTTCGCTGTTCTGATTTGATCGGGCCAGTTGGCTCTTGGGTCGTCCTCGCAAATCGGTGCCTGATTTTTCCGATCTTTTTTTAGAGAGAGTCGATTTTTTGGGATTTTAAAAATTGTTAATGTCGATTTTTAAAGTTTGGAAACTTTAAAAATTGTTACTACCCTTCGTTATTAAAGTCCTGGAAAATAGCAAGATTGTGATCAACTCGGATTGCATGGAGGTCGTGGAAGCTTTGAGAGCAGGCAACTCCTCTTACGGTGGCAGGTGCAATTACTGATGATTGCTATGTTATGTCGTCAGATTTTAACCATGTAATTTATGACCATTGTAATAGAGAGAGGAATAAAGCAGCTCATGAACTCGCTTGGATAGTTAAGTTCTCTCCACCTTCTGTCAGGATGGATTCGGCACCGGGATGTACTGCTTCTGTTACTTGTAAACGATGCCACTATTTTGCTAATAAGTGAATAAAGGAGGAAAAATTCTGTCAAAAAAAATCCTGAAAAATAGGGTTACTACTCAGGAGAGACTAAAAACCCTAACCTACCAACTAACCGTAGTCGAGGCACCATGGTTCCCCAGCTGACGAATGGGAGGCGAATTCATGGGCTCACCTATGACGATCGAAAGGATGGAGCGTTTGCCTTGGTCATCTTGCGAGAGGGGAAAGAAAGAAGTGATCAACTTCTTAGCCGTATGATGTGATTGGTGTATTTAAAAAACCAATTCTTTGATAGTTTTAAATGTAAATATAGCTAAATAGAACACCATCTCTCGTCAAGCGGCATACTATGATGTGGTGTAGTGGTAGTAAGTTCACGCAATGCAAACGGAACGCATTGTTAATTCTAGGTGCAGAAACAACTTCCGTCCAAATCGGAGCGGTGTTGTCTCCGCGTCTCTTCTCCAAGAAAAGATGACTAGGGTTCCTGCCTCTCGGCGGCAGCGGCGTCGATCTGCCATGTCTTCTGTGGCTTTAGGGCCATGGATGCGCAGTGGATCCCGGCCCTTGCCGACGAGAGGGCTCCGTTTTTAGGTGCTTCTTCAAGTTTTTTTGGGGTTTGTGTCATGCTCAGGGGACGAGACGGCGGTGACTTCTTGAAGATAGAATAAGGTTCTCCCCGCCTAGCCCCGTTCAGGTGGTGCGTCTATTATCATTGAAGGGCGTGTGGAGGTGAGTCTCTGACGGATCTCGCGAGATTCGGTCGTTGACTCTCTTTGGTGGATCTGCTCGGATCCGGTCTTTATTCGTCTTTGTTTATGCGTCTTCAGGTTGGATCCTTTCGGTCTAAGCTTCTCTTCGTTAGTGGCGGTTGTTGTTCTGGTGCGTTGGTCCTATGGAGCCTTAGCACGACGACTTCCCGATTGTCTACTAAAACAAGTTGTGCCCGGCTCCGGCGAGGAAGGGGCGATGACGGGACGCGCCTTGGGCTCGCTTCAATACTTGTATTTGTCGTTAAGTGATCTATGAATCGGGATATATTTTTTATTATTATTTCTGGTGTTCGCTGTACTGCCATGACTGAAGATCAATATATTGAAAGTTTCTCAAAAAAATATAGTGCAAACAGATGGGGTTAGATTTCGGCGCTTGTCCGTTACGAATTTGGTTCGAGCCCCTTCACTAAAGTTATCAGGGATGACGTCACGGAGTCGATGGCCACTGGTATGCAAACATTTGCATTTATTATTTATTAGTCAAAATTAAAGTGATAAACTCAACAACAACAACAACAACAACAACAAACAACAACAACAACAACAACAACAACAACAATAACAAAGCCTTTAGTCCCAAACAGGTTGGGGTAGGCTAGAGGTGAAACCCATAAGATCTCGCGACCAACTCATGGCTTTGGCACATGAATAGCAAGCTTCCACGCACCCCTGTCCATAGCTAGTTTTTTGGTGATACTCCAATCCGTCATGTCTCTCTTAACGAACTCCCCCCATGTCAAATTCGGTCTACCCCGACCTCTCTTGACATTCTCCGCACGCTTTAGCCGTCCGCTATGCTAAAGTGATAAACTCAAAATATCTATAAAAAATATGGTTTAAACACGGGTAGAAAATGAGTGTAAAAGCCAATCGTCACTAAGCATGAATTCTGCATGTGCATCCAAAAACTTGAGCCAATACAGGTTTTGCCATAAGAGTCCCGTGTGACTACCTATTCATATGACTGAAAAAGGTCATTAGAAGTAAATTGTCACATGGGCAAAAACAAAGAATCGAAGACAAACAAGTTATTAAAAGGTTTCGATTGTTCAAGATTTTGATGATTTGGAACATATTATATTTTTCCATTGGCTCGGTTTCCTAATGTGTAATGTAATTAGAAAATAGATGGAAAATTTGAATTGAAATAGGGAGTATGATCTGATGAAATCGATGTTGGGGGTTGTACCACAATACTACCTCTTTGGTTTGAGCTCGAGCAAATCTCAATCCACCAACTATCTATCTGCCTACAACTAATATTAAAACACCAGCGGTGTTGAATTCAAAGGATCCAAGCATTAAACCGCATAAATCAAGCGGCCCCCATTTGCCAAATGATACCTCCTCGCGCGCGTCACGACTAATTGAAGAAGTCTATAGTTAGTTATTAGTTGATCGATCATTTTGAATATTTCCTAAAATATACGAGTTAGTATGTGATTTTATCTGAAATGGTTTATTTGTTTCTGGATTCTGCATTTGGATGCTATGTCCCAGGGGGTACTGACTATAAATGCATCGTGAGGCTAGGGGTGAGTTTCCTGTGATACCGGAGCTCGGGTGCTCCCATGATACGAGATCCCGGGCCATTGGATCTCAGGTCCAATGTCATTTGAGGAGTTGCGGTAGCTGTTGTACCCGCGTGCAATTTTTAGACTCCTCGAGGACTCTTTTGCAAAAAAGTTTGTCATCGCACGGGAGCTCTTGGATCTAAGATCCAACGGCCGAGCTCGTGCAAGAGCACCTGAGCTTAGGTGCTCCCGGACCACCAGATATTTTCCCGTGAGGCTAGATGTTAGGTATGTCATTTCTAGTGTCGACTTCGAATTAAACTCGTTTCATTTTCCTCATTTAGTAAACTGTATGATGTTATCCATTTGTGTCTCATTTTTTGGATACTTGACTCCTATAATTGCATTTAGAAACATGATCTTTTATGTATCTTTTGTCATGTCTTTTACTTTTCTATAACTTATGTATTGCCCCAGGTTATGGACAAAGTATAATTCATGAAGTTACATGCAGGAATGTGTGCCCCATCCTACCAACTCTAGATTTGGCAATGATCCCTTCCATCAAAGCATCATTATCATACCAACTCTATCATACTAAAATTAATTCTACACCGACTTTTTTTCATCAGTCTTACTCTTCTGTGTCTTAGAACCTAGAATTCAGGTTATATTATTATAAACATTTCATGTTTAGTTATATGCGTATTTCTTATTCCTCTAACGAATTTCATAATATACGAAGAAGTCATGGATGCTTCGATGGTTGTGAGATGGTATCTCATGCATTTTTTATTTAAAGTTACTTAAGAGATTCTATGTAGAATTTTGCAGGCTCTTTCAACTCGCATAGAATTTCGATAAAGCAAATATTCCTCACTTTTCTCCACACACATTTTCCTTTTCCGTTTTTATAGTTGTGGGTCATGGATACCATGCATTGCAGAATGTTTATACCCCACTATGCTTTACTAGAACCACATCGATAAGTAGTGGATACTAAAGAATTTTAGCGTCAAGTAGTGATATGTTTCCCCCGGAGAAAAAATAGTGATATCTTTGTATGACAAGATAGTTTGTGGTTGCACCCTTCATGTCATACACAGTATTGTTATAGCAACAATCAAGTTGCAAAATGATATGGAATATTTATCCTATAGCTAACCATGTTCTTTCATGTTATCATTTTCGCATATTAGTATCTACGTGGAAGTTCTCAATCCTTTTTTCTCCACCCAAACATCGTACGTTTTCTTGTGTTCAACAACAGATGGTCTTAGTAATCCATGGCTCATGTCGAAAGTACTGTACACACGATACTCCATGCACGATTTGCGCATAACATGATTTGAAGCCACGCAGATAAAAGAAAGGGGGCAATCCAATGGTGTAGGCGAGATGTCGCGTGTAGATCCTGATGGAAGTCGTCATGTGTATAGCAGGATTCGGCTCATATTTGTTGCCAACGTTGGCTTAGCCTATCTTTTAGTAGGCCGTCCAAGTCGGTCGATGATGTCAGTGCTCGGATGTACGTGCCCTGCTTCGCTTAATATTTTCGGGCGAACACAAGATGTGACTGTGTTTTCGTATGGTTGATGGGTCCAATATATCTCGGCGGTCCGGTCATCGTCGTTGATCGGCCGTCAAGGAAGCCCTTCTCTCCCATGAAAGCAATGTCTTGATTTGGTCGTCAAAAAGCCTACCCAGCACAGCATCGATGCATTTGTTCACCTAAATTTTCTTTACTATTCTACTAGCAGCAGCACCCATCCATGGACCGAAAAACGAATGGCACGATCGGAATTGATGAATCGGAGGATGGTGACTCATCTTTCACGACTGAAGAAGGTTCTACGCGCATGCACACAGACAAATATGAGTAGATAGTATAAATAAATGAAAACGTTGCTCTCTCAACCATCACACTTCTTGCACAGAAAGTAGCATCTACAGTAGCTAATAAGCTTGCGTTGGGGAAAGGAAGCAAAGCATACGACAGAAGCAACACTTGGATTCGGGCTGGTGGTTCCGGCCGGTAGGAGCGACAAGGCCACATGCACACACGTAGCGTCGTCGATCCATCCACCTTGACGCAATTATTTCCATCAGCAGTTAATCAACCAAACGTGCGTACGATTAGCTGCTATGCAGCCATCCAACTATAACATACTAGTACGTCCCAAGCATTAGAAGATCGAAATGGTGTTCCATTTTTCACAACTATACTACAGGGTAGCTGGCTTGTCTCGGTACTACTAGCTGGTGGTAAGGTAGTTGAGTAGACAATTGCTCTTGTGGCATGCATAATTTTAACATTCTTGTTCACTCATTTCAGTCTGTATGTCAACACCAGTTCAGGCTCACATTCAAAGTATAGACCGCCAACGGCGATAGCTGGCAAAGCATCTTAGAGGATGTTGGGTCTCGCGGAGGGCTTTCTCATTCTCTTCTCGGAAAGATTCAAAACATTTTATATTTTTGAACGGAGGGAGTATGTTCCAAGCATTGTAAAATCAAAATGGTGTTCCATTTTCCACAACTATACAAGCTAGGCTAGCTGTATAGGAAGTTAGGAACTACTAGCTTCTAGCTAGTCGCATCGATCAAACATTGACCTAGAAAGGGCCAGCTCAGTCTTTTGTTGGAGTCTTTACTTTTCTTTTCTTCCTTCAACAGCCTCTCTTGCGTACGTGGGCAACAGCTGCCCTTTGGAACATTACAAAATTCTAATCCAACATTGCTAGTTAGTTTTACCTCCATCAATGCAGCACGATTGTTTGGTTCCATCTACAGTTGTTGAAGTGTGTTTTACATTAATGAATTGTGTTTACGCTGATGGAAATTGAGGCGCTGAAATCAGTGCTCGACCGATGTTTTGGACTACATATATTTCTAACTATGACGTACCACGGTGTAGATCTGCAACAAAGTCCACATGATTTCGTCTAGTCTGATCGTGGCTATATATCAGATATCAGTAGCAAACTACTAGCGACTGTATATACGAATAGCAAGCGGGCCGGACATCATCAAACTGACAACTAGCAATTGACAACTAGCATAGCACTTGTCGAGATATTCATATGCAAAGCTCCCATAAAAAGATCAACAACTCTCATAAAGAGCAACAGTAAATTCGTCTACTCCAACCATAGCATGTCTGTTGAGACTCATGTGCATAAAGCTTGGTATGATATTAGGGAAAAAATTCATATACGACCAGGTCGCACGGTTTCCATCGGGAGACCCACTGGATTGAGCGACACCTGGCAGCGTGAATCTTGATGCAACGCGGTTTCTTTTGCCCCATCTCGATTCCCAGCTCAGTGCGCTCGTTCCCGACGACGACGGCATCACGGCAAGAAGCTTAGGATTTTGCCGTCTGCCGGTTGTTTGTCGTCTGCTTTTTGGTAGCTGATGGCAAAGACCTTCTTTGCCGTCTGCTAGCAGACGACAAAGAACTGGCAGACGGCAAAATCCCTGATTCCAGTAGTGACGGCGGCGACACATCTGGACAGCGGCAGCCAACACCATTGTTGTACGCTCATGCCTGATGGATTTTCCAAGACTGGTCTAGGGGCAAGACAAGCGAGAGGCCTAACGACCGCGGCGAGCAGTGGAGTTACGCCCGGCGGCGAGCAGCTGACTTGCTCGGTGTCAACGACCCTGGCCTCGACCAGCGGGGGAGCCGCGTGATTGTGCCGGTGTCGAGGAGTTCTGTCGCGACGGAGGGGGCAAGCAGGCTGACGGCGAGAGGTGCAGCTCGTCGGCGGTGACGGTCGGGGCACCAGATCTGAACTGTAAGGGGAATGGCCACGATGATCCGTTTCAATTCAATGCAGGGCATCGGGGAAGAAGAAAGTTTGCATTAAGATTCGCATTGCCAGGTGTCACTCAATTGAGTGGGTCTCCAGATCGAAAGCATACGACCCGGTCGTATAGGATTCTTTCCCGATATTAGGGCTTGCTTACTGGTAGGCAATCGATAATAAAAAGAATGAGAAAAGTATATTTTTGGTCCCTCAAGTTCTCCAAAAGTATAGAATTGGTTCCTCAAGATTTTTTGGTAGACATTCGTCCTTCAAGTCTCAAAACCGGATAAGTTTGGTCCAAAACCAGATTTTGAGCACATTGGTCGGGTTTGACCAATGAACAATAAAATAGAAAAACTAGCAAACAAATTTAAAAAAATTTAAATTTTTGTAACAACCAAGATGCTTGGGTGCGCTAGGTGCGTGTAAAATTTTGTGGTCAAATAACAACCGATGAGCTTTAGCAAAAAAAACAAACAAATTTTGGCATTTTTTTGTGAGCCAAAATTTGTTTTTTTTCATGAGCTCCTCGATTGTCAAAACATCATAAAAACTTTCACGTACGTAACACACCCAAGCATCTTGGTTGCCACAAATTTCAGGATTTTTTTAATTTGTTTGCTTTTTTTAATTTACTGTTCATCGTGCAAACCTGGTCAACATGGTCAAAATCTGGTTTAGGGCGAAACTTATCCTGTTTTGAGACTTAAAGGATCAAATGTCCACAAAAAAATCTTAAGGGACTAAGTCTATACTTTTGAAGAACATGAGGGATCAAAAGCATACTTTTCTCAAAAAAATCCAAAAGAGGCGAATGCTAGAACATTTCAGCTTTGCGACAACATTGAGGCAATGGCCACCATGCATCACCCGAAGCAGAGGCAACAAAGTTGTTGCGCTAGTTGCATTGTATATATACAATGGAATATTCAATATTGTGTTGACGACATCGCTAATTTGAACAGAAACTCCCAACCCAGAGAAGAGACGGAGAAGCCGTCCACTTCGTACGTGGAATGTTCTTCCTCACAGCTTTTAAAGTTCTATTATCCTACTCAAGGTTTTCTACATAGAGATGAGTCGTGGCATACCGGCTTTTAATGTGTTTGTTCACGCATTTCAGTCTTTATGTCAGCGCCAGCTCGGATAGTATAGACCGTCAATAGCGACAGTTGGCAAAGCATCTTAGAGGATGTTGAGTCTCGTGAAGGGTTTTCTCATTCCTCAGAATGGTCCCTATTGAAATATCCAAAATATTCTATATTTATGAACGAAGGAAGTACGTCCCAAGCATTGCAAAATCAAAATTGTGTTTCATTTTCCACAACTGTACAAGCTACTAGCTGGCTAGTTGTATAGGTACCACTAGCTTCTACACTCTCCGTTAGTACAAAGTGGTCATCTATTTTGGAATAGAGAGAGTAGCTAGTTAAGGTACTGTTCAGTAGGCATCGATCAAACATTGACCTACAAAGGGCCTGCAATCCCAACCCCCAACCAGCTCAGTCTTTTGTTGGAGTCTTGACTTTTCTTTTCTTCCTTCAACAGCTCCTCTTGTGTGCGTTGGCAACAACTGCCCTTTTGAACATTACAAAATTTTAATCCCTCTAAGAAACATTGCCACTCCCTTCGATTCATAGTATTTGTCGCTCAAATGGATGTATCTAGCACAGAAATATATCTAGATACATCCGTTTGAGCGACAAATAATATTAAGAAGTGAGTAGTTAGTTTTACCTCCATCAACGCGGCATGTATTTTGCACTGATGAATTGTGTTTACGCTACAAATTGAGGTGCTGAAATCAGTGCTGGATCGATGTATTGGACTATATATTTCTATCTACGATGTACTCCTTTCGTTCCAAATTACTCATCGTGTTTGGTACAAAGGGAGTACCATGGTGTAGACCTACAGCAAAATCCGCATGATTTTGTCTAGTCTGATCGTGGCTATATATCAGATTATCAACATCACACTACTAGCGAGTATATATACGAATAGCCAGCAGGCCAGACAGCATCAAACCGCAACTAGCAATGGAGACTCACATGCATAGCACTTGTCGGGATATTCATATGCAAAGATATTATCGTGACTCTCATAAAGAAAGGTCCTAGTGAATTATAATTTCTTTTAGGGATAGTGAATTATCTCTACTCCTATAAAAAAGCGAGTTGGTGATGATGGTGTGCCTGCCGTCGGGCCATATCTACCATTCGATCTTGAATCTAAGATTGAGATTGAGATGAGACATGTTGGGCGGAGTCAACCACCAAAACAAGATAGTCTGGAAGTTTCTCCTTCTCTCGTGAGACAGATTATTCTAGAACCCCTCCAAGTTTCCTCGTCGTCGGCCCCTCTCCTCTATTTCCCCGTTACCACTGGAGTTGAATTGGGCGAGGGTCACGTCTGTTGTATCTATATCTATATCTATACCACTATATAGTGTGTGAATAAGTTTGAATATGGATCATTGGATGAACTCAATCAGATGATCAAGAGGTGGCAAATCCGAGCATTGCTGGCCATTCGATTTCCTATCAATTACATCAGATTCTGCCATGTGTACTATGTAGAAGTTTCCAATAGTTAAAAACTTAGTACACCCTTATATTTGTCACATATACTATCTTTACACACTTCTCATTTATTCTAGAACTTTCCATGCATGATCTTGCTCCGTTAGAGTTTCTCGCCTGAATAGAAGTGTATTCATTTATGATTTAGTCTAGAATCTTTCATGTATGCTCTTGCTCCATTAGAGTTCTCGCTTGAATAAAAGTGTATCCATTTATGATTTAGTCTATAATCTTCCATGTATGCTCTTGCTTCATTAGAGTTCTCGCTTGAATAAAGTGTATACATTTATTGAATTATTTGTGAATTTTACTAATGGTGAAAGACTCCTGATGAACCATTTCTTACATTTCATATATCTTTTCAGAGAATTTCAGCCAAATCTCACAACACTATCTTTAACCTTATAAGGTCCATACATATAATGTGTTATATTAGTGTATTGGAACACAATGCAGCTAAGGTTTTCCTTTTCAATGATGTAATATGCAAGTGTCAGTTGCAACGATATCTCACAATGCACGTGCAACTCACTAGTACTTTCTAGAAGTGCCACAGAACAACAATTCTATACTCCTATATAGTACACGAATAAGTTTGAGTATTAGCCGTTAGATATAATGCATCGGACGGTGGACAAGTAGCAAATCTGTGAGCTGCTGTATACCTGGCCAAACGGGCCGGCCCGGCACGGCACGGCCCGGCCCATCGTAATCGTGCCTGGCCCGGCACGGCCCGCCAGGGCACGATTACTATACGGGCCGTGCCGTGCCGGCCCGCGTGCTGCGCCCCCAGGCCCAGGCACGGCCCAGTTAGTAAACGGGCCGGCACGTTGGCCCGTTTAGCACGGTGGGCCGCATATTTTCAGCCTGTTATTTGCCGCATTGAGCGTTTTTTAGCCTATTTTTATATACTGGGCCATATATAGATGTATAAAAAAATAAAAAAACGTAATCGGGCCGTGCCGTGCCGGCCCGCGTGCCCAGCCTCCAGGCCCAGGCACGGCCCAGGGCGTGCCGCGTGCCAGGCCCGGCCCGTTTAGACCGTGCCGTGCCTGGCCCAAGGCGGGCCGTGCCGCGCGTGCTCACGGGCCGGCCCGAAAAGAACGGCCCATTTGGCCAGCTATAAGCTGCTGCATGCTGGCCGTTGATTAGACTCCATCGGACGGCCGAAGTTGCGGGGATTCGCAGCTACAGTAAATCTACAGTACCCTGTGTTCCCAGTCTACTGGACTGCTCCCCAGGACTAGAGAACACACCGGATAGGGTGGGAAGAATAGGACTGTTAGGAGAGTTCTAGAAAGACAAGACACACCGGATAGGGTGGTATTCCGTTATGGTATAGATGCAGATAGTGCAGTATAGTTATCAAAGCGTAATATTATGTGATCGTGTTAGTAAGAAGCATCTAATAATCATGAGATTATAAGCCGATCTGTTGCACAAATAATTTTGACAAAATTCATAATAGTATCTTTTCTACGTGCTTTGCACGTACCATGTACTAGTCAAATAAAGAGTAACAATAATTCCGTCTACTCCAATTATAGCATGTCTGCTGACTCGTGTGCATAACGGTTGGTATGATATTATACATGGACTTGGGCTTGCTTACTGGCTTCGTTGCCGATGGGATTCCCTACACGATGATACATTATTGATCTCTGCAGTGGAGCATAAAGGATGACACATGCAGAGCGATGGAGCGGTAGAATCACAGACAAACTCATGTTTTATATATGAACATATTTCTCAAAAATGTTAGGCAGCCAAATAAAAAACATCCAAAAGAGGCGAATGCTAGAACACTTCAGCTCTCCGATAACATTGAGGCAATGATCACCATGCATCACCCGATGCGGAGGCAAGTTGTTGCGCTAGTTGAATTGTATGTATACGACGGAATATATTTTGTGTTGACGACCTCGCTAATTTGAACAGAAACTCCACAGAACCCAGAGAAGAATAAGTAGAAGCCGTCCACTTCGTACGTAGAATGTTCTTCCTCTCAGGTTTTAAAGTTCTCATTATCCTATTCAAGGTTTTCTACATAGAGATGCGTCGTGGCACAAGGAGAAAATGCAAAGAGAAGACGAAAGCAACACATGTTAGAGACAGGACGTTATGGAGTATATAATTAGCTAAGAATCGATGGGATGAGGATATATTTTAATGAGGTGAAAGCAGCCCGTTCGACTAATAATCAATCAATAGGTGTACTATAAACTATCGTGGTCATGAGGCATCACCATATGTACACACCGATCAAATAGTAGTAGTATTACTGGAGTCTAGACTCTGGAGTTGTTGTTGAAGTTGAAGCTGAAGGGCTGAACTGATCCAGAATCTAGTTGAGTTCAGACTGATGAATCAAGCAAGCATCATCCAGTTCTCATTAGAAAATAACTTAAGAAGCATCCAGTCCTACGCAAACTACCACGTACTCAGGGGGGCATTCTAGCTAGGTCGCTCAAGTTGGTAAGCTACTTTTGAAAGACCTTATGCACCAAGTTCGGAATCAAGCTCTTGTTCTCTTCGGTAGACCATCCTCAAACGGACAGCCAAACGGAGGTCACGAACCGGATGCTCTTCACTCTTCTATGCGTGTTGATAAAGAAGAACATCAAGGAGTGAGAGGAGTGCCTACCCATCGCCGAGTATGCCTACAACCGCGCAAGACATTCGACTACCGGCAAGTCCCCCTTCGAGGTCGTCTACAGTTTAAACCCGTTGTCCTCATTGGACATTTTTCCCCTACCACTACAAGAGCACACAAACATGGGCGCGAGTGCCCGAGTCAACTACCTCAAGAAGATGCATGAAGATACAAGGCACACCATTGAGCGCCAAGTACAACGACTCGCGACCAAGCTCAACCTCAACAAGCACCCCATGGTATTCAACATTGGAGATCTTGTGTGGCTACACCTTCGCAAGGACCGCTTCCCCAACGAACGCAAGTCCAAACTTCTACCACGAGTGGATGGACCCTTCAAGGTGCTTGAACGCTACAACAACAACACCTACAAGATCGACATTCTACGAGACAAGTACTCCGTGAGCGACATCTTCAACGTCAAAGATCTCTCTCCCTACTATGGTGATGAAGATTTCGATCCGAGGTCGGTTCTTTCCCAAGGAAGGGGAGATGATGCGGAGCATCCTACGGTCATCCCCATGGACCTACCGCCGTCTCACCAAGTGCCAAGAGGGCCTATGACACGAGCTAGAGCTAGAGCTCTCGAGACCGAGGTGACTTCCTTAGTGATATCACATATGATCCATTCGAGACATGGCTACTACCTAAGTCCGGAATGTTGTGCATGATTAGGTACCAAGAGGACCCTCCCGAAGATGCACATGAAGACGGACAGGTCCCCAAGTTCACGGACGAAGAGAACCAACCGAAGGAGTCAGGAGCAGCTTCCAGGACCCTGACATCCCACCATGACCCCGGACATCTGGCCCCTGGAGAATCCACCACGTCAGCCGCCAGGAACCTACAGGCCTCGGACATCCGGCCAAGCCTGGAAATCCGGACCAAGCCCGGAAATCCGGCGCCCTCCATCCCGAATGCATCAAGACCAACCCCGCCAGCCCGGACATCCGGCCCCTCGCAAAAGCCCGGACATCCTGCCCGACGCTCGGATGTCCGGCCTTCCCTGTCTACGCATAGTGTAGGGCCGAGGCCCATGTACCCCCTTCGCCCCCTAGACTATATATACTCATCCTCCTCCCTTTTTCTAGGGTTAGCATTGTGATAGCTCATATGTGAGATAGAGCCTCGCTCATCCATCCGATCTACTCCGTAGCGAGGGACCATCACCTCTTCGGAGAAGATCCACTTGGATTCAAGACCCATAACAGAAAGACCTCAAGACCTCCTCACGGAGAAGAACCGGTTACCCTATGTATCGTCCCTTGTTGTATTTGGACCGTGTGATCTCTATGTGTACTCGGATCTAGCATATGTGTGACCTAATCTCGTTGGTTTGAGTGATTCTCTTGTGTTCCCTTCGTGATTTCCCTTTGTGTTCTTCGTGTTCATCGCGGGATCCACTTCTTTCGTGAAGGATCGGCCATCTAGGATTCCACCTACATCAGCAATGGTCACCATGCACCACCCAATGCAGAGGCAACATAGTTGTTGCGCTAGTTGAATTGTATGTATACGGTGGAATATTCAATTTTGTGTTGACGACCTCGCTAATTTGAACAGAAACTCCACAGAACCCAGAGAAGAATAAGGATAAGCCGTCCACTTCGCACGTAGAATGTTCTTCCTCTCAGCTTTCAAAGTTCTTATTATCCTACTCAAGGTTTCCTACATGGACATGCGTCGTGGCACAAGGAGAAAATGCAAAGAGAAGATGAAAGCAACACATGTTAGAGACAGGACGTTTTGGAATTTGGAGTATACAATTAGCTAAGAATCGATGGGATGAGGAGATATTTTAATGTGGTGAAAGCAGCCGTTCGACTAATAATCAATCAGTAAGTGTACTATAAACTATCGTGGTCATGAGGCATCACCATATGTACACATCGATCAAATAGTAGTAGTACTGGAGTCTAGACTCTGGAGTTGTTGAAATTGAAGCAGAACCGCTGAACTGATGCCGGATCTAGTTGAGTTCAGACTGATGAATCAAGCAAGCATCATCCAGTTCTCATTAGAAAATAACTTACGGAGCATCCAGTCTTACGCAAACTACCACATATTCTTTTTTTTTCCGGGTAACTACCACATATTCACGGGAGCATTCTAGCTAGGTCGTGGTGCATGATGCGTGTTCGGACTTGGACAGGACGGCTCCAGCGGCCAAGTCTCGATCACTTCGATTTCCGAATCATTCATGTATGCATCATAGAACGTTTTTCTAGCCATCAAATCAAGCTAACCATCCCGTCAAAAGTAAATAAATCAAGTTAACCATGATAAGGTCGGTTGCGGTGAAGTCGGAGTTGCTGAATTGAGAACATCAGATAAGGATGACTGCTGCGGAGATGTTTCCTCAGGGATGTGTGCCAAAGTTTGTGTAGTGACCGAACTATAGTCACTGATTTTTGCCAGTGTATCTTTTTTATTAATGTAACAACTCTTTTCAATTAAATCGATAGATCGAAGCAAAAAGTAGAATAAATACATGGAAAGCAAAAACACATACAAATATTTTAGATATAACCAAGCTAACAAGTCGAGCCGTATAGTGCACCCGCAAAAAGGTATAGTGGACAGTACATTTCCTATTTGACGCACATTGCGTCAAAGCGCCGGCCTTTCGCACAAAGGAGCAAAGCGAGCGCTCGGTTGGGCTAGCTATTTACCTATATAGGGATTCAATTATCAATATATCAAGGTAAAAAGCAGCATAAATAAATGGAACACAGTTGAGCAAAGAAAAAACACATACAATTATTTTAGATATAATCAAGATAACAAGTTGAGCCGTAGAGAGTGCTCCAGTTTGACGCACATTAAGTCAAAACTGTAGGCCATTTGCATACAGGAGTGAAGCGAGCGGTCAGGTGGGCTAGCCTATTTAGGCACTGTTTGTTTGGGTTTTTACTTATGCTTTTGCAGCGTTTTCACTTTGACAGAAAAGCCAAAAAAGCTTCTAAATATGTGCTTAGCAATATTGATTCATAAGCCAAAAGCCGAAGCAAAAGGCTCCTATTTAGGAGCTTTTGTGGTTTTTTCGTCAAAGTGAAAAAGCAGCAAAAGCAAAAGTATAAGCTCAAACAAACATGGCCTTAGTCATAGAGGGATTCTGGTTTTTCCAACATTTCTGGTACAACTTTTTTTTACTGATTTTGGAACCATCTAGAAAGTTTCGGTTCAGTTTTTCCTTTTTTTTGTTTCTGCCTTCTTTTTCCTTTATTTTATAAATTTGTAATTTTTCGAATTTTCAAAAAAATCAGAATATATGAAAATGCTAATTTTCTTCATTTGATTTTTTGATAATATTAAAGGAATAAAAACTTAAAAAATCTAAAATAAGGTTTTAAAATAAATAAATATCATACTTTAAATAAAAACAAGGGAAACAAAAAAACACAAAGCTAAAACTCGCTACAGTATGTTGCTACATGGGCTGGCCCACGAAAGCACATGCCTGTGTGTCAGCACTCATATTTTACGCAGAGAGCATCAAATAGCAAATGCATGGTACATACAATTTCTCAAGGGCAGTAAATACACATAATCAATCGTTAGTGCGGGCCGTGCTTATGTATTGTTTTCAGGGAGCGGGGAGGCAAGTGTCGCTTTTGTGCGTGCTTCCCGCTCCAGCCCGCGGCCGCGTATTTTGGATCTCACCGAGTGATAAGTGAGAGCCCAAGCACCAACCAACGAGCGACCACATTCTTTTTTCATTTTCATCACTTTGTTCTTAATTTTGATAAGTTTTTAAATTAAATTTTAAATATTAACAAAGCTGGAAAATTCATAATTTTCCCAAAAAATCTGTTGCACTCAAGAAACGTTCATGAATTTTAAACAAATATATGCAATTAGAAAATACTAGTAGAATGCCCGTGCGTTGCAACGGGCTTTTAAAGTGCTCTTCATTTGTTCCCTTTGTCTTCCCTTAACTAAAATGTTTCTCACAGTGATATGTGAACTCATAAATTTACAACCAAACCAACATATCAAGAGGTAAAAACATATTTATCGAAGAGCATATGTACATCAGATTCAACATTAAGGTTCTGATGTCCGGTAGATTGAGAACAAAAAAAATGGTGACTTACCAACAAATCTCATTTATATTTCAGAACATGGTTGTCCTACAATTGTGTGCCTACAAGATCTTTCTTCCCCTTCCTCCCTCCCTCCCTCGATCTATCGCCCCTCTCTCCCCTCTCTCTCACTCACTCTCTTAATCTCGAATGTGTTGCCTTCTGAAGAGGGCTCTAGCGGTCTAGTAGCCGTCTTGTGAGCTGGTCGTCATTCTTGTTGTTGGGGGCGACAGCGAATGAATGAGACATGGGTATGTGAGGCATCACAAAAATGCGATTTCAAAATTTTATTTGGAAAACTTTTCTAGCTCAAACTGCTTATTCAAGTTTGAAAATCAAATCACATGTATAGAAAACATTTTTTTCACAAACAATATGGGTGCAAGGAGACATGTATAAGGGCATATGTTGTAGAGGAATATCGACTTTTTATACATGGGAGGAACCAACAAAGAAATAAAAATTTGAGAAAATGTTGGGCACAACTGTATTCTCACATGTGGACCTACAATAGATGTTAGTAAATAGATACTCCCTCCATCATCCCAAAATAAGTACCTCAACTTTATAGTTGTAGACGGGTATTTTAACTGCTTCATTTCTTGAGACACTTATTTTGGGACGGAGGGAGTACTTCAGGAGTCACAACGACATTCTTAAAAGTGTTATTACCCATCCAAAGAAAGATATTTATGTTGCATAAACACCAGAAACCAAAATTCAGCCCAATAAAGTGTACTGATCTTAGTTATTAGCATTACTCACTTGATAGGAGCCGTAATAATCTGCTCATATGTTGCTCCCTTAAATCTAAGGGTGAAATAAACAACAGAAAAATCGACAGTGGGAACATGGAAGGCCATTCCAATCAATTTTCTAACGAGTTCTGGAAGCACCTTACCAATAGCATGCAAGAAATGAAGTAGTTAAAATACTCGTCTACAACCATAAATGACGTAGTTTGCGTACCACGAGAAAGTATGTTCAGTCCTAGCTTGTCTTACGAGTAATATACTCCCTCCGGTCCTTTTTAGTCTACATATAAGTTTTGTCTGAAGTCAAAGTATCTCTATTTTGACCAAACTTATAGAAAAAAATATCAACATGCACAATGACAAATCAATATTATTAGATTCGTTATGAAATGTAGCTTCATAATTCATATATTTGATATTGTAGATGTTCATATTTTTCAATATAAATTTGGTCAAACATTGCAAAATTTAACTTGACACAAATCTAATACGCGGAGTAAAAATGCCGGAGGGAGTATGTAAAACAATTTTTTTCAAGGCTGACAATAATGTGTTGTGTCCATAACATTGAAGATATACTATGAACATGTCACCTTCTAACATGCCTGCAACTCCTTAATTTATTTCTCGGAGGATGATTCAACAATCTTCAAGTGTACAGTAGAAGCTCCATCTTTTCCTTTCCCCACACCCGTGCAAGAATGCCGCAAGTTCCATGTCCACCTCCCTCTCGAGCAAGACTTGACCGACTGCCTCTCCCCTCCGGCTTCCTGCACCTCAAGACCACATAAAAAAAATCAGAAACCACATAAACCGGTCCACAAAGCACTGAACAAAATTAGAACATACTTGAAGTCGCATACACCATGTTTTCCATCGATGGCGCCTACATCCCGTGGCGCATCAATCATAGGCTAAAACGCTCAGAACTTCCAATGATGACATGATAAATATCAAGCATGTGATAACAATGGAGTCTGATGTACAAGAACTCTGATGAAAGCATCACTAAATCTAGCAATACTTGGTTATGTAGTTTCATGCATGAACAATTGAACATTCATACACGCTCAAATAAAGAGAGCATGTTATATATTCAAATTTCGAGCTTGGCACGGAAACTGAAGATAGTCTAAAAATTCAAGCATTGGTGTTTTTGATGATCCTGCTAGTACAACTTTTATAGTTAGGATAGTCGCCTTGCTATTTCCATTTGAAAGAAAAAAAACACCAACAATTGGGACGGGTATGGCGATGCGACCCCTCACCTGCGTTTCTGCAAAACCTTGTTAGTTGCTAGCATCCATAGCTCAAGCTCACCCCTTCGACTGGCAGCGTGCGAGAGACCGCACCGGCCGGCCGCTGCTGACTGGCGGGAGCAGGTGAGGAATGCAGCGACACACACACACACAATCATCATCATCAAGCAAGCAGCCAAGCACACATAATTATAGAACTAAAACTACGGTTTTCATAGTTGAGAAACAGGGTGGACATTGTTGGAGCTGATCCCCAACTCCTTCTTCCTCTCAGTTTCTCACAAGTTCGCACAGGAACAATGGAACACAGAAGTTTTTTGGCGTCGTGCTGCTTCACACAGCCACGACCTTTTCTCTCTGTATTTCTCTTTCTCAAAGCAAACATACGTACAACTCTTAAATAAAACACACACGCACGCACACAACCGAGGCAAAGCCGCCCTGATTTTTGTGGCACTAACCCATGCACCAACGCACCACTAACCAACTATCCCATGCGGCTAATCTTCTTCCTAGACCTGGCATGCAATACTAACAAACTCACCCGTCTACTCCTCAGGGCCTTGGCTTCAGCTTACCGTTTCACACGACGGCGTGCCGATTCACACGACACCACATCTCACCATCTACATCGCTTCACACGATCTGGCATCTCACCTTGCACACTTGCTGCTCCAAGACTCCTACCCATGACACACCTGATGAACTACATGCAGTACAAAAGCAAAAAACACATGCAGATATGAAATCAAGATTAAACCAAACAGACGTAATAAGGTGCGGCAGGATGGATGGATTGTGTTGCCTTTTGAATGTAGTCGAGACATCACATCATGTTGAAGAAGTTGTCCTTGCTGCCGCTCACCCATGCCACCACTTCGCTTACCGCTTTGTCCATGGTGAAAATCCGACCGCCACCAGCGACCAGCCTCACTATAGCAACCGGATCCTCTGTCATCCCTAGGATTTCCGATACGCAGCTACATCCACGTGCTAGTCCTGGCCGCCGTGAGGACGAGGATGAGATCGTTGGTAGAGAGGATCACAATCTGGATGAGACCAAAGGAAAGATTGTAGAGTGTTTTGTGATTGAGAATTTGTGGGCCTAGGTCCCTAGCTAGGCAAGGAAAGTTAAGATTTTTGGAAGGAAAGATTAGGACGGGGATGGGGAGGATCTTCGGTGGTGGGGGTATGGAACGAAATCAAAGACGTGGGGTGGGCCTGGGGATTTCGTTCGATCGATAGGTTAAGAAACGAAACGACGGTTTACTCGTAGCGAGACGATCGAGGGGCCTCCCTCCCTCTTTCGAGCGAGTCGTGGACGATTTTAGGAAGGTGATCGAAATTTTTTAATGCAATTGTTTAATCCGTAATTTGGTATTAAAATATTATGAATATAAAAGCCAAATAAGAAACCAATTCGGTTTTTGATGGGAAGGTGATCTCACGTAAGAAGGTAAGAAAATTAGCACCTACCAAAGAAAGAAGCGCGAGAATTATTACCTGATATAAACCAGGCAGGGTATTAAAGGCAATTACTTTGGTTTTAGTGGCAGGGTGAAAAAACCTATGTATAGGAGAGATGGTGGGAGGGAGGATAAAAAAAGACCAACGAAAATAAACCGTGGATAGTATTCACCAACTCAGACATTAAGAGTAGAGATTAGGATTTGGAATTGATTGTCATAAAACAAAATTTTATTAATTGATAACGTGCTATCGGTACATGCCCGTTTATAACGTGTCTAGTTAGGAAACTTTGGAAAAGTTAGGAAAGTTTTTATTGTGAGGGTAAAAAAATCAATGTGAGGAGATATGGTGGTGGGATATGGGACGAAATTAAACCGGACGAAAATAAATCAGACGAAATATAACCAGACGAAAATAAACCGTGGACGCAATCCTACCAACTGCTCCATTAGGAGTAGAGATGTTCTTGAATTCAGAAAATTCTCATGAATTTGAAAACTTGTTTATGAAGTTAAAAAATGTTCATGAAGTTAAAACATGTTCAAATTGAAAAATGCTAATGATTTCAAAAAATGTTCATGAATTCTGAATTTTTTCATCAATTCTAAATGTTTTCACTGGATCAAAAAATGTTTAGAAAAATTTATAATATTCAGGCGTTTTAAAAAGTTGCTCACAAATTGAAGAAATGTTCAAGAATTATGTGTTTTGCTAATTTTATAAATACTCACGAATTTTAAAAACTGTTCAGTTTTTTAAAATATTAGTCGGTTGAAGACATATTAAAATATGAAAAATATTAAAGAATTTTTAAAAATGTTCACATTTTTAATGGTTTTGAGTTCAAAATGTATTCACGAATTTGAAAAATAGTCCGTGAATTTAAAAAATGCTTGAAATTTAAAAAGAAATAGTAACGCAAAAGAAAAATTGAAAAAATAATAATTAAAGTTATATCTGAAAATGATAAAGTAACATAAAACTTGTTGAAACATTCCTAAAACCAGACGGAAGGCTCAGAAGGTTTCTAAAGCAACTTTGGTCTCTCGCTTCCACCTGGTTTTTTGAGGGGGCGATTGCACTTGCTTTTTTGAGGGGGCGCTTCCACATGCTAAATGGACGACCTAGTAATAGCGTGTAGTGGTGAATCCACTTGATATTGCACAATGAACGACCTATAGCTTGAGGAGAGCTCCTAATGGCGTCTTTGGCGTCAATTAGGATAAGTGGCGCTCACACACAGAGCATATGGTCCGGCCCCAATTAAGTTCTTAAAAAATGCTTTATTGGTGGACCTGGAACCGTTGACTCAGCCACAAGAGACCATCGACCGTTGACAATTGACCTTTTCAAGAAAAGGAAAAAAATGCACAAAGTGAAAAAGTTATTTTTTTTGTTTTTCCAACAATTTGAAAAAAGTTCATGATTCATTTCAAAACATATCATAAGATTTGGAACCAAATTTTGCAATTTTGAGAAAATTTCATGAATTTTAAAAAAGTTCAAGACTTGGAAAGTTCTTAATTCGGAGAAACTTCACTAAAATGGAAAAAATTCACAAAATTTGAAATAAAGTCGTATTACGAAAAAGTTCACAAACTTTGGGAAAAAATAATCACGGATTTTAAAATGAAAGTTCACAAAAGTTGATTTTTTTCAAATTGGGGAAAAAACTCGCGAAATCATGAAAATCTTAGGAATTTGGTAAAAGGGGAAAATGCAAAGAAAAAAAGGAAATATGAAAACCAAATGAGAAGCCGGTGAAAAAAACCCTACATGGGCCGGCCCATTTATATATCTGTGCTGTGGAATGGGGCCTGGCCGTAATATGGGCCTATTTGGCATCTGGACGTGTGGGCTCTTTACCAAGCCATCCCTCGGCCTCTCTGTAGAAAAAGAAAAAGCTATCCCTCAGACCCGTCACTTGAAGATGAGGCCCAGCCGCCCAGGGAATCGTCACACGGCAGATGCGCATCAGCGCAGCACGCACCATCGTCCGCCGCGGCATATGCCGCCCGCTGTTTTTTACGCCCAAAGAAAGAAAAGAAAACGCCGCCCATTGTCTAGTTTGTTGCTGCTACGGCCACCCGTCATGCTCCCCAAGCAAAAGCATATCCGTATTTATTCTTAAAAATACTAGCAATAATAGAGAAGCATCTCCTGGAGACTTTGTTTATTTTGGATTGGGAAACAAGTCATACTTTGGCGCCTCCCCTTACAAAATATGTGACGCGGCATCGCGAGGACCAATTATTGATTGGAAAACAAGTCATACTTTGGTGTTGTCCATTACATGGCCAATTAAAAACTCCTACTGTACTTTGCATGATTTTTACATGAGATGGCTGTTGGAGTGTTGAGTAGAGAGTGAATGCGGAGAGACGAAGGGACACATTATATCGTGCTTCTAATAAAAAACGTAAACACGCGAGGTCTAAAAAGCCGCAACATGCTTGAGAAACTATCGAATTATAATGGGGTCATCAAGAGCGAATACAACAACCTAGGATTAACGTATGAACTGATTGTATGAGATTTCAACTAAAGTTCATCCTTCGAATTAGCCCATACATGAATTTTGCTTCATCCGTTGCTTTCCCTGGAGGTGTTTCGGTACACGAAGAAAAAACCTTTGATCAACAATTTACCCCATCACGTAAAATTTACTTTGACATAAAGTTGATATCCCGAGATTCATTTTCAAAAGCATTTACTTAGTATGATTACAATTTTGTAAATCGCACATATCAATATAGTACCCGTTGCTTAAAAAATAACCAACTTTGGAGATGCCAAATCAAGGAACAGATCAACAAAGAATTAATAAGTACTACCATTGCTCTCTTGTTGTTGGCGTACGCACAACTGTCACCACATCTCTTTTTCCCTAATATAATAGTTGGACAAAAAATATGTTGTAACATAACTCTTTAAAGAACACAGAAGGTCACATAAAAAGCTAGGAGCCCGGAAGGGTAGATCAAATATATAATTGCAATTGGATTCTTGAAGGCTGGCAACCACATCATAAAATTAAATACAATGATTAGCCTTCTTTAATTCCCACTGAAATTCCTCGTTTGATATACCTGCTAAAGAACCAAAAAAGAGAGAAACGACCATTGGGAGTCTTAGAAAAGATACGCCCTTTGTTGCTCTTTCTAGAGCGTAATTTGTTTCGCTGAGACATAATTTTGATCAACAACCACTCATGCAATTTGGTGACATAAGATTGGTGTCATTCGGATTATTTTTCAAAATCATGTACCTATATGATTACAATTGTGTGGTCATAAAATGGTCAATGACTCCTTATCAAATCAATATACTTCATAGTCTAAAAATAAAAAAACAATATATTCCTTAAAAAATATAGAGGGCTTTGGAAAAGCCAAAGCAAATAACAGATCAGCAACAACAACATTTGTATTGTATATTATATTTCCCTCTTAGTCCCTCATAAAGAAGTATTGCTCTCTTGGTACACCTAGCTGTAATAAAACCAAAAAAGAAAGCTGTCCAACACATTTCTTGTTCCCCAATAATAGCTGTGTGCGCGAGAGAAACCCAGAAAAATCCGGTGGTGGCAGCGGGGCCCACCTGTCATGGTCGCCCGAGGCCGGCCGGCCTCATGTGGCCCTCCCTTTATATCCTCGCCCCTGCCCCCGCCGTGTCTTTCTTCCTCCACAAGAAGAAAAGAAACGCCACCAAATCCAATCTCGACCTCCCCCTCTCCCGTCCGCCCGTCGTCCCCAACCCGATCCGATCTCCCCCCTCCGTCGCCATGGGCCGCAAGTTCTTCGTCGGCGGCAACTGGAAATGCGTACGTGGTCTCGCCCCCCTGATCCCTCTTTATTTCTCGTCGTGGCTCCGTGTTGAATGGGGGGATGGATCGGCGTGGACGAATCGTGTGTCTGGGTCTTATTATGCGCTGTTTGGTGGATCTGGAGGGTTATTCGAGCGTAAAATCGGCAAGATTGTCCTTAGATTTGAGCGGTAGCTTCGCCGCTCTCGCTTCAGATCGGTGCGGAGATTAGCTGTTTTAGTGTGTGTGCCGGCGTTTTTTTTTCTTAATTGGGAAGGATGGATGCGATGGGATCTTCTTGTGAAGATCTGGGCGATAATTCCAATGATCTCGTCTTAATTGATCGTTGGATGCATCATCAGTTACCTGTGCTTATTTTTGGGGGTGATTAGAGCTATTATTACTGTGTATGTATGCATCTAGCTTGCAGTTAGATGGCACGGCATGTTATTTCCTGGGTCTGTAGGAGAAGTTCATCTAGGTTGAAAGACAGTTTGATCTCGCTAGCTGTTACCTGTTTGCAGCTAGTCTGGAACAGTTTAGTGTGAGTTATCTCTGATGAGTTGATTGCTTGATGCTGACATGGCTCTTCTTGATGTGTGCAGAATGGAACTGTGGAACAGGTAGAGAGTATCGTCAACACTCTGAACGCTGGACAGATCGCCTCTACGGATGTTGTCGGTATGGATGCCTGCCCTGTGCCTGGCCTTGCATGTTTTGGTCACCCTGTGTCAAATTTTGGCGACGCTTAAAGCTGCATTGCAGGATGTACTTATGGTTTTATTGGCTGATGAACTGCAGAGGTTGTCGTCAGCCCGCCCTATGTCTTCCTTCCCACCGTCAAGGGTAAGCTGCGCCCAGAGATCCAAGTCGCTGCTCAGAACTGCTGGGTGAAGAAGGGCGGTGCTTTCACCGGTGAAGTCAGGTTAGCATTCTGTTCTCTGCCAGTATGTTTTAATGCCATGGATTAACTGCTAACCTGCAAGGCAAACATATGCTGTCTTTCACTGCTACAAATTGTCATGTTTGCTTTAACACGGTCTAGAAATAGGGCTCTCGCTTCTAAACCAATGTTCATTTGTTTTGTTCACACATTCAGTATTGGTGTTAGATTTGTTTAGTGATTAATATCTAATTCAGATGAATAATTCTTATATTTGCATCCGTTTTTGTTTTGTTTACTCCATATTCAACTTATGTGTTGGTTCAAAACCTGTTGCTAATGCAGTGCTGAGATGCTTGTCAACCTCGGCGTTCCCTGGGTCATCCTTGGACACTCTGAAAGGAGGAGCTTGATGGGAGAATCAAGCGAGGTATGCTGCAGTTTACATCTATTCACAACATACCATTCATAAATCAGGTGCCTTTCCATTTAAATACAGTGAACAACCGAACTATGAAATACTGCTATTGGAAGACAAACGTAAAATATGACAGTATCACCAAACTGTAGAAAAATCACTCTTATTCTGATGGGGATTTCCTGCAATATATTTGGTGGATAATTCATTGCAGTTGATTTTGTTTTCTGAAAATAATTGCAATGACATGACTGATTTAAGGAGTTTTCAGCGCTAAATCCTCTCCTCTTTCTTGAATGGCAGTTTGTTGGAGAGAAGGTTGCATATGCACTTGCTCAGGGCTTGAAGGTCATTGCATGTGTTGGTGAGACTCTCGAGCAGCGAGAAGCTGGATCAACCATGGCAGTTGTCGCTGAACAGACAAAAGCAATTGCTGGTACGGACCTTTAGTTTGTGAACATGAACATACACAAATTTACCTTTGAATTGTTGTATCATTGTGTTTATATTCTCTTGAATTCTTTTACCATTGATCTTGATGGTTTGTGATGAATCGTCTCAGCTTTGGGTGTTTAATTTCCTGGCATGAAGTTTATGCTTGCAAAAGCTAGCTAAATTTGTTTCTTCATTGATGATAATTTTACTTCACAGCAGTTAAATCTTGATAATACTTTTAAGACTACAGGGGAGAAACAAACTCAGTAACTACCATTATGATCAATTCAGCATTGCTATTTGCTTTGAACATGCATAGCACAAATTGCTCATATCTGCTGTTCATGATTGGATGAATCCACATGTTATGCTTTGCCATACCTGTTTTCAGTGACCAACGCAGACTTTGTATAGAATATTAAAATATCATCTGAAAGTGTCGGCTGAGATGATTTTTTCTTTTACAGACAAGATCAAGGACTGGACCAATGTGGTTGTCGCTTACGAACCAGTGTGGGCCATTGGCACCGGTAAAGTTGCGACACCGGCTCAGGCGCAGGAAGTAAGTGTTAATGCATTTGAAGATTGATGTGTGCTCCTTTGATTCCAAACATATTTTCCATTGGCTAATACTCAGACTTGTACTATGTTGGCAGGTCCATGCCAATCTGAGGGACTGGCTCAAGACCAATGTGAGCCCCGAGGTTGCTGAATCCACGAGGATCATCTATGGAGGTAATGTATACCCATTGTTTGAGCACAAATGCCTCCTTGTGTACACATTTACTGCCAAGTCATCTTGATATCTGATTATGTGCGCCTTGTTACTTTAGGATCTGTAACTGGCGCAAGCTGCAAGGAGTTGGCAGGGCAGCCCGACGTTGATGGTTTCCTCGTTGGTGGAGCTTCTTTGAAGGTAAACAGAGAACACAAACAGATCATCATGCCTTATTTACCTGCACCCATATGACTAAATACTGTTCTCTCACTCGTGCAGCCTGAGTTCATTGACATCATCAACGCCGCCACTGTGAAGTCCGCCTAAGAAAAATCTTGATGTGGCTCCTCTCGGTGCGGAGGAAGACAGCGAAGATGAAGAGACTCCTTTTTTCTCCTGTGTTTATTATGTGTGTACTATGCTAGTAATTTTGTGGTGGAGCAGCTGCTACTGTTTTCCTCCCCCCCTGACTTGAGCTTGCAAGCCAATAATGATAATGTTTGCTACTGAACATATATCAACAATAATCTTTAGCTCCTCTTGTTGCTGTTTAATCATCTCTGCTTTTCTTCTCCAATGAATGATAATAATGTGTATCGGCTGATCGGTTGTGTCTTTCGCCGGTCACTCCGTTGTGTGCCGCATGTCCCGTAGGGGCCGCATGCAACTGCTCGTCCACTGCCCTAAGGGCCTCGAATCAAGGGATTTGTTCAATTGTTCTGAAGGAATTCTGACTCTTAGGATTTTTTTTCTACATTGGCTGTTTGATTCATAGTATTACAATCCATAGGAATTTTTCCTTTGGAATGGATTGAAGATGGTATTCCACAACGGTGGAGTAACAGCGCACTACAAGCGGCGATGCAAGACACATCAAGGAGGCTGCTGCGACCATCGTGTGCTGGAACTGGCGATGCATGTGCTGCAAGCGGCGACGCTAGGCGCGACAATCGGTTGGATGCTGGGACGTACTCCCTCCGTTCCAAAATAGACTTATGATTCAGAGTGGCAGAATCACTAAGCTGTGGCAACGAGTCGACCAACGTTTTGAAGGAGACACGTTCATGGGATAGGGGCAGGTGGTGCGGTCATGCGGAGGCGCGCACGACACACGTTGTGGGGAGGGGAGGGACGTGCATGCGCGAGCGGCTGACGAGAGTTGTGGGATGCTTCGGAGGAAAACCTTAGATCCGTTGGATCAGGCGATGAAGGCGCCTCACCTCTTCTTTTTTCTTGTGGGCATCGTCTCGGAGCCGGCCGCAACCTAGAGACCAGTGAATGGCGGCATCTTCGCTGCATGGTTTGCCGAGGCGGACGTTTTGAGGGCGTTGATTTCTGTTTGGCAAGGATGATGATGTCAAGAGGAGCTTGGGTCGCAGCTCGGCTTCGGTAGTCAGATCTTACCGACGTGTCTGAGGTGCTCTTCCGTTGGTTGCTGAGTTGCTTTGAAATCGGAGCTGACACTCGATGGTCGTTTGTGGAGGGCGCGTTTAGTGCAAGTCCTGCATATTCCCCTTGCGAAGCTCGTCATCAAAGTCGAAGATAAAGCTGTCGGTTGTTCGCGCGTGTGGCCAACTGTTGGCGTGTGGCCAGGTATCCATGTTGTGTGAGTTGAGTTGTATTGGTTTTAGCCCGGCTTTTTTTAATTAACCGGACAATTCTCACTACCTTCTTAATTAATGAAAATGACAAGTTTTTTGCCTTGTTTGAAAAAAAAAATCAAGTCGCGAGAGTCGTTCACCGAGCACGATCCAACGGTCCAGGAGGGGACTGGCTTTTGGGCCCTTTTAGCACTGCGGATGATGAGATATTTTTTCAACGTCTGTCACATGAACGCTGGCAACCAATCCTTGCACGGATCGATGCATTTCTCTCCGTGAAAGCGGTCGCGGGTACAAATTATTCTCTGTCACGGCAACACGGACGCTGAGCTGACAAAAGCACACAGTGATTTGTTTCTCTGGACGCAAGAAGAGAATTTCTTTGGTGCCTTGCGCCTGAAAACAAAAACGGTAGCAACGACGTGGAATCTCTTGCGACGCCTGCGCCGAGAAACACCAAAATATTTGCACGGACGGACGCCCGGATCTGTACGACGTGGGCGCGAAATTTCCTCCGGCACGGCAATGCGGACGTCGAGCCGCACAGTGCTCCGTTTGGAGCGCCAGGTCGAAAATGGCGTCCTTCCTTTCCGTAGGGAAACGGTAAGGTTTTCGCCTGGGCAAAGAAGAAGAGGGGTCACGGGCTCACGGGCGTAAATTCGCGGCCGTGCGTACGCGCAACCGCCCGGGAATTGAAGCCGCTCATATGCGTTCCATGCGCGCGCCGACGCCGAGCGAGTTGCCTTGCCGCCCGTTTCCGTGAAGCCCCCGCCCGTCCTCGCACCGCATGTGAATGTGATCGCCTCCGTCCTCCTCCAGTCCTCTACCTCTATCTCTATCGCTGGTGCTCCCTCCCCGAGAGGCAACCCGTGGCTTGCTTGACAGGGCGATTGAATGGGGTCGCCGACGCCGCCGCCGCCACCGACGCCATCATCACGGGCCAGCTGTTACTCGCTGCGCCTCCACCGGAGGCGGGCGGTGGCGGGTTTAAGAAGGAGGCCGCCGCGGGGCGAGATGAAGCTCATGTACTTCCTGATGGACGGCGAGGGGGAGGAGCAGCGGTGCCGGGCCGAGGAGCTCCGGCTGGAGGTGTCGGAGCTGGAGGCCGTGCTGGCCAAGGAGGAGCGCCTCAGCCGGGTCCTCCGCTGCTCGCTCCAGGCTGGCCGCCTGGACGCCGCCGCCGCCTGCCGGTGCTGCCTCTCCGCCCACCTCGTCCCAGCCAAGGTAATCGATTGTGCTTGGTATACTTCTGAATTTACCTCATTCTCACTTCATTCCTCCCATGTACTCCTAATTGATTGCACAAGCATGCATGTTTCTCAAGTTCATTTTCTCAGTTCACTACTAGATTACTGGCTTTTGGCAAATTTCTTGGAAGCTGCCACTGTTTTCTGTCACCGAGTGTAGGGCTGGACCAAAAGCTCGTAAACTCGCGAGCTTAACGAGCGCTCGATAGTTCGGCTCGTTAAGCTCGTAGCTCGCTTCTTAATGAACAGAGTCAATCATTGATTTCAGCTCGTTAAGCTTAACGAGCTTAACGAGCGAGCTAACGAGTTTCACGAGTAGCTCGTTAAGCTCATTAGTAACAACACAACACATATTTTCATTTTACGTGACAAACTCTTATAACATTTCAGCCCATCTATTCAATCTAATCGACCTATGAGACAACAAACTACTGCATTTCTTTTTATAGTTATCATATTTCGTCTTGAAAACCACATCTACACATTCATCCTGTATATCGTAAAACATTATAATATGTTAACGAGCGCTCACGAGCGCTCACGAGCTTAACGAGCTTCAAACGAGCCGAGACGAGCACGGTTTTCTGCTCGTTAATCTTAACGAGCTTAACGAGCCGAGCCTTAACGAGCACGAGCTTAACGAGCCGAGCTACTCGTTAGTCCACCCCTAACCGAGTGTAAAAGTGTTCCGAACATTCAGTCCCAACTCCGAACTGTAGAAACTTGAAGGCCATACAACCATTCAGGGGTAGTGATAGATTAACGGTGCAAGTGCAGATGCAACATCGCTCGCCGTCCATCACAGGACTGGACAGTCGGTCATGATCATGCCTGCTACCACCTCGTTGTCTGCTTGCCTGCGGTATTAGCTAGATTACGAAAAATACTTCCATGGACGGACGGATAAATGCTGTGCGGCATGATGCATACGGACATCTAGCTCGACAGGAGTCACAGGAGGACACTCAAAGGACTATTCCCAAATTGCACGCCACAATGCCGGATTTGTCCGCACATAGCCACCCCCCATTATCCCCCACACCTCATGTCCTAGGATTCCCGCCTGCCTGCCTGCCTTCTCGTACCTGACAAATCGCTTGATTGCACCTGTACGGCTTGCTTCACTAAGTGGTAACTTAGCTAAGCAGTTCATACACCATTTCTTCAGTAATTTTGTTAGGCGGCATGCTGATCTGTGCTCATACCAACCATAGGTGGTTCTGAAGTTCTGATCACTGCAAGTGTTGGTAATTATGTCGATTCTCGTTGCAGATCAGGGGGCTCCTCGCGGAGCTGGCGATCGTGGAGGACGAGATATTCTACCTCGAGAAGAAGGTCGACGACCTGCGGACGCGCCTCCTCCGGGAGCGCAACTGGACACATCACTGCATTCTTCAGCAGCAGCAGGATTGGCCGCCGGGCCGGCACTCCGTTGGCCGGAGGGAGCTCCATGGCGGCGAGCAGCTCCCAAGGCTGCCTGGTCCAGGCGGCGGCGGCGGCGGCGGCGATGGAGGAGGTCTCGAGCGTGAGAGCAAGGCCTCTGCTGGGTCTGTCTCTTCACAAGGTACAGATGAAATGAAATGTTCAGCAGACGCACTTTCAGAATTTATAGGTTGCTTAAACAGTTCTTGCAGAACAACTAGTTGATTCTGATTTTGAAATCTTTGGAGGACAGGCGAGGAGACTGATCAGAGCAGAAGAAGCAGCCACTCTTTCGAAAATCTTAGGCCTCCAGAAAGGAAAATCTGCTCGAGCAGTCCAAACAAGCTTTCGGAGGAGCTCATCAAGCTTACGGTGACCATCTTCCACAAGCTGAGCAGGACAACCAATCATGCAGAATCAGAGCTGGAGCTGAGCAGCGCGCCGAAGCTCAACATCACGTCCTGCATTGGCTCCTCCAGAAGCCTCGCCCCCAAGCTGTCGTCGTCGTCGTCGTCGAGCGACCGTGCGGCCCCGTCGCCCATCCGCTCCGTCAAGAGCCGTGCGGCAGCGGCCCCGGAGTGCGGCGGCGACGAAGGGGATGCGGCCGGCCCGTGCAATGGGTTTGTCGAGTTCACCCGGAGCTCGTTCGACTCCAGCCGCGTGCCGGTGTGCGTCGCTGACATCAAGAACTTGAGGTCAGAGTGTGAGAGAGACCCTGATCATTGCCGTTGCCAGAGGACGGACAAATTTTAATTTGTTGCAAATGTACTATTTGAAAAATATATTTTTGTTTCTTCAGAGTGCTGATGAACAAGCTGTGCACCGTGGATCCGAGCTTCCTGACCAACAAGCAGAAGCTGGCCTTCTGGCTCAACATCTACAACTTCTGCGTGATGCATGTACGGTTTTAAGCTGAGCTGATTGCTGATCAACACATGAACACCATTAATCAGTTAATTGGTGAATACAGCTTTGCATCATACATAGCCTGATATATATGATCCACGAAGAAATTAACTGTGAATTTTGCCATGTTATCAAAATTTCAGGCATTTCTTCAGCACGGTCTGCCTCCATCGCCGGACAAGCTGCTGGCCCTGCTGAATCAGGCTTCAGTGAATGTGGGAGGAAGGGTGCTGAGCGTCCTGTCGATCGAGCGTCTGTTCCTCAGGCACCCCCCTGCAGAAGGCAACAGGCAGGTAACAAATCTATCCAGCGAATTCCACATCAATCTTGTAACCTGATTGATGTTCTCGATCTTACGGATTAAGCAAATTACACAGTCGTATTATTGAACCTGAACATTTTGGATGTATGGAAAATTGGCTGAGAAGGGGATGATGATGGAGGAAGGGGAGAGGGACATGCAGCTCTGCTACGGGCTAGGGTACCCTGAGCCCAACGTCGTCTTCGCGCTCTGCAGGGGCAGCCGCTCCTCGCCACCCGTACGTGTCAGCTCGACCGATCGCCATGGCTAACTGTTATTGCTGAGCTTGACATGATCGACGACGTACGAAGTGCAGGTCCGGGTGTACACGGCGGAGGAGGTGTCGAGCGAGCTGGAGGCGGCCAAGGTGGAGTACCTGGAGCGGTGCGTCCGCGTTGCCGGCGCGAGGAGGAAGAAGACGAAGTCGAAGGCCGCGGCGGCGGCGGCGACGATCGTGCTGCCGAAGCTGCTGCACTGGCACATGCGGTGCTTCGCCGACGACGTGGAGTCGCTGCTGGAGTGGGTCCACAGCCAGCTCCCGCGCGCCACCAGGGCGCCCGAGCTCAAGAGGGCCATCAGGGAACTCCTCCACCGCGGCAGGCCTCCGGCGCCGGAGAAGATGGTGGAGATCGAGCCTTACGACGCCGACTTCAGATACCTACTGCCCCTCGTCGCGTGAATGCATATACTGCCGTGCCGTGTATATAGTAGTACGGATTAGGCTGCATATATATGGTGTGTCGTGCTGTCACCGACTACGTACGTGTTGCTGCGTATAGTTAAACTTAAACTTATTTTCCCCGCAAAAAAAAACTTAAACTTATTTTTTGTAGTTATTATTATATTTCATTATGTGTATATGTACGTGTGGTAGATGCATGAAGATATCAGATGAAGATAAATGGATGTTGCGCTTGTTGATGGCGACGCTGTGAAGAGGATACCTCATAAGCTTATGAGACATTTTTCAATTATACTAAAATTATAGAGGTTGTTTTATGATGCTCAAATAAGAGAGGATGTACCGTGACATTCTAGTAACCAGGAGTACATAAATCAGAATGTAATGAACCATCCATCTCATAGTAGTGACTCGACAAGCTTCAATCTGAAACACAAAAAAATTGCTGCTGAGCCGAGAAACATTAGACTTGGCTTAGCTTCAGATGGATTCAACCCATTTGGCCATCAGAGTACTGATGGAACGAGATGGGCAATACATTTCAACACTCCCCCTCACGTCTAGACTATTTTAGTTCTTAGACGTGGGTTTGATGTAGGCTGCAATTTTTTTTATAATACTGCGTTGGCAGGGTTTTGAACTCAAGACCTCTTGGCTCAGATACCATATTGAATTCATGCTCCAGCCAACTCATCCAAAAGTCCGAACTGATGGAGGAAGGCGGACAATATATTAAAATACTCCCCCTCACGTCTAAGCTATTTTAGTCCTTAGACGTGGGATCGATGTAGGTCGCAGAATCATTTATTTAATACTGTATTGGTAGGGTCTTGAACTTAAGACCTCTTGGCTCGGATATCATATTGAATTCATGCTCCAGCCAACTCATTCAAAAGTCCGAACTGATGGAACGAGATGAGCAATATATTTCAACAATCCCTTACAACATGCCACCAAATGTCTGCACTAAAGAATCAAACTACATGATGACCTTGCTCATCCCAGGTCCAAAAAGTCCTGGAAAGAATTTTGATTTATTCATGGAGCCTCTTGCGGAGGAATTTCAAAAGCTATGGAGGGGTGTTCTCACTTGAGACCAATATAACAGCCCACTAGCTGATTTCTTTCCGTGTGCTGTTATAATTTGATGCATCCATGATTATCCGACTTTGAACACTATGTCAGGGCGAACGACACATGGTTACAACGCATGTGTTCACTGTGACAAGAATCCGCTGTTATATGCAATACTTAGCAAGATATGTTACATTGGACACCGTCGTTTCCTTGCCAAGGACAAGCCGTGTCCTAAAAAATACCGAAGACTTGTGTCGATGCAGCTCATGAAAATCGTGATGCGCCAAAGAGGCTACGATGAGTTGCATGAGGAATTATAGAAGGCCAGAGATATTACACCAGGAAACCATCCTGATAATGGTAGCTGGAAAAAGAAGCGTGGCAGGGCAGAAGAGAGATTATTGTTTACCCACATGTCCACTTTATGGGACTTGGAGTATTGGAAAGATTTGGATATGTGGCATAATCTTGATGTGATGCACATCAAGAAAAATATATGTTACAACATTATCGGCACACTTCTTAATATTGAAGGCAAGACGAAAGATACCTTAAAATCTAGGATTGATTTGACACACCTGGGTATCAGATACGATTTGCAGGTGAGAGAAGATGGTTCATCACGGGATATGGCACCAGGTGTGTACGTCTTGAACAAGGTAAAAAGAAAAGAATCCTGCAAGGTCCTGTCACGTGTGAGATTCCCACATGGTTTTGCTTCCAACCTTGAAAGAAGAGTCAGTGCAGATGAAAAACAAGATACAAGGGTTGAAAACTCATGACTGCCATGTCCTACTTCAGGGTTTTACCTATTATCCTTAGAGGATTGGGCTGCCCTGACTTATACAGAGCAGTTACAGAGTTGATTCTTCAGGGAACTCCGCAGTAGAAATATCAGGATATATGTTGTGCAGCGTCTTAGACACAAGATACCAACTATCCTATGCAACCTTGAAAAAATACTAGCACAAATGCCCGTGCGTTGCAACGGGAAAAATTAAAATTTAGTGAAAAATTTATATGAAAAGAACATTCATCGAACATGCAAGACGGGTCGTTGTTGCTGAATTTGATCCCACTCCTCGCGTGATGCATTTGTCCCATCAAGTTTTAGTCAGCTTGACTATAATATCTTCTATATAGACAAAATATATGTGGTCATTAGATTTCTGTTGAACTACATGTTGAATTAGAGATTCATTTGTCAAATAGAAGTTAAATGTAAAAATCTTAATCACAAATGCTATAGAAGATGCAAGGACTCTACTTCGACAGATCATGAGATACTGATTAATTGTATAAACCTTTTGAGGGAGAGGGAAAGAAGATGCAAGTAAAGTAATACAACTTCTTGGGCAAATATCCAAAGCAAATCAACTACTTACAATATAGACTTGTGACGAGAGTCTCTGCAGCACGCTAGATGAAAATACTTGCCTCACTATAATTGTTCCTTTCAAATTCAACTATGCAGCCCACTATGTTTCCTCTAAAATTAGTTGCAACTATGAGATGTGTCCTTTTGTTCTATTTCTAAGCAAATAAATTGCCTACACATAACTGACCAGATATAGAAACTTGCGAGATACGACATCAAGTTGCATGTGTCACCTTTCTTTCCATGTAAGGATAGTTTCCTATAGGCCTTCTATCACAGAAACTTGTGAAATACCACTACGTGTTGCACCTGTTACCTTTTTTGCATTAGGTTATGTCATGCAAAGTTCTATTCTATTCTAAATCTTGCAACTTACAAAGTTACCATCCTAAAACCATCAGCTATTCTAATTTCAGTGGCTACCTAATTAACTACTCCTTCCGTATCAAAATATAAGATGTTTCTGTAGGCTCTTATATTTTGATATGGAGGCAGTACTATATACATTCCAGATGTGTTTGTGATCATGGTTGGAGTAGTTATTTCACAGAAGGATTTTTTCAAACTGTACTTCAAGAAGCTCGAAAGCCTTTAGTGCGATAAAGAATTTGGGATCTTTTGAACAACTGGACAAATTTTGAAGCTATAAGAACAAGAAAAACACTTGGGGTGTTGAGGTTCAGTCTTAATACAATCTACGCCAGAAATCTAAAGCCCAAATTCAGGAGCATTATTCCTCCAAATTCTACTTTTATTTTGGCTCTGTGTCGTGAAATTATAGTACACAGATGGATTTTGCATAATAATGAGAATAATCAGCATCAATTTCACATGTCTAACTAATAATCTGTAAAAGATCAGAGCACACAATATATACACCACAAAGAGATGAAAGGAGCGCCAGATCATCAGTATTACCTCCACTGCAATGAAAACATAACACAAAAGTATTAAAAACATAACAGACGCTGCAGTGCATACGGAGGTGCTGATGTGCTGACGGGAACTGCTAGGATTCAAGAACAGAGGGTTCCCCTGTTACCCCGACCATGGTGTGCATTAGTAGGTTTACCTGTGAGCACCTGCAACCTTGCGATGTTGATGGCTGAAGCATCATGGGCCCATGGGGAACCGAGATTGAGAAACAAAAGCAGGAGGTCGCCATGGAATAGGACTATAGGAAGACTTCATGGCGACCATATTGCACCAGGCGCGACCACCTGGCTCGCCGTTAGCGTAGCCACCGCCACCGTCTCGATGCATCGACGTGGCCACAAGCTCCCCCATGACTCGCCCATCCTTTCCGAGGAAGATCATGAGCTGGGACGACGCAAGACAACCGAATCGATCGCGTCATCAACCTCGGACCCCCCAACCGCCGCCGTCGATTTCATTACCGTCTAAGCACCTCCAACCCCGATGACCCGCTCTTCTGCATCCCCGTGTGCTCTTCTTCCTCTCCCCTCGTCCCTACGGCTTGCGATCGCACTCTAGCCAGCCTCACCGTTTTAGACAGAGCTCACGACCGCCATGCTGCACAACCGCCGTAGCCAGAGCAGGTTTCCGACACGTCCAAGCACGTAGGCGTGGTCCTAGTATTCCCAGGAACCCAACGCGCTAGCTAGCTCACTTTGCCTCGAACTGCTTCGCCGTGGCCGTTGCAACCGAGCTCCGTCGTCTCTCGAGCTCACCGCCGTTGCTGCTACAGGCCACCCTAGCACCTATCGGCTATCGCTGTGACTGTTCGATGCGCGCCAGCGCACAGAGCATTTTGAGCCCATGGGAAAACGTCCAGCGGCGACGACGCTGAGCGGAAGGGACGGGCCATGGAGGGATTGCATGAGGTGGGCGGGTCTAGGTGGAGCTCGGGAACTCCAGGTGGATGGGTCAGACAGGTCCGGTCGTTCTAGATCTGGAGCTCAGCAGCGATGGGAAAGCGGAGTCCGGTAGTAACCTGCAGGATCCTGACCGGCCGCACAAGCCAACGTCCGTCCGTGGTACGTGGGGCCAGCTCGTCCTTCCATTGTCTTAGCCCACCACGAGCTCCTCTTGGCATCAAATAGGTTCGAGGAGACACTATGGGATTGAAGAGGGGATTCATAGGATTATAATTTGAGCTGTAAAAGGATTCCTGGCCTTGTTTCAGGCGATTCATCCGACGTGAGCTTCTGGGGTATCCACGCCCAAACGGACCGTGACAACCTAGGAAAAAAACTGGTTTGTGGAGGAAGTATGAGACAGACGTGAAACAATCCTTCTTTCAAATCTCAGCCGTCAGTCTTTATGATAACGGTGGATATAAAGAATGACGTATGAAGAACTATGAAAGCTTCCGTCTTTTAATATTAGATAAAGATATCCTCCAGCCTTCTTTGATGTGATGGTGCATTTGGCTGTTCATCTACCCGATGAGGCACTACTTAGAGGTCCAATACAGTATGACTGGATGTACCCTATTGAAAGGCGGCTAGGCACTTTCAAGGGCTATGTTAGGAACATAGTTAGATCTGAGGGTTCCATTGTAGAGGCCTACATTGCTATATAAGCATTGACATTTTGCTCAAAATACATTGAAACGGCTGACCAGCTTAGCAAAAAGGTGGTGAAAACAGCCCCGAGATCAATGTTTTCGATTGTTTTATTCGAGTTACAGGGAAGAGTCGACAATATGACAAACCTAAATATTTGGACAAAATGATTTGGTATGTGGCGAATAACTGTCCTGAGATTCTACCTTATATCGAGTAAGTGCTAAGTACTGCAGCTTATACATCGTAATATACTAAACTTGCAGCACATTCTTATATATTTAGATATTTGTAGTGATCACTGTGTTGTGTAGCATCTACAAAAGGAGTTACCCGCGCAAAATCTAAGAAATATTGACAAACTGGTTAGGGCAGGATTTGCGAAATGGTTGAAGAGCCGTGTAAGATTTTGAATTGCACTGTCAGTATTTTAATATATTGAGTACATAAGATGACCAGCTTGTCTGTTTTCTAACCATAGATTAAGAAGATGCGAGAGGATGGGCATGCAGTTAATGTTACCCTTTACGCATTAGCAATGGGTCCTGATACTCGGGTAAGACATTATGAATCTTGCGTTGTTGGAGATGTGCGCTACAACACCCTTGCACGGACGAAGGCAGGAAGACACAGAACAATGCCATCATGAGCATGGATACATACGACAAAGAGACAACTAAAATATATGCTAACATAATAGACATTGTTCAGTTGCAGTATATCTCCAGTTTCGAGGTTCATCGATGTGTGGTTCTGTTCTGCTGTTGTTGGTATAACCTGTTTTCCAAGATCGCAAAACCCAAAGCTGATGATGATATCAAATCCATCAATGTCAAGGCGGCGTACCACACCGAAGAGCCTTTTATTTTGGCAAATCAAGCAACATAGATATTTTTGTTGGAAGACACATTTGCACGTACCGATGACTGGAGAGTATTGCAAAAGTTTGAGCAGAGGAATTCGTTTAATGAAGTTGCACAACAAGATGATGCTTACACTGCTCCTGATGTAGAAGATTTCATAGATGTTCATAGTATCTTTGAGAACCATCACATCAATAACGTTGGCAGAAAGATCCTCTGTCGGGCTATGGACGTACAAGAGTTGATCAATAAGAAGCCAATGTTCGAGGACATTGTGAATGAAGAAGAAGATGACACTGGGGGGAATTATGACTCAGATTGATACACATGGCGAAGGTGTTGACGCTGCTACTGCGGATGATGATTAGATTGCTTTTGTCGTATTTGCCTGTGAGAAGACGACTTTTTATCTACTATGTGAAATTGTGTTTGTTATGACAACTGAAACCTGATGAAGTTATTGTTTAGTATTTTGCTATGATAACATCACTTATTATGTATGTTGATTTGTGTTTGGTGATTGTATGACAACTAAAACATGATGACATTGTTGTTTAGTTGTACTCATATTTGGCTGTGAAACTTGTATTCCATGACATAGTTTGTTGTTGGACTGCAATTTTCTCTACGTCTTTGAATGAGAAGAAAGCTGACCTGACAGGGCTTCTGCTTATTTATTTATTTATTAACAAAAGGGCCTCTGTTATTTATTTATTTATGAGCAAAAGGGGATACCCTCGATTTCTGTTAATAGAAATCATTAGATGTTCACAACACTACGCCCAGCCTACTAAACAGGTTTCATTCATTACTAGTTTTAGCAAAGTGCTCATGTCATAGCCACTGAATACATCACAAGTGCTACATACACTGCAAATAAAGAGACAACCATCCTACAGAGCACAACGATCTTGCCCATTATCTTCACAACCCATTTCATCTCCTCATTGCTGCCAAGGCCATTCAGCAGCTGTTGCTTGGTCATGATCAGATGAACTGCATCTTTAACCTTCTGCTTCGCATCTTCCTCTTACGTCATTCCTTCAGTTACTTGTCCAACACCCCAACCTGCTGGTATTGGGATTCCTCGGCTAACTAAATAATTAGCGTAATTCCATTCCCCCACATCAGCAACTTCCCAGAAATACAAACCACATGAATCTTCCCTTTTCTGCATGAATCGAATTGGAAGATCATCAACCAAAATATTAAAAAAATCAGCAACTAAAAGCAGGTGAACAACTTAAACATATTATTACCCCATAGTTTGGGCATTTGTAGAAGACTCGGTTAGGGTTGAGGATTGTAGCTGAGACGCGACGGATGACTTTGCGTGATTTGCAGCAGTGGCACCACACCAACGGCAGCAGGTTGCGATGAGCAACCAGCTGCGGTGAGTGTGCCGGCAGGGGTGTGATGAGACCCACAGGCGGTGGTATGGGTGGTGACTTGGCGCACATCTGGTTGTTGCCTCGATTGCCTGCCGAAGAGCAGGTGGACGACCCAGCGGACATGGTTGCTGCGGATGGAGCTTCTGATGCTAGGCAGAGTAACTAGAGAAGAGGAGAAGCGAACATTCGATATGTCAGTTTCATTACTTGCAGAGTAGCATAGCACTATATATTGTCTTAGTCTAGGTTTGGATTCGAATCAGCTACAAGAGCATGTCTCTCTTTTTTCTAAAACTCAGCAACATCTCTTTACTAGTACACTAGTTTGTTCTGTACGCCTTCTCAAGTCTTTGATTTTCAGGAATGTTATGTGGCAAACATTCCCTGGGAGGAGGACAACAAACGAACGCATTTTCCTGGCAGTTTTAGTTGCGACTCAAGACCAAACGATGGCAGATCGGGAATGTTATCTGGCAAACGAGCCCAATTTTTCTTTTCTACCTAAGAAAGTATGCTATGTGGTGTCGGCTTAGTCAACAAACGATTGTGCCAACCTTGACCTTTGGATTGACATTCAACGTCTGTCGTGCTTCTTCAGTCTCTTCTTCCTCGAGCCGCCAAAGCCAAACCAGCGCCGGCGGGATCACCTGCTCTTGCCTCCCATGACTGTATGTGCTGTCGCGCACGCATCGCGGCCACATCGCACCCTAAAACTCTGGCGCATCTTCCCCAGCTCCCGTTTGTTCCTGTCCGAGGCCTCACCATTGTCCTACGCCTTGGTTTGCTCGCCGCTGTGCCACCCTCCGGTGTTGTCAGCATGGTCAACAACCGAGAGGAACAAGGAGATGACTGTACATGGTGAGGATGACAATAGGGACCTACTAGGATATGACAGTACGCAAGCAAGTGCCTCCTTTATTACAAGAAAAAATGGTTCCCCCTGATGGTTTCCAGACACCTGGGTTGCACACAACATAGTCAATAAGTGAGATAACTGCACAAGGAGCGGCTGACACCCGCGACCCAGCAGCTCGCGCAGTATTTTTTTTGTTTTCGGGACGGAGCAGGGTATTAACTAGGTTGTGTGGGAGCTGTGGCCCGTCTAGCCCAGGCTTTTATTTCATATGTTTACCTCATAACCAGCCCAGTTTTTTTCTTTCTGAAAATGGCTAGCCCAGCTATTTTGTTTTTTTGCAGAATACCCAACGCATGCCTACTTGCTTTTCTACGCCCTGCTGGGCCAGAAATCTTTCAAGACGAGGAGGGATGCATTCAGTTTGCCCAGAAAATGGGCTATAAGTAAAATAGAAATGGCTGTAAATTGATAAAATACAACAAACATGCAATTAGTTCCAAATTAATTTTTTATTTCGGATTTTGATATTTTAAATTTCATTGTTTTTTGCGGGTAAAATTTCATTGGATTTAAATAAATGCATGTTTAATTTTTAAATTAATTTGAATCTGGCTAGAAATTTCGGGCTGTATGCTATTTGCGACAGATTTGGAAGCTGACTTGTGGGTCTACTAGGCTGACGTGTACGCAAGGCTTTGTCAACTTAGTCCACAAACAATTCTAGCAGCAATGACCAATGGATGTCATTCTAACGGTCGCGCAGCTTCTTCAATATCTGATCTTCTTGCTCCAGCTGCCTAAACCAGCGCTGGTTGGACCGCCTGCTCCCACCTCCCGTGGCTGCTGTGCTGCCGCACAGGCCTCACCGCCCCACCCTACTCCCATCGCTGGCCAGACCGTTCCTCTACTCACCCACACCTCCTATTATTTTTGGGCGATGGCAGCCGAACCAGTAAACCCTCATACTCCCCACCGCATGGGCAACCACTTCAGAGTCTTCCCCGACTCCGGGTGGTTCCCTTCCTAGGCCTCTCCATCGTCCACCGCGTTGGTGCTCTCGACGCGGCGTGGTCAACGTAGTCAACAAACGACAACCATCGGAAGAGGGACATACGTGGATCGGCTGACAGTAGGGATCCATATGGTCCACGGCCACATGCTAGCAAGTGCCTACTTATTACGTGAATAAATGATTCCTTCCACTGACAGGCGGGACCCACCATCTACATCTCCGCAGGCAAGCAAGTGCCTCTTTATTACGCGGAAAAAAAGTTTCCTCCCTCTGACAGCTGAGGCACACTAGCTACATCTTCGCACATAAGAAAGTGCCTCCTTATTACGCAAGAAAAATGATTCCTCCCACTGCTAGCTGGGACCCACCCGATTTGGAGGCTGACTTGTGGGCCTACTAAGTTGACGTGTATGCATCGCTTTGTCAACTTAGTCAACAGAACGATTCTAGCAGCAGTGACCGTTGAATGTTAATCCAACCGCCATGCTGCTTCTTCAACCTCTGATCTGCTTGCTCCAGCTGCCCAAACCAGCTCCGGCCGTACCACCTGCTCCCGCCTCCCGCGGTTGGCTGTGCTGCCGCGTATTCATCACCTCCCCACCCTACTCCCACCACTGGCCGGGCCTTCCCTTTACTCACCCACACCCCTATTATTTTCCGGCGATGACAACCTCACACCGCAGCCGAACCAGTCAACCCTCGTACTCCCTCTTCTGCATGGGAAGCCACTGCCATGTCTTCCCCGGCTCCGGTTCGTTCCCTTCCTAGGCCTCACCCTCGTCCACCGCGTTGGTGCTCTCGGCGCGGTGTCGTCAATGTGGTCAACGAACGACAACCATGAAAATAGGATTGTACGTGGTGGGGATGACAGCTGGACCCACCAGACACATCTTCGCATGCAAGGAAGTGCCTTCTTATTACGCGAAAAATGATTCCTCCCCCTGACAGCTGGGACCCACCAGCTACATCTTTGTGCGCAAGGAAGTGCGTTCTTATCCTCCCTGATTACTAGGACCCACCAGGTCGAAGCGTACGTACCATTGTCTATGTGGTCGCAAACGTGTACGTACATACCAGTCGATCGGTCCACGATGAACCGTGGCGGAGTAAGGAGCGGTAGCAGTTCAGGCAGTCTTGTCTAAATACTGTACACATACGACAACTGCGATGCAAAAAAGACGGCCACGTATGTACATACAGGCGTGGTCTCAAACGTGTACAATGACGATGTCCTGTTCATCAGCAGCCAACCAGCTGGGTCGGAATGGAGAAACAGTGTCGTGTTCATCGGGGGGCAACCGACTAGGTTGGTATGCATCCTGTTCAACGGGAAACAACCGGCTTGGACAGAACAGCCGGAACGGGGTCTGGCGTACCACAGTACAAAGGAAACGGCCTTCTGTTCGACCACCTACGGTCAAAACAGGATCCTGTTCATCGCGACGGACTTCTGTTTGAGCTCCTACTATCGAAACGGGGTCTTATTGATCGGGAGTGGTCTGGCGTACCACAAAACAGAGGAAACAGACTTTTATTCGACCGCCTACGGTCGAAACAGGGTCCTGTTCGTCGGGAGGGGTGCGGCGTACCGCAAAATGGGACTCCACGGGCTATTGTTCATCCACCGTCGACTTCCTCTAGCCTCCACAAACTACCGGCTACTATTCATCTAGCCTCCACGGGGTCCTGTTCATCCACCCCATACTGGCTGGGTGTGGCGTACCGCGACACTGCCTCCTCGGGTTCCTGTCCATTAAGCGGCAACCGCCTACTACCACGGGTTCCTGTTCATCCAGCGGGAACCACCTACACGGCCAGGGTCCTGTTCATATCCAAACCCCACCGGGAATTCATCCACATGCAACCAATCATCTAGGTCGATCGACTCAGCACGTCTCGACTCGTTCTATGTATCGCGCGGGCGGCTGCAACGGGAACTGCTCATCGAGAGGCAACCCAACACACCGGCTGGCTACGTCTCGCACGGGGGCTCGATCATCTTCAGTATAAGCAGCAGTAGCAATCGACCGCTCGGGTTCAGTTAGCAGCACCAGCAAAGGAACCACTCGGGTCCAGTTAGCAGCGAAGGGATCGATCGGGTTCAGTATGTAGTGGGATCGATCGATGATCGCTTGGGTTCAGTAAGAGAATGCCTCGCTCGGGTTCAGTTAGCGAGCGCCTCGCACAATCGAGCGTATGAGAGAAACGCGCAAACCACACTGCACGCTTGGCTCCAACGACCCACCATAACCAGGAACTCCGCGAAAATTTCCTCGCCCTCACTTCTACCATGATTTTTATGTCATGGACGACCCAAAGAATTTCATGCAGGTGCGTCCCTAGCCCGCCCAGGATAAAAAGCCCATTTTCTATCATGTTTTTTTGGTCACAGAAGTAGGAGAGCACCACATCTATGATGATACGTATTTTTGTCACAATAATCGTCATAGAAGTGTCATAACCATGACATTTTTCCCGTTTGGGCCATAATATCACGGATGTGCCTTTATTTTTAGTGCTGCTTGATTGGTTATGATAGTTACACATGGGACCCACAAGGAAAAAGGAATAATACACAAACCTTGCCCCCCACCAAATGGCATAGATGTGGGATCCACAAACTAAAAAACACCTTCTCTGTCTCTCTTCCTTAGCCCTTATGTAGTGATATTGTTTATCTACTATATATATATAAGTTTCCTTTTTGGGCCATTAAGCCAAAGAAGCGTATTTGCTAGACTCGAGGTGTATTTTGGTAGTTCCCGGTGTCTCAATAATGGTTCCTCTGAGCTGGAGTCCCATTGGGCGATATGGCTACACTGTAACTAATTCATAGGAAAAATCATCCCATGATTGTGTCTGCCTCTGTCCGCAAAGGAGCTACCACTTCTATGAATGCCTCTGTTTTCACCCAACAGATAGCCTCACAACATGCTGAGGATGACTCGTGACGGGAATGGCTGGAACCAAATGCATCCCATGCCCCTGATCCATTTCACATGTTTGCATATGACCTCGAGGAGGAAGAGGTCCACCGTCCCGAACCCAGCAGCAGTGAGCACAAAATATTCCTCGGCCCACGATTGGCCCAATTACATGACGGGCCATTACCATGACAAAATATATCTCAGGCCTTAGATGGCCCAATCACATAATGGGCTATAGCAGGATAGATGCAAAGTTGGGCCATAAATGGGCCCAATCATACCACGGTCCTTGAAGAGGCCGAAAGTCACTTCTGACCGGAAATGTGCCAAAACATAGCATGGCCCGTTTAAAGGCCGAAAGTGACACAGTGCCAAATGGCCTAATTGTATCAAGGGCCACTAACGGGCCAAACATCACAACGAAATGGGTCAAACTGTACAATGGGCCTTCAACAGGCCGAAAAGACACCGGGCTTTAATTGGGCCCTGAAACATAGTGGACTTTTAACGGGCCGGATCTGCATATGAGCTGTTACTCGTCCCAAGGACATGGCAGATTCTTAATGGGCTGGCTCACTAGTATCTGACCAAACCTTGCAAGCCTTTGACTTGGATATCCCATTTAACCTAAGCGGGCCACTGTTGGGTCGGTCCACATGGTGATGTTTGATTGGCGCGTCTCGTCCACTGGATGGATGACATCTGTCACAATGCAGAGCTAATGCGTGGTTTCATTGGCGAATGAGAAATTGACATGTGGAAAATCATCATTGGTCGGTGCTGTTAACATGTATCAGATCCAAAACCGGCACCTGATAGCTGAACGACGACCCATTACTGTGGTGGCCACATGTTGATTAGCCTTGACGAAATCACTTCCGTGATGCGCCATTTATCATCACGGGAGTGAACACTTCCGTGATGATAAATGTATTATTATCATGGAACACTTCTACAACAACACATGTATGATTATCTTGATTCTGTGATAAAATCATCACGGATGTACATGCATGACAGAAAACATGACATACTATGACAAACGCGTATCATCATGGAAGTGTGTTTTATAGCAATGGGTTCCACTGATCCAGTGGTTGAAGTCCGAGTGGGTGAGATGGCTACACTGGAAAGTGATTCACACACAAAAGCATCCCGCGATTGTGTCTATCTCTGTCTGCAAAGTTGATGCCACTATTATGAATGCCTCTATTTGCCCCCAACAGATTGCCATGCAACATGCTCATGTAGGATAACTCACCACGTGAATGGCTGGAACAAAATGCATCCCATGTCCCTAAGCCATTTGACATGTTTGCATATGAGCTAGAGGAGGAAGAGGGCCACTATGTCACACACGATAGCAATGATGATAACCCAGACGTCCCATCCCTGAAGAGCATCACGACACCATTGGCACCCTTACTGTCAGTACCATGAGTGGTGGGTTCACAGAACCAACTACACATGGGCTATGGTAGCCATGATGCTAAAAAGCAGACATTCGGGGAAGAATCACCGCAAGACATGCATCTTCGGGATTAGCTACCACAATATCCAGAAGGACTCTAGAAGCTCCATGGTGGTATGCAGATATTTTTCAAGACCCACGACATCTTCTTATGATCTAACACAAAGCCTCTCGGCAACGAGGTGAGGGGCAGCCGGCCCCTCGAGAATAAAACTTCTCCCAACAACAACTTTTGCCAACCGAATTCCAAGAGGAGCCAGACTACAATACCCCACGCATGGCATGCTGCTGCACACACAGATCTTTTGCCACACATGGCGGGTAAACAAACAGGCCGATAGAGTAACAATGATGCAAAGGCTAAGTCATCCGACCACCGACCGCGCAGTGAACACATGTACCTAGACGTGTCACTTCGGCACTAAGTAACCACATTGAGCGGTGATGAAATGACAGGAGTTCATTCCCGGAGGCAAGGAGCTAAGGACACTTCACCAAGCATTAAATGTGCATACCTACGTTGTCATGCAATGTATTATTATGTGTAGCGTAGCCACTATGGTACCCCTTGCACTATGAAAGGAGGGCATGGCTACTATAAAAAGGGTTGGACACTTGGTAGAACCTAGATAAGCAACACTACACTTTCCATTTCTGGAAGGATTTGTAGCTCTCTGTCCACCAGATAAACCACACATAAAGCAGGAGTAGGGTGTTATGCCGCCATGTAGCTCGAGCCTGGGTAGATTGTTGTGTATTTTGATGTTTTTTTCATTGAGATAGAACCATGCCTTGCGCCCCGTCTACGAATCGGCAAGGGATGTCTCTGGTCCTTGGTGTCTCGCGTGTGTTCTACAAACGCGCGACGACACTTACCACATGCTTCAGACACAGTTGGATGATCCATCTTTGTGGCAAGAATGGTAAGGTTCAAAGAGGCAACATTTGCGGACGACCAATGTACCCCATGTCCACGGTAATTGTTGAAAGCTTCTTCTAGTGTGTCCCTACTTAAGTTCCACCTTTCAGCAGCAATCACATAGCACCTCTCTTCCACCTTATTCTCAGACCTTCTAACATACATCATGTACTTCTGAAATGGCAAGTGGAAGGTCTTATTTAGGGAATGTTTAATTTGTAGAATTTAGAAAATATGGAGATAGAAAAAAATGATCGTAGTGTCATGTCCACTTGGTTTCCATGTGATTGTGTGTGCACCATTTTTGTTATGCATGAAGCACATAAATTATTTTGATGGAAAACTGCATGAGTCGTTGGATAGACAAAACCAACTGCTTGAGGTGCCACACCACAACACCCCCACGCATGGCCTGCTAGTTGTGCAGACGCAGACCTTTTGTGACACATGACGGGTAAACAAATTGGCCGATGGAGTAACAACGGTGCAAAGGCTAAGTCATCCCACCACCGACCGCGTAGTGAACACCCATACCTACACATGTCACCATGGTGCCAAGTAACCACCTTGAGCAGTGATGAAATGATGGTAGTTCGTTCCCGGAAGCAAGTAGCTAAGGACACTTCACCAAGCATTAAATGAGCATACCAACCTTGTCACGCAAGGTATTATTATGTGTAGCATAGACACTGTGGTACACCTTTCACTATAATAGGAGGACCGGGCAACTGCAAAAAGGGTTGGACACTTGGTAGAACCTAGATAGGAGCAACAATATACTTTCCATTTCCGAAAGGATTTGTACCTTTCTATCCACCAGATAAACCACACACAAAGCAGGAGTAGGGTGGTACGCAGCCATGCAGCCCGAACCTGGGTAGATTGTTGTGTCTTTTTACATTTTTACGTTGAGATAAACCCGCGCCTTGTGCCCTGTCTATGAATTGGCAAGACGTCTGTAGTCCTTGGTGTCTTGCGTGTGTTCTGCACATGCGCGACAACACTTACCAGACGCTTCAGACACAGATAGATGAACCATCTTTTTAGCAAGAATGGTACGGTTTAAAGAGGCAACATTTGTGGACGGTGTCCACAGTAATAGTTGAAAGCCTCTTCCAGTGTGTCCCTACGTAAGTTCCACCTTTCAGCAGCAATCACATAGCGCCTCTCTTTTGCCTCTTTCTTGACCTTTCTGAGATAGATCATGTACTTATGAAATGGCAAGTGTAAGGTATTATTTAGGGAATGTTTAATTTGTAGCATTTAGAAAATATGGAGACAGAAAAAAAACATGATCGTAGTGTCATGTCCACTTCATTTCCACATCATTGTGTGTGTACCATTTTCATTGCACGTGAATCACCAAAAAATATTTTGATGGACAACCACATAAGGTGTTTGGATAGAACAAGGCCACTTGCAACTATCTAACAATTACCATGACATGTAACCAATCCTAGTGACTAGAAAGATCATGGCGAGAACCTATCATCTAGGTATGAGAAATTTCATGATTGGACATAATTAGTAAGACAAGAACCAATCCTAATTACTAAAAACATCATTCTAGTAGCAGCCACCACCATGGAGGTCATGTCAGCACCGACCATGAAAGTTATAATCGATAAGAAGGCCAAGCTTGTGTGGTACGCAGAGGCGGAAAAGGATATTGTCAAGTACCTCATTGGCCTCTGGGTAACTGCTAGATGGGTTATATCAGTTACATATGGGACCCACAAGCACTAGTAGAAAATGGGTCTAATGTGAAACTCATTAGTCCCGGTTTGTAATTGAACCGGCACTAATGTGACCATTAGTACCGGTTCCAATGGATAGGCGGGCAACGCTCATTAGTACCGGTTCATGGCGAACCTTTAGTACCGGTTCGTGCCACGAACCGGTACTAAAGAGGTTGTGGCCTTTGGTTGGTGGCTTCAACCGGTACTAAGGGGGGGGGGGTCTTTAGTACCGGTTGGAGCCACCAACCGGTACTAAAGGTGGTGGCCTTTAGTACGGGTTGATGGCTCCAACCGATACTAAAGACCCCCCCTTTTAGTACCGGTTGGAGCCACCAACCGGTACTAAAGGTAGTGCGCTGCCACCCGCAGTGCATAATGTTTAATCCCACCTCGCTAGTTGAGAGGAGTTCGCACCGGTTTATAAGCCCCGCCGCGGCTACCGTGTCGAGCTCCTCTCTAAGCAAGCCTTTGTGGGCCTATTGCAAGTCTTCTGCCCTATGGGGCCTACTGGGCCTGCATCCTGGTCCAACTAGAGATTGGGTTTCTAGTCGTACGCAGGCCGTGCCGGCCCAGTAGGCGGGCTGTTTTTACTTTATTTCAAAAATAAAAAAATCCTTACCAACCGGGACAAAAGGTCCTCCAGACCACAGCATGCCTCGTTCCACGTGGTTGCCCTTTAGCATCGGTTCGTGCTGAACTGGTACTAAAGGGGGGGGGGGCTTTAGTGCCCACATGTTAGTGCCGGTTACCAAACCAGTACTAAAGGGCCTTACGAACCGGTGCTATTACCCGGTTCTGCACTAGTGAAGGGAAAAGGAAAGTAATATGAATGGGCTAAGGCACTGGGTAACTTCTAGATGGGTTATGTCAGTGACATATGGGGCCGACAAGGAAAAAAGGAAAGTAATACACAAACCTTCTCCCCTGCCCACAAAAAATACCATTTATGTCTCTCTTCCTTCAACCTTATCTAATAATATTGTATATCTACTACCCATATATAAGTTTCCTTCTTGGGCCATTAAGCCAAAGAAAGTGTATTCGCGAGACTCGAGATGTTCCTAGGAAGTTCCTGGTGTCTCCATATGGGTTCCTCTAAATCGGAGGTTGGAGTCCCAGTGGGCAAGATGGTTGCACTAGAAAGTTATTCCCAAGCAAAAGCATCCCGCGACTGTGTCTGTCTCCCTCCCAAAGGTTCCTACCACTATTATGAGTGCCTCTGTTTGTCCCCAGTAGATTGCCATGTGGCACGCTAATGTAGGATGACTCACCACTGGAATGTCTTGAACCAAATGCGTCCCTCGTCCAGGAGCCATTTGACATGTTTGCATATGAGCTGGAGGAGCAAGAGGGCCACTGTGTCACACCCGGCTGCAGTGATGACGACCAAGGCATGGCATCCATTAATAGCATGCCGCCACCAGGGGCACCCACACCACGTGCTCTCGACGCAGATGGATGATCCATCCTTGTGGGAAAACTAGCAGGGTTCCTAGAGGCAGCGTTCGCGGATAGTTGATGTAACCCATATCCATGGTAATAGTTGAAAGCTTCTTCCAGTGTGTCCCTACTTAAGTTCCATATCTCAGCAGCAAGCATGTTACGCCTCTCTCCCGCCTTGTTCTTCGCACTTCTAAGATGCATCATGTATTTCCATAGTGACAAGTTGAAGATCTTATTTAGGGAATATTTCATTTGTACCATTTAGAAAATACTTAGATAGGAAAAATACATGATCGTAGTGTGATGTCCACTTGATTTCCGCATGATTGTGTGTGCACCATTTTAGTTGCTCATGAAGCACCAAAATTAGTTTGATGGACAACGCATGAGTTGTTGGATAAAAGTAGGCCATTTGTTTATTGCAATGTTGATCGAGTGACTGACTTCCTTTCTTTTACCTCTTAGGTTAGATATTAAAGAGGAAACTTGCCACTATCTACAATTCATCACGACAGGTAACCAATCCTAGTTACTAGAAAGATCACGACAAGAATCAATTCTATAGGTAATAGAAAATTCATGACAAGACTTACTTAGCAAGATGAGAACCAATCCTAATTACTAGAAAAATCATTCTAGCAGCAGCCACCACCATCATGGTCATGCCCGCACCACTTATGAAAGTTCTGATCGATAAGAAGGCCATGCGTGTGTGGTACACTGAGGCCAAAAAATGATATTGTCAATTACCTATATGGCCTCTAGGTAACTGCTAGATACGTTATGTTAGTTACACATGGGACCCACAATGGAAAGGAAACTAATATGAATGGGTTATGCCACTTGGTAACTGCTAGATGTGTTATGTCAATTACGCACGAGAACCTCAAGGAAAAAGGAAAGTAATACACAACCTTCTTCCCTGTCAATTCACATAGATGTAGGATCCACACACCAATGAAACACCCTCTTTGTCTCTTTTCCTTCGCCCTTATCTAGTACTCCCTACGTATAGAAATATAAGAGCTTTTAGATCACTACTTTAGTAATTTAAACACTTCCATATTTCTTTAAAGAGAGAGTAATATTTATTATCAACTATCTATATATAAGTTTCCTTCTTGGGCCACTAAGCTAAAGAAGCCTATTTGCGAGCCTTGAGGTGTGCCTAGGCAGTTATCGGTGTCTCCATATGGGTTCGTATGAACCGGAGGAAGGAGTCCCAGTGGGCGAGATGGCTACACTGGAAACTGATTCACATGCAAAAGCATGCCGTGATTGTGTCTGCCTTTGTCTGCAAAGGAGCCGCCACTACTATGAATGACTCTGTTTGCCCCTTTAGAATGCCACACATCATGCTCGTGTATGATGACTCGCCGTTGGAATGGTTGAAAAAATGCATCCCACGTCCCCGAGCCATTTGACATATTTGCATATGGGCCGGAGGAGGAAGAGGGCCACTATCTCACACCCGTCAGTAGTGATGACGACCCAGGCACCCCATCCCTGAAGAGCATGCCGCCACCATAGGCACCCGCACCACACACTCTGAACACAGATGGATTCTCCATCTTTGTGGGAAGACTGGTAGGGTTTAAGAGGCAAAGTTTGCGGCCATCGATGTACCCCATGTCCACGGTACTAGTTGATCTTCCTCTAGTGTGTCCCTACTTAAGTTCCACCTTTCTACAGCAAGCAGATTGTGTCTCTCTTCCACCTCATTCTCGACCCTTCTGAGATAATTCCTATACTTTCAGAATGACAAGTGGAATGTCTTATTTAGGGAATCTTTAATTTGTATCATTTGATTGGTTTCCACATGATTGTGTGTGCACCATTTGTGTTGCTCGTGAAGAACCTAATTACATTGATGGACAACCACATGAGTGATTGGATAGACGTAGGCCATTTGTTTATTGCAATTTTGTTCGAGTTACATACTTCCTTTCCTTTACCTCTTAGGTTAGATATTCATGATGAAACTTGCCATTATCTACAAATTATCGCGACAGGAAATGAATGCTAGTTACTAGAAAGATCATTCTACATGAAAGTTTTAATCGATAAGAATGCCAAGTCTGTCTTGCACGCTGAGGTCGGAAATGATGTTCTTAAGTACCTCCCTGGTCTCTGGGCAAAAGAGTTCCATTATTGTGTCTCTCTCTGTTCGCAAAGGAGCTGCCACTACTATGAATGCCTTTGTTTGCCCCCACCAGATTTCCATGCGTCATGCTCCTGTCAGATGACTCACCATGAAATGGTGGGAAGCAAATGTATTCCACATCGCTGAGTCATTTGACATATTTGCATATGAACTAGAGGAGCAATAGGGCACCTACATTGCACCCGGCAATAGTGATGATGACCGACATCCCTGAAGAGCATGCCGCCATCATGGGCACCCGCACAACACGGTCCAGATGCAGATGGATGAGCTATCCTTGTGGGAAGACTGGTAGGGTTCCAAGTGGCAATGTTTGCAGACGATGATTTACCCCATGTCCATGGTCATAGTTCAAACTTCTTCGAGTGTATCCCTACTGAAGTTCCACCTTTCAGCACCAAGCAGATTGTGCCTCTTTTCTGCCTCATTTTTGACACTTCGGACATCCATCCTATACTTTCGAAATGACAAGTGGAAGGACTTATTAATAGTTGAAAGCAGCCACCAACATCGCGGTCATGCTAGCACTGACCATGAAAGTTCCATTTGATAAGAAGGCCAAGAATTTTGGTAGCTGAGGCTGAAAAGGATATTTTAAATTACCTTGCTAGCCTCTGGGTAACCGCTAGATGGGTTATGTCAGTTACACATGGAACCCACAAGGTAAAAGGAAAGTAATATGAATGGGTTATGCCACTGGGTAATTGTTGGATGGATTATGTTAGCTACATGTGGAACACTCAAGGAAAAAGAAAAATCATACACAAACCTTCCCCCCCTCTAAATCACATAGGTGTGAGATCCACACAAAAATAAATACACTTTGTGTCTCTGTTCCTTCGCCCTTATCTAGTAATTGTTTATGTACTACCTATATGTAAGTATCCGTATAGGGCCATTAAGAAAAAGAAGCATATTCATCAGATTCGAGTTGTGCCTCGGCAGTTCTTGGTGTCTCGATATGGGTTCCTTTAAACCAGAGGGTGGAGTCCCTGTGGGCGAGATGGTTGCACTGGAAACTGATTCATAGGCAAAAGCATCCCGTGATTGTGTTTGTCTCTGTCCGCAAAGGAGCTTCCACTACTATGAATTCCTATGTCTGCCCCGAGGAGATTGCCACAATGCATCATGCTCATGTAGGATGGCTCACCACGGACGTTCCCATGTTGCTAAGCCATTTTACATGTTTGCATACGAGTTGGAGGAGCAAGAGGGCCTTTTTTGTCACACCCGGGAGCAGTGATTATGACACATGCATGGCATCCCTGAGAGCATGTGGCCACCATGAGCACCAGCACCACGCGCTCCAGTAACAGATGGATGATCCATCCTTGCGGTAAGATTGGGAAGGTTTAAAGAGGCAACGTTTGCGGAGGACCAATGTACCCCATGTCCACGATAATAGTTGAAACCATTTTCCAGTGTGTCCCTACTTAAGTTCCATCTTTCAACATCACATAGATTGTGCTTCTTGTTCGCATCATTCTCGACCCTTAAGAGATCATCCATTATATATGAATGTACAAGTGCAAGGTCTTAATTAGGGAATCTTTAATTTGTAGCATTCAGAAAATATCTAGATAGGAGAAATACAAGATCGTAGTTTCATGTCCACTTGGTTTCCACATGATTGTGTGTGCATCATTTTCGTTGTGCGTGAAACAACAAAATTAGTTTGATGGACAACCACATGAGTTGTTGGATAAAAGTAGGCCATTTGTTTATTGCAATGTTGCTCGAGTTTCCTTCCTAGGCCATTAAGCCAAAGAAGTGTATTCACGAGACCCGAGTTGTGCCCAGGAAGTTCATGCGGTGTCTCCATATGGGCTCATTTGAACCAGAGGCTGGAGTCCCAGTGGGCGAGATGGCTGCATGAGAAACTTATTTACACGCAAAACTATCCCGTGATTGTGTTTGTCTCTGTCCACAAAGGAGCTGCCACTACTATGAATGCCTTTGTTTGCCCAGCAGATTTCCATGCATCATGCTCCTACTAGATGACTCACCACAGGAATGGCAAGAACCAAATGCATCCCACATTACTGAGTCATTTGACATGTTTCCATATGAGCTGGAGGAGCAAGTGGGCCATGACATCACACCCGGCAATGGTGATGATGACCCAGGGATGACATCGCTGAAGACCATGCCGCGACCTTGGGAACCCGGACCACACACTCCAGATGTAGATCAATGATCTATCCTTGCGCGATGACTAGTAGGGTTCCAAGCGGCAACGTTTGTAGAGGGCGTTGTACCCCATATCCATGGTAATAGTTGAAACCTTCTTCAAGTGTGTCCCTACTTAAGTTCCTCCTTTGTGCAGCAAGCATATATATTGCGCTTCTCTTCCGCCTCATTCTCGACTCTTATCAGATCCATCCTGTACTTCTGAAATGTCAAGTGGAAGCATTTATATAGAGAATGTTTAATTTGTAGCATTTAGAAAATATGACGATAGGAATATTACATGATCGTACTGTCATGTCCACTTGGTTTCCACATGATTGTGTGTGCACCATTTTTGTTGTGTGTGAAGCACCAAAATTAGTTTGATGGACAACCACATGAGTTGTTGGATAGAAGTTGGCGATATGTTTATGGCGTTGCTTGAGAGACTAACTTCCGTTCCTTTACCTCTTAGGTTAGATATTCAAGAGAAAAGTTGCCACTATCTACAATTTATGATAACAGGTTACCAATCCTAGTTACTAGAAAGATCACGACGAGAAGCAACCCTATAGCACTAGTAGAAAACAGGGCTTTGGTCCAGGCCGGGTCAGCCCATTAGTCCCGGTTCAGTCCAGAACTGGGACCAATGGGGGCATTGGACCCGGTTCGTGAGCCCAGGGGGCCGGCCGGGCCACGTGGGCCATTGGTCCCGGTTCATCTGGACCTTTTGGTCCCGGTTGGTGGGACGAACTGGGACCAATGGGCCTCGCTCCTGGCCCACCACCATTGGTCCCGGTTGGTGGCTTGAACCGGGACCAAAGGCTCCCCTTTAGTCCCGGTTCATGCCACCAACCGGGACCAATGAGGTGCCTACATATACCCCCTCGAGTAAGAGTAGAGCACACTGCTCTGTTTTTTTCTGGCCGAGGGGGAGAGGGCTTGGTGGTGCTCTAGCTCACCTCCTATGCACACAAGGTGTTCGATGGAATGCCCGAGCCACACTACTTAAGCTTTCTCCTCTCCAAGCTTGACCTCCAAGCTCCATTTTCCTCAATATTTGTTTAGATTTAGCGGTCCGTCATGCCCCGTCCCCGTCTTCACCGCCGTCGATCACCCGCGCCGAGCTCATCGCCGGCACCACCATGGTGAGCCTCTTGTTCTTATCTTCTTTCTGAAAGGAAAAATATTCTTACTTGTATGTTTACATAGATACTTGTATTATTTTCTTACTTTTATTATTGCATCTTATATAGTGCGATGGTTTTGGTATCCGCCCCCGTCGGCCCTCGCCCTGTCTATGATTCGGATGTGGTATATATATTATCTTTATAACTATTGGTTCATTTATTGTTTATGAAAATTATGCCGACCAACGTGACATAGATTTTATTTATGTAGGATGTATGTGAATTGGAAATGCCAACCGACCCTATTGTCGAGAGGTTAAATTTAGTTGAAGAAGAAAACAATTTGTTGAAGGAAAAAATAAAAAAAAATGAGGAGGAGAAGATGATATTGGAGTTGCATGTTGCGGATGTCGTCGATGATCACAAGATCAAGATGGATGCAATGCGCTTGAAGATTAGAAAGATTAGAAAATATGCCATTCATACCGAGGCTTGGTATCATTATGCCGTTGGATCAATTGTTACCTTGGTTGTGATTATGATCGCATTTGTGTTCGCATTGAAATGTTTTACATAGTTTCAATGTATGGTTTAATTAATTAGATGCTCTGGAGAGCTATATGTTGTTAGATGAGAACTATGTATGCACTTTGGTTTTAATGTGATGATGAACTTCTATTAATTTGGACACTTAATTATATATAATGCACGCAGATGAACCGGCAATGGATGTACGGTGACAGACACACCTGCGAGTACATTAAGGGCGTGCATGAGTTTCTCGATGCGGCTGAGGCAAACAAGCAGAATGGTTTTATGTGTTGTCCATGCACTGAATGTGGGAATATGAGGTCTTACTCTAACCGGAAAATCCTTCACTCCCACCTGCTTTACAAGGGTTTCATGCCACACTATAATGTTTGGACGAGGCACGGAGAAATAGGGGTTATGATGGAAGATGGCGAAGAAGAAGAGTACGATGACAACTATGTGCCCCCTGAATACGGTGATGCTGCAACAGGGGGAGCTGGTGAAGATCAAGAGGAACCAGACGATGTGCCCAATGATGCTGCAACGGGTGAAGCTGCTGAAGATCAAGAGGAACCAGACGATGTGCCCGATGATGATGATCTCCGCCGGGTCATTATCGATGCAAGGACGCAATGCGAAAGTCAAAAGGAGAAGCTGAAGTTCGATCGCATGTTATAGGATCACAAAAAAGGGTTGTACCCCAATTGCGAAGATGGCAACACAAAGCTCGATACCGTACTGGAATTGCTGCAATGGAAGGCAGAGAATGCTGTGGCTGACAAAGGATTTGAGAAGCTACTGAAAATATTGAAGAAGAAGCTTCCAAAGGATAACGAATTGCCCGACAGTACATACGCAGCAAATAAGGTCGTATGCCCTCTAGGATTGGAGGTGGAGAAGATACATGCATGCCCTAATGACTGCATCCTCTACCGCGGTGCATACAAGGATCTGAACGCATGCCCGGTATGTGGTGCATTGCGGTATAAGATCAGACGAGATGACCCTGGTGATGTTGACGGCGAGCCCCCCAGGAAGAGGGTTCCTGCAAAGGTGATGTAGTATGCTCCTATAATACCACGGTTGAAACGTCTGTTCAGAAACGAAGAGCATGCCAAGTTCATGCGATGGCACAGTGAGAACCGGAAGAAAGATGGGAAGTTGAGAGCACCCACTGACGGGTCGCAGTGGAGAAAAATCGAGAGAAAGTATTGGGATGAGTTTGCAAAGGACCCAAGGAATGTATGGTTTGCTTTAAGCGCGGATGGCATTAATCCTTTCGGGGAGCAGAGCAGCAATCACAACACCTAGCTTGTGACTCTATGTATGTATAACCTTCCTCCTTGGATGTGCATGAAGCAGAAGTTCATTATGATGCCAGTTCTCATCCAAGGGCCTAAGCAACCCGGCAACGACATTGATGTGTACCTAAGGCCATTAGTTGAAGAACTTTTACAACTGTGGAATGGAAACGGTGTACGTACGTGGGATGAGCACAGACAGGAGGAATTTAACCTAAAGGCGTTGCTGTTTGTGACCATCAACGATTGGCCCGCTCTCAGTAACCTTTCAGGACAGACAAACAAAGGATACCACGCATGCACACACTGTTTAGATGACACTGAAAGTATATACCTGGACAAATGCATGAAGAATGTGTACCTGGGCCATCGTCGATTTCTTCCGACCAACCATCAATGTCGAAAGAAAGGCAAGCATTTCAAAGGCGAGGCAGATCACCGGAAGAAGCCCGCCATGCGTACCGGTGATCACGTACTTGCTATGGTCAATGATTTACACGTAATCTTTGGAAAGGGTCCCGGCGGACTAGCTGTTCTGAATGACGCTGAGGGACACGCACCCATGTGGAAGAAGAAATCTATATTTTGGGACCTACCCTACTGGAAAGACCTAGAGGTCCGCTCTTCAATCGACGTGATGCACGTGACGAAGAACCTTTGCGTGAACCTGCTAGGCTTCTTGGGCGTGTATGGGAAGACAAAAGATACACCTGAGGCATGTGAGGACCTGCAACGTTTGCACGAAAAAGACGGCATGCCTCCAAAGCAGTATAAAGGTCCTGCCAGCTACGCTCTTACGAAAGAAGAGAAAGAAATCTTCTTTGAATGCCTGCTCAGTATGAAGGTCACGATTGGCTTCTCGTCGAATATAAAGGGAATAATAAATATGCCAGAGAAAAATTTTCAGAACCTAAAGTCTCATGACTGCCACGTGATTATGACGCAATTGCTTCCAGTTGCATTGAGGGGGCTTCTACCGGAAAACGTCCAATTAGCCATTGTGAAGCTATGTGCATTCCTCAATGCAATCTCTCAGAAGGTGACCGATCCAGAAATCGTACCAAGGCTAAGGAGTGATGTGGTGCAATGTCTTGTCAATTTCGAGCTGGTGTTCCCACCATCCTTCTTGAATATCATGACACACGTCCTAGTTCATCTAGTCGACGAGATTGTCATCCTGGGGCCCGTATTTCTACACAATATGTTCCCCTTTGAGAGGTTCATGGGAGTCCTAAAGAAATATGTCCGTAACCGCGCTAGGCCAGAAGGAAGCATCTCCATGGGCCATCAAACAGAGGATGTTATCGGGTTTTGTGTTGACTTCATTCCTGGCCTTAAGAAGATAGGTCTCCCTAAATCGCGGTATGAGGAGAGACTGACTGGAAAAGGCACTCTTGGAAGTGACTCAATAATATGCAGGGACGGATATTCTTGGTCTCAAGCACACTACACAGTTCTACAGAACTCTACCTTGGTGACCCCGTATGTCGATGAACACAAGAACAGTCTGCGCTCCAAACACCCGGAGCAGTGCGACGACTGGATTACATGTGAACACATCAGGACTTTCAGCAGTTGGTTGGAAACACGTCTCAGAGGTGACAACACTGTTTGTGATGAGTTGTACTTGTTGTCCAGGGGACCATCTTTGACTGTATTGACTTACAAAGGATACGAGATAAATGGGAATACATTTTACACAATCGCCCAAGATCAAAAGAGCACCAACCAAAACAGTGGTGTCCGCTTTGATGCAGCAACCGAGAGCGAAAAGGACACATATTATGGTTACATAGTGGACATATGGGAACTTGACTACGGACATGATTTTAAGGTCCCTTTGTTTAAGTGCAAATGGGTCAATCTGTCAGGCGGTGGGGTACAAGTAGACCCACTGTATGGAACGACAACAGTGGATCTGAAAAATCTTGGGTACACTGACGAACCGTTCGTCCTAGCCAATGATGTGGCACAAGTTATCTATGTGAAGGACATGTCTACCAAACCGAGAAAAAGAAAAGATAAGGAAGCGAATACATCATACGATGAGCCAAAGCGCCACATAGTTCTTTCAGGAAAAAAGGGACATCCTGGGAGTGGACGGTAAGACAGACATGTCTGAAGATTATGAAAAGTTTCATGAAATTCCTCCCTTCAATGTCAAGGCTGACCCAAGCATCCTGATAAACGATGAAGATTATCCATGGTTACGGCGCAATAAGCAAATGACACAAGCGAAGAAAAAGTGAAGACTTTCTCCCGCAACTATTATGATGATACCATGCCAACTTTGTAACACACGAGTATGCTATGCCAACTTTTTCAGAGTTCATTTGAAAACTATGAATTTAGGTCGAATTTTCTCTATAGGTGCATCTATGTTCATTTTTTAGTAAAGTTAATCAAAAACTTGTGATTCACACAAATTTCAAAGAATTCAAGTTTTAACTATTCAAATTTGAAAACTAATGGCACTAACAGAAAGTTTATAATTTTTCTAAAACTAATGGCACTAACAGAAACTTTATAATTTTGCTGACCTAAAAGCAAAAAGAAATAAAAAATAAAGCAAAAAATAAAATAAAATAAATAATGTAGAAAACAAAACAAAAAATCTAGAAAACAAAAAATAGCAATAATAAGTATTTTTTTGTAAATAGAAACAAAATAAATTAAATAAAGCAACAAAGAAAACAAAAAAACTAAAAAAGTGTTTTCAAATTTGAAAACTAATGGCACTAACAGAAAGTTTATAATTTTTCTAAAACTAAAAGCAAAAAGAATAAAAAAATAAAGCAAAAAACAAAAGAAAATAAATAATGCAGAAAACAAAACAAAAAAACTGGAAAAAATAGCAACAATAAGTATTTTGTTGTAAGTAGAAACAAAATAAAATAAATAAAGCAACA